>NC_137465.1:176178343-176695867 GCF_964235325.1 Thermobia domestica | reverse complement strand
GTGCTAGTAACAGATTGTCAGGTGTGTGTGAAGCCCACCAAGAATTCCAAAGAAACTTTCTGTATGGACAATACGCAAAAAATAAAGGAATACGTTTTTTTTATTTTCTGCGGAGAAATAGTTGTAGGGGGCAAAAGAACCCACCCAAAGTTTTGAAAGTTGATGCCCGAAAGGCAAGAAGAAGTGAGGCGAAGTGAATTAAATTGTGCACAGATATTGTAGACATAAAATGAGGGAATACGAGTTTCGTATTTTCCTGGGGAAAACGGAAGCGTGGGGCGCCGACCCCTCCAAACCTTTGATCACGAAATATGGAAAGTGCTAGTATGTCAGATGTGTGTAAAGGACATGAAGAATTGCAACACAACCTTTTGTATGGACAACACGCAAAAAATAAAGGAATACGGGTTTTTTATGATCTGCGGGAAAACGGTTTTAGGTGGCAAGAGACCCACCCAAAATTTTAAAAGTTGACGCCCGAAAGACGCGAAGAAGTGAACCAAATTGAATCAAATATTGCACAGATATTGTAGGTTTAAATTGAGGGCAAACGGGTTTCGTATTTTTCTGAGAAAAACGGTTAGGGGGCTCGGACCCCTCCAAACCTTTGATCACGAAATATAAAAAATGCTGGTAACAGTATGTCATATGTGTGTAAAGGCCACGAAGAATTCCAACGAAACGTTTTGTATGGACAAATACGCAAAAAAATAAAGGAATGCTTTTATATTTTCTGCAGAAAAACAGTTTTATGGGGCAAAAGAACCCACACCAAACTTTTGAAAGTTGACTCCCGAAAGGTACATGTTGTCTCAAAGGTCGAGGGCATTCTTTATTGCTATTTTAAGGAAAAAAATTTCTAAGTCCAGCTTCGGGTATCTTCGGGAAAAAGTAAACCAGGTTCGAACCTCGAAGTCAACCTTTGCAATCGGGAGAAATTTTGCAGATGTGTTTTTCTTCTTTTAAATATAATAAGACTTGTTATTAATTGAATGAAAAAGCAACATTGATTGAAATACTTAATAATTCAATATTTCGAAACTTTGTATTAATATCAGCACATGCCTGTTTGTCATTTAGCTCTCCATACGTAATGAAACATTTAGATACGTAAACGAATCTTTCCATATGTGAAAGAATGCAGAAAATTAAGACATAGAACACAATTCTCGTCTGAGTACTAAAATAAAAGTCAAAATGGAACAAAAACAGCGTTTGCAGTGGATATGAATCAGAGCCCTGCACGGGCCGGGCGCGCCCGATTCGGCCCGGTGCCCGGCCCGGCCAGACCCGTTTCAAGTAATATCAAACTGGACCGGGCCCTAACCGGGCCGGGCACATTTCGGGCCAAATCGGGCCGAACCGGGCCGGCCCGGCTCGGCCCTATAGTCTGAAAGACGGTTCGGAAACTAATGTTGTCAGCCTACTTGTTTTTTTAATGTCCTCCACTACCTCTATTTTTGCCGTGTTTGTACAGTCTTACTGTCAGCCTATGTTAATCGTAATGTGTTTGGGAAACTGACTCTTTATTCAAGACTGTGATGTACTGGTAATACTATTACTATTACTACTTCTACTACTACTATTACTACTTCTACTATTACTACTACGACCACTGCTAATACTACTACAAGTGCTACGACTTCGCGTCAGAGTTGACATGTCTGATGGTACCGAATTTACCTTCTAAGTACAGAATAAAATTGAGAAATGCTAGTTATTATGGCCGGTCTGCGTAGAATGTGAACCGATGCTTGATCTACGAGGGAGAATAGTGGCTCAATAGAAAAAAACACTCACATCTGGTGCTAGAGGTCGTCGGATCAATCCCTGCTCATGCTATGTGAGCTTTGTTGTGGACAAACATCGTGTGCATGGGAGTTTCTGGGGTGGTCCCGCTTCCTCCCACTGTTTTCTTTCCACCCATTCATCCCATCATCATCCATTCAGCCTGAGCCGTAGTTACCTAAAGAACGTATGGTAAAGTCAAGTACTTGACCTAGTAAGTAGAATTTGGTACGCTACCATTGGACCACGGAGGGCAAAACCATAAACTGGCGTGCTCATAAGATCAGTGCAATTTGTAGTAATGTTCAATTAGCAAGGCAAATATCGAATGGTGTTATATGTTCATGTATTGTTTATAGTATGATGCTACAAATATAACAAAATATAATGATCAAATAAATCACCAAATCGCCAGGGTCGATTAGGTATTCCTGGAACGGTGGCTCAGCAGTTGAGCGTTCACCTCTGGTGTATGGGGTCCCTGGTTTGATCCGAGCTCTGGCCAAGTGAACTTTGTGGTGGACAAACACCGTGTGGGGGGTTCGCGGCGTTCTCCTGTTTCCTTCCACTTTATTTACTCCACTATTTCATTTATTTCTCACCATCGTCTCCTTTAGGCTAGTTGGCATAACTTGGAACCACCTACCAAGAAGAATAAACTAATGGATTGAGAAGATAGACATTCAGTCTCTGGTGAATTTGATGATGAAGTAGACATCTACCTCAACATGTCATCATGTGTAAGAGAACTAGATATGCTGCAGTGGTGAAAGCAACAAGAACAAACATTACCAAAATTGTGTAAATTAACGCGTCAGTATCTCGTCATCCCTGCTTCTAGTGCGTCTACTGAAAGAGATTTTAGTACTCAGGAACGGAGAAATGCTCTAAAGCCTGAAACTGTTGAATCTGTTTCCGTGCTATTTGATGCGTACAAGGACATACAGTAAAGCGATGTTCATTTTGCACTATTGGTTTCTTAGGAAACCTTATATTTTCATTTTCTTAATATCAACTATCCCTTCTATTATATGTGATGTTAAGAGGCATTTTTGATAGCTGATATCTATACATTTTTCATTCAGGGGACTTTTGAGGTATTTTTTGATCAACAATGATATGTGTGGATTTTGTTTTGATTTACTGCCTCGCATTCCGTCATATAGCTCTGTTATTTACTTGTTACGCACCGTTCCAGGAACACTTCATCGATCCTGGGGTCTGGGTGATTTATTTGATCATTGTTTTTTGTTATTATTATTGTAGCATCGAATTATAAAGAATACAGGAACATGTAATATGATTTGGAATCTGCCGTGCTAATTGAACATTACTACAAATTGCACTAATCTTATGAACACGCCAGTTCATGGTTTCGGCCTCCGTGGTCTAATGTAGCGGAACAAATTCTAATTAGTAGGTCAAGGACTTGACTTTCTCATATGTTCTTTAGGCAATTACGGCTCAAGACGTATGAATGATGATGGATGAATTGGTGGAATGAAGACAGTGGACGAAAACGGTCTAATCCAAAAACTCCCACGCTCACGATTTTTGTCCACAACAAAGCTCACATAACACGAGGAGGGATCGATCCGACGACCTCTAGCACCAGATGTGAATGCATTCTACTGGCCAGACTACGCAGACTGGCCATAATAACTAGTATTTCTTCGATTTTTTTTGTACTTAGATTGTAAAGTATGTACCACCAGACATGTCAACTCTGACGCTCGTAGCAGTTGTAGTAGTAGAAGTAATAATAATAATAATAATAATAATAATAATAATAATAATAATAATAATAATAATAATAGCAGTAGCAGTAGTAGTAGTAATAAGAGTAGTAGAAGTACAGTACTTTACAGTCTTGAATAAAGAGTTAATTTCCCAAACACCAGTGGCGGCGGTTGGACGTTAAAAGTGAGGGGGCAAGACATGATCTGAATATTTGTATATAAATGTTAGTTTTCCTGGTTGTTTCTAACATTTTGTTTGACGAAAGGTTGTATAACTAATAGGATACTATATTTTCAGTTAAAATACCGTATATCGTATATAATAGTTTATTAAGTAAATTGAGAAGAACAACGCAAGTAGATACTAGCCCTTTGTACTCTTAAACAACGGAAGTGTAAGAAGAGATTTGATTCCTTGCTCATGAACATCTTAAAATTCTGTCTGGAAAATTGTGTGATCAGATTATTTAATAAATTTGCAAAACAAATAAATAGAAAGGATAATATTAATCATAGTAATGAATAATGATGCTTGTTTTGCAAAAGTTATATTGAAACTGAGGATTAATGAAAAACTTAATATTTAATTCCACACATGATATTAAATGTATGTTATTACCCTTAGAAAATGAAAGACAGTAAATACTACAAGCATATGCTACGACATTTAAAGAAATATTTGCCTTTGCAACTTCTTGAAATATGTTCGTTGCCATTAGGTGCAGATTTCACTTTCTTGGAACACATCAAAACACAACAATACTTACAATCCACACTTCAGTTATACAAAATAAACTTAAAACCTAGAATTATGTTCAATTTACTAAATTTTATTGTATATACACTCGTACATCCTTAAACACAACACTTCACTCGTATATTACACTACAAAACAATGGAAAAGGTAGAAGTTGTTTCTTATCTCGCTCTTTTTAATCGATATTCCTTACTTTAGAAAGAAGAAAAGACATTTTAGGAACTGTCAATTTTTGTGCAATTAAAGAATAACTTGTGAAATAGGCCCTACTTTTTTGCATAATGTTGTTTCGATTAGCTTCAAAGCGGCTCACTAACATATCGAGCCCTTGTAAGAAGAAATGAAAGTATGCTGAAATTGTGCTCCAATAGGTTATTTTTTGGGATTATTTTCTGTGGCGATTAAAACGCAATTACTGTAGCTTTCTTTACTCCACAGGAAGACAACCAATACGTATTCACGCAACAGCAAATATTATATGGCAGCATTTTTTCCTATTAATCAGTAACACACACAAAATCGTTACATTTCCAAATGAAACTATATACATTAATTGGTTACTTAAAAAAAGTGAGGGGGCAACTGCCCCCCTTTGTCCCCCCTAATCGCCGCCCATGCCAAACACATTACGATTAACACAGGCTGCCAACATTAGTTTCCGATCCGTCTTTCACAGTGTTCGGGCCGAGTCTGGCCGAGTCGGGCCGGCCCGGCTCGGCCCGATTTGTGCTCGGCCCGTTTCGGCCCGGCCCGTTTCGTGCCCGGCCCGGTTAGAGTCCAGCTCGAGATTCGGGCCGGGCCGGGTCGAGCCGGGCACAGAATTCAGATCCATTCGGGTCGGGCCGGGCCGTCTTCGGGCCTGGGTTTGCAGGGCTCTGCCCTGCACGGGCTGGGCGTGTCCTGTTCGGCCCGGACACAAATGCTATAGGGCCGAACCGGGCGCACGTATTTCCGGGTTGGAACCGGGCACTCAAGGACGGATTGGAAACTAATGTTGTCATTTTTTCCCTTAAATGTCCTCCACTACCCCTGCCTTTGCCGTATTCGTACGGTCTTACTGTCAGTCTATGTTAATCGTAGTGTGTTTGGGAAACTGACTCTTTATTCAAGACTGCAAAGTACTGTAATACTACTAATATTACTACTACTTCTATTATTACTACTACGACCACAGTTAATACTACTATAACTGCTACGATTTCGCGTCAGAGTTGACATGTCTGGTGGTACAGAATTTACCTTCTAAGTACAGTATTTTATAACAAGACTTACCAAACAGGGTGAAATATCCCTATTTTCATTTTCCAACCATTTTTGACCATAAATCGACTTTTGCGAGCTGAGAAAGGAAGATACGACAGAAGGAAAACAAAGTTATTGCAGAAGCATTATCATCAATATTTTGCATTCCAAAATACGGAATGTTACTTAAAAAACATAACTTTAAAAGAAATAACTACTAAAATGAAAGAACAATCATGGCATTTTAGGCGTGTGCGTAACAGTAATATACAAAATAAATATTACAATACTTTTGAGGGTCTAGATCATTTAGATTAGATATTGGTATTCCAAAGGTAAACAAATGAAATATTTTTTTTCTTTTGACTGAAAACGTGATTTTGAATTATATATATATATATATATATATATATATATATATATATATATATATATATATATATATATATATATATATATATACAGACTGTTATACAATTCGTGTAATTTTCTACAGCACTGGGAGAAGATGAAGTTTTCACACCATTAATATAAAATTTGGCACTCTTATTGAGAAATATCTGAATTTTTCGAATTTCTAAAGGAAATAGAAGAAAATTAATGTTTAGCCCCCCTTCTGGAAGTGTAAACACAGAAGTTCATTTTCCTTATGGGAGGTTCAATGTTAAATTTTGGAAGCAGTTTTCTCCAATAATTATTCGTAAAGATTTTGGGGCAAATGAGTTGTATTTGTTACGAAATGCAAAAACACTCATTCACAAAGCTAGTAAAGCCGTCTCAAACATTATTTTGGGAAGGCCCCCCTTCGGGGGGTAAGGGCCGTAAAAAGCTGGTGGGTGATGTGTTACCAAATCCCAAAATTTATTTTCAGAGTGCCAGTAAACGTCAGATTAATCACGAATGTCACATAATTAATGCTCCAATGCTCCTTACATGTAAGAGTGACTGATAATGGGGCTACAGCCCCCTTTCAAAAGTAAGAAAATCACCAGAAATATCCTTAGTAGGGACATACGAGAAGAAGGTGCTTTTGTTAATTAGTGTGAAATTTGGCGTCATTGTAGCAAAAGAGTATGCATTTTTGAAATATGGAATGCTATTTTGGTAACGCACCGCCTTAGGGGGGCACAGGGGACGAAGCATTAGATGATGTACCTTTATAAAAATTCAAACTTTTGTTCCGGAAATGCCAGTGAGCGTCAGATTTTTCACAAATGTCACAGAATTAATATTCTAATGCTCCTTGCATGTGCCAGTAACTTGTGTGGGGCTATAACCCCCTTTCATAAAATATCCCCATAATTCTTCAATTTATTTGAGGTGACCTTTGTGCTGCCTCTGTACCATATCGGGTTGTGCATTAATGGAAGCCATGGCTAAAAATAATATACATTTCCTTTCCCCCGACTTCGATCCGACATTTTGTTCTCGAGTTACGGCTGTTTTGGGCATTTTTCCGACTGTTTTTTGGCTGGTCATAGCGCCAAAAGGAAGCATTGTGCACCCAGGTTGTCTTATCACGGTGTCAGGAATGAGCTCTCAAAGTTGTAAGTGTTGTTTTGAAACACCCTCTATATTTCTATCCTGTTTCTGATTAGCTTCTCTTTGCCAATCAATTTCCAGTATTCCCAAAATAAACCAAAAGTGAACTAAATTCACTAAATCGCTTTCCCCCTATGCTTTCTTCTTGTATAGTACTTATTATATATTTATATTGTAATTGACAGAGATTGCCAATATTGATTGAAATATCTGGTTAAAATTCTATTAGAGGAATTCCCTCTTCAGTACAGAAATTCCTCCTTGCATCCTACCGCCATTTTAGGCGAGATGGGATTAAGTAAGATGGAAATTCCCATCTCGCCTAAAATGGTAGACATTCTTATTTTGGAGATATAAGTGGCTGATAAATCGTTAGGCGAGGTGGGATTAGGCTAGATGGGATGGAATCATCTGAAAAGGTCGGGGTACGGTAGGTAGCGGCATGACGTCACGCCGTCCCCCATGCCTATCTTTGCCCATTGTAATTGCTTAGGAAGTGGGAGGACGCCGTACACAGTTTTTTGGAGGTGGGGATAGGGTCCCCCGCGTTCCCACGCACTTTTACCCCTGCTACTAAGTATTAATTGCTGTGAGGACTAACGAAAAATATTATGTAATAATAATAATAATAATAATAATAATAATAATAATAATAATAATAATAATAATAAAGTATCTGAATGATACAGATATTTTTTCAACTTTTATTACGATTGCTGTGGGTTCCCATGAATCTGGTTATATTGTTTTTGAAAGGAATAAAAAGGCTTCAAACAACAATATGATTTGTATAAAAGAAAAAAAAGCCTTATCAGTTGCAAGAACTGACAAGTGGCCTTGTGTCTGTTTTTTTAAACACAATGTTACGAGGCACAGAAGCCACCACGCCTGCGGTGTGCTTGCTTTTTTGCCTCAGGCAGCTTCTGTACTAAAATTCAGACTTTGCTTCAGGCAGACAGTACTAAAATTCTGTCAATTTATGTGTAGCTATCAGCAACCACACAGGTTCTTTGAAACGCTGAATTTTACAAGAAAGGTTTTGTCCATCGGATAGGAAGCGAACGAAGCCCATCGTACGTTGTAATCCCTCCCCTCTTTTGCACACTGTGTGAAATTTAACTTGTATACTGTAGTAAGTTACAGAAAAGAGAATGCTATTTTTTAAAAAATGACATTATCGAATAAGATTGACCATTATTACAATATATTCAAGATGAAAAATATTCTTTTAACAGTCGTCGTACTTAGTTGTCTGCACTGAAATTCCCATAATGTGCTTTCTTCTTTTCTAATATGAGCTCCGAGCTTCTTCGTGTCTAAGTGGTTAGCGTACGTGCCTTTGGCGTGCGTGAGAGACCCGGGTTCGATTCCGGTGAGAGCTCATGTAGTTCGGGTTTGTCAATTAATCAGTAGGTCCCGTCTTATATAGCCTCGCTGCTGAAAGGGACGACAAAATCAACTCAACTCATATTGAGCACCATAGGAGATATAACTCCGAGGTGAATTTTGTCCCTGGAAAACCTCCCAAAATCACCAACGGTACGAAATATGTCTGCAATGCAACATGTCCATCATTTTCAACTCTATGCTCTGTGATCTAGTTTGCTTTTCGTGTTTTCAGTAAACTAGACAGACAAAAGGAAGAATAGAGGCTTTCTTCCAGAAAATTGTGTTCGAGGGTGGGAGGTCACACAGGCTCGTATCCACGGGGAGTCTAGGGGGCCGGGCTCACCAAAAATTTTTACATTAGAATGATTTATGAGCATTAAAGTAGTCAGCCATTAGGATTTTTTTGTTTTAGGATGATACCAGATTCGACTCCTGGTGTAAGCTCAACTTTCAGTATTGTGTCATTTGCAGGTCTCGTCTCATACAGATTCGTTGAAAAACCTCTAAACATGTGCTATGACTAGTATGCGAACTAAAGTTTTTTTAGCAAAAGAGAGAGAAATTTCTTGCTTTAGACTCTGCCCTGTAATCCAGTTTTTCTGGAGGCGAGATAGTATGGTTGGGAACGACCTATCAGATTCAAGTTCCGAACCCACATATAAAAGACCTTCCTTTATAACCTTGGTGTTGTATAAAGACGAAAAACAAAAATATACTGATAGCTCCAGTAATAGATATTATAGCAAAGAGATTTAAAAAATAGGTGGTTTTGAAATAGAGAAAGGACAGTACCTGAGCCTTATTAGTATTACTAGCATATATTACCCGCTTTGCTAAGTTAAAATGAAAATTTTAAAGCACAACTCCGTATTTCATGTGTTTAGTTCCCGTGAAATATGCTGTTTTCGTTTTTAATGGCATCGATTTAAACAGCATCGGAAAGATCATTGATCAACTCGGCGACCCCAAAAATCATGGATTCGACACCAATAATGGTCATTTTCGGTCATTTATAGATATATTTCCTCCTCCCCTATGTTGCGGGCCATGGCAACGAAAGTGTCACTGTTCATCTCAGCGACCCCCTCAAATGTGGATTCAGCACTAATTAACGGTCATTTTCCATTATCTTTAAATATCTGTTAATCCCTTTCCCCCAAGTTGTGGGGTTGAATTTGAATTTAAACATGATCGAAAGTACCACTGCTCATCTAAGCGACCCAGAAAACTATAAATTTGACACTGATAGTGGCCATTATCGATCATTTTATATATCACTTTCTCCCATTCCCGCAAGTGGCGGAGCTGATTTTGCATTTAAACCGGATCGAAGATGTCACAGTTCATCAGAATGATCCCGAAAACTATGGATTAGGCACTAATATTGGTTATTTTCGATTATTATTATTATATATAGCTCCCCCTCCCCCGTGCTGCGGCACACGAAATCAGAATTGTCACTGTTAATCTCAGCTACTCCTAAAACTATTGATTCGACACTAATATTACTCAGTTTCGATCATTTTTAAACGTTTATCCCCCTCTCCTCCATTGTACCCTCCACCTTCTCAACTATTAGGGCTGAACTTGGATTGAAACAGCATCAGAAGTGTTACTGTTTGTCTCATCGGGCCCGAAAACTATGGATTCAACATTAATATCGGTCATTTTTGATCATTTTTAAATTTCTCTCCCTCTCGCCCTCCCCTACGTTGTTTCGTCAAAGTAAATAGCCTAAAGTAATCCCTGCCCCTATACTCATGTATATTGAAAATTTGATTTAGATCGGTCGAGTGGTTCAAAAGTGATGAAGTCACAGAGACAGGCATTTTTATTTTTATTTTTTTTACATATATCTGCCCCCTCTCCCTCCCCTACGTTGGCTCGTCAAAGTGAAATGATAAAAAAACACCCAAGGCCCGACCCTCATATTTGTTGAAAATTAGATCGAGATTGGTTGGGTGGTTCAAAAGTTATTAGGTTTTATTAGTTTCTATTTATACGTTCCCCCTCCCCCCTAGGATGTACCGTTAAAGTAAAATTACAAAAATGTTTCCAGATCCAAACCTCATACATCTTGAAAATTTGATTGCGATCGGTCGGATATTCAAGATATAGTTCAAGAGTTATTAAGTTACAAAAATAGTGGCTTTCAGTCTTATATAAATTGATTTTTATATATATATCTCTCCTCCTTCTCCGCCCCCACGTTACTTCGTCAAATTTAAATAACACGATCCCAGGCCTGAGCCTCATCTATGTTGAAAATTTGATCAAGATTGGCCGAGTGGTTCAGGAATTATTAAATTTTATTTATTTTTACACCCCCCCCCCCTAAGTTGTACCATCAAAGTGAATAGCCTAAAACCAGCCCAGCCGTAAAACTCATCCATGTTTCAAATTTGATTAAGATCAGTTGGGCGGTTCGGGAGAGTTATAGTCATAAACATAGTGTTTCTCAATTATATATATATATCTATCTATATATCTATATCTATATCTATATCTATCTATCTATCTATCTATCTATCTATCTATATATATATATATATATATATATATATATATATATATATATATATATATATATATATATATATATATATATGTATATGTATATTAGTAGTGTCGAATCTAGATTTTTTCCTATGGGGGCAACGTAAAATTTTACGGCACATTCCACCAGCTCCCCTTCCAACAGAACGGCGAATATGCATCGTTTTTACCACTACCACTCTACATTGAGACTTTTCCCAAATCGGCAGTACTGGCTTCCATAGAAGGAAAAAAAAATTGAAGGGCCGGATCGGGACAGTGAAGAGAAGAGTGGCAGTGTTGGGCAAATTTCAATTGAATTGACAATTAACAATTAATCTGTAAATTTAATTGTTAATTGCAATTGACAACGGAAGTAAGTAATGGTTAATTGTTAATTGCAGTTGCCCATTAATAAAGGAGAATCAATTGCAATTAATCAGTCGATTGAAAGTAATTGCAATTGAAATTAATTAGCAATTAATTCAATTGCAATTTTTGATTTCCACAGCAATTACTTTCAATTGATTGATCAATTGCAATTGATTTTCACTGATTAATTTTCAACACTGTAGTTCAGAGAGAGTGTGGGGCAATGAAAACTTTAGCCACGACCGACTGACCCACCACCCATCGTGACCCATGACCCACCGTGACCCACTCTGTCCCACCACCCACCATGAACCACTGTCACACACTGTGACCCAAGACCCACCGAAACCCATTGTCATCAACTCTGACCCACGAATCATGCCCTCTTCTCTACTGACTAAAGAGTTTAAACTTGTAATAAAACAAGGCTATGAAATTATCACTCATTGGATTTTAAATTTCTACGATCAATCACTCAAGCACCGCTCTATTACAATAACGGTGGATCTGACCTTTCTAATATAAATAAAATAGAGTTTGCCTGAGTGTCTGTCTCTCTATCTGTGTGCGGCCCGTGGACCAGACGAGTGGACGAAAGTTTTTAAAATTTGGTCGCGGGTAGCTTGGTCTAGGCCACAGATCAAGACGAAGAGTTTTTTTTTTTCAACCGGGACCGGCCTGGGAACCAGACAAGTTGGCCGAGACTTACCAAATTTTGGACACGGATACCTTGGTTCAGGTCCCAGACCAAGGTGAAGCGTTTTTGACTAAATTCGAACGAGGGGGTCTCAGGAGGGCGTTAACCCAGACATATAAAAGTAGTAGAAAATAACCGATATTAGTGTCGATTTCATAGTTTTCGCGGTCGCTGAGATCAATGGTGATACTTTCATTAGCGATGATTTTCTAATTCAGCCACCATTGTATGTGGGCCGGGAGTCACCGGGGTGGAGAATTGCGAGACGTAAAAATAATGGAAAATGACCGATATTAGTCTCAAATCAATAGTTTTCACTGTCGCTGAGATGAATGGTGATACTCACACAGGCGTTGACTTCCAAATACTGCCCCCATCGGCTGCTGGCCAGAGGCATGTTTTTTATTCAAAATTGGAACCAGAGGATCATAGGGGCTTTTATCGGAATATGTAAAAGTAGTAGAAAATGGCAGATTTTAGTGTCACATTCATAGTTTTCGCGGTATCGGCTGGAGGCCAGAGGCAATTTTTTCACAATTCGAACCAAGGGGGTCTCAGGGGGCGTTTACCGGGACATGTAAAAGTAGTAGAAAATGACCAATATTTGTGTCGAATCCATATTTATCGGGATTGCTCAGATGTATAGTGACAACCCCGATAGTGTTTACGTTCAAATTCAGCCCCCATCGGCCTTCCCAATGAAAACACATGTATATATATTATTTTGTTTTCCATGTAGTTAACATTAATGTCATAGTAGATTAAATGATAAAATTTGAATTAGTAATTCTGTTTTCATTGCTCCATACATACACTGGAGCAAATCCCGGGGCGATGAAGGGGACATGTCCCCTCCAATCTTGGAACTGGGGAGATTGTCCTCCCCAATAATCCGATTTGAAATGTGTTTTTTGGGAGAGAAATTTGATTATTTGTGTCCGATCGCTAGAAAGGAAAGTGAGATGAAATTAATGTCCATTCAGAATAAGCCTCAAATCTGCCCGCCTCCCAATGTTGAAGACAATTCTGCTCCCCTGATCCTCTACAGCATTGTTTCTCGGCTACAGAAATATTTTGAACATCGCTATATATGTATATATATAATATGGGAACGATCTTACCCGTCCCACCCTCCCCTAATGTTGAAGACAGATTTGCGCTGTTGCATACATACCTGTCGTTTCTCGTTTCTTTTTGTCCATGAACTCAAAATCCTGGACAAGGCTTGCATAAATTTATCGCCGTGCTTTTTGCTTTTCAATCCTGTCCTTGAAAGAGTCTGTTATCTTATCCCATATGCAAAGTCCACATTCCACAAGTTCAATAACGGTTAAAATATCGAATGGAAAAATTCCTGCCATCTCTAAAAATTTAAGGAAAAAGTAAGAATGCAATAATACACAACCTTTTGATCCAGTCACTGTAGCTAAAATGCAGAACTCTATCAGGGGGTCGATCCCGGTACAAAGGGGAGAGGGAAAACTTGGATACATAGCTTTGGTCTTTGTTTTCAATTGCCATTCTACACATTATTTTTTAAAATGGGAGATTTGGGATAGTTTTGGAAGTGAGAGAAAAAATCTGCAACAAGTGAAGCATGAAGTCACATCCATATTGTTGAGATCACAATCAAGAAAATGCCAAGTGAGTAACTTGTCCTTGGAGCTTGGGAAAGAGTGTTTGATTGTGTTGGTTTCGTTTCAAAATAATAATTCTACTTTGACTTGTCAAAAAATATTGTATTCAATCACTGCTTATTGAGTGGAACCGGGAAAAGCGATCTGCACACAATTCTAATGAAAATAAAAGGAAGTAATAATAATCAGGATTTTTTCCATATGCTTATGTTCACAGTGTATCAAAATTTGAAAATTACGCTTAAATTAATTTCCAGAATGTATTGAAATTTAAATGCATTAATAGATTAAAAAATATACCATCAAAGAGTGTGTGTGTGAGAGAGAGAGAGAGACAGAGAGAGAAAGAACAAAAATTAAAAATTAGTGGATAATAATCAACTTGGTTATCTAAATTTTCTATATTCTATTTGGTAATAGCTATTTAGAGGGAAACCAGTACTCTTCAAACTTCCCACATTTTATACTTGTTTAATAAAGGGAATTAGCTACTCCAAAACAGAGACTGTAAAAAAATAATAAACTGTTCCGAAGTTGTTTATAGGACAAGATAATAATAATATTATTATACAATTATAATAGAAAAAAAATGGAAACAACAAAATTCCAAAGACAAGAAACGAAACAAAAATATACAGCGCCTTGTCACTCACTCTCTTCATCTAACCCACTGGCCGGCCGACATTATCGGCCACATGTGCATCCAATCATAAGAAAACATTGCCACCGACAAAATCGGTGTCGGCGATACCGCCGACATTATCTGGGGCTTGGCCGACAGCATCTGCGTGTCGGAGGATCGGCCGATAATATCGGTGGCGTGTGTAAGCTACGATTTAAGTACATTGAAGTCGATTTCACCGCCGACATTATCGATGCTTCCACCGATATTATCGTTGCCGTGTGCAAACGCACTACTACTTCTCTTTAATCTGTATGTAAACTTTTGTCAGTTGATGCAAAAAATAAGTGAGTTTGTTCTACGCTCTACATTTCGAAACTGATTTTATAAGATGAACAGACTCCCCACACTTGAAAACAACATAGACAGATTTTCTGAAACTTTCGTACGTTGTTAGCTGCAATATTCCTGTACAGGTAATTATTCGCGGAGATGTTTGCATAGAATCAAGGAAATCTTTACGATCTATGAAGAGAAAGAAAACAGACTTTGTTCTTATTTGCTGTCAATCTGCATTCCATCGGTTTCTTTTTCTCCGCGGACAATCCTAAGTTCACGCACGTGACCTAGCGAGGGAAGAGAGAGAAAGAAATCTACCTGGTTAGATTCCTATCTGCTGTTCTGCACTGTTGCAAAATGCAGCCAATATCTTAAACAGCTTTTAAATGGAAGAAAATTAATTTTTAATTAGCGCGCTATAATATTACCTTAGGAAGAAAAAGTAAAAGTGAACATGCAATATTAATACTAATAAACATTTGGCCGAATTTTGAACTCTATAAAATAAATAGTTTTTATAAAATTTTGGAAAGAAATATGCTATGTTATTATATATATTAGGGATGGCCAAAAATTTTCGGATCCGGATCTCGGATCTTGGTCCGGATCTCGGATCTGGATCCGAAATTCGAATCTCAGATCTTGATTCGTATCCAAACCTACATCTGAAATTGTGATCTTATAAAATTGAATATCTAAAATTCGTTAAAACTTTTTTCGGATTCACTGATATAGTAGGTTGCTGTGCTTTTATTAAATGTTTCCGTAACACGTTTGTGCTACCTTTGTTCTTTATTTTATTTTAACCTTGCAATATTTACATGTTGCACTTTCTGTCGAAGTCGCTTTAGTAAAATATTTCCAAGTTTGATTTCTTCCCACTTCAGAGTATAGTGAACTGTCTGAAAACTGATGTAAATGGTAACAAATTCTTCTGTTTAGCTCCTCTTCGAAACTTAATGTTAACTTCACATTGATAATATTTATTTTATTCTTAGAAAATAAACTTTCTCCTTTTCTCAGATACAAATGAAATATCTTTTAGATAAGGCCCTTTTAATCGCAGGAATACTAGACAAAACAAACTCTTTATTAATAGTAGTTTCTGACTCACTAGAGTCCAACCATCAACAAATGTAATAATGAATATCTTTCACTTCGAAGGTATATGCAACAAAAAATATAGAGTGGTTGCCGTGAGAATTTCAGGAGAGCGATATGGTTGTGTTCGTTGTATGACTTTATTACCTAACTTATGGCTTGCCCTTCTGTGGTCGGTCGGTCGTTTGTTGAAGGAGTAAATATAAAAGAGATTTCTATTATTTTTTCTTCACCCTCCATGTTTCTTTAAACATACATTGCAGGGGGTAACCAAAATATATCCATGCGTCGTATCATTGAAGCGTTTTGTGTTTTGTATATTAAAATGTTCAAAAATATTTAACATATTCGCATTTGCTCAGGTTCAATTCTCGGTGGAAACATACATGAGAAAATTGAAAGCTGGAGCAATATGAAAATAGTATTTAAAAGTCAGGAAATTGATATTAAAACTTTAGTTATATATTGGGACTGTAAGGCTGCAGTTAAATTAACCCACACGTTTCGTGAAGATATATTACGTCGTTATTGTTTTTTCACTATAAGCTACCAGATATATCCTCAGAGGCTACTTTACACTGTAGTAATCAACAGATGAAAACATTGGAAAAGGAATGGAAGGAAGGTCTCCAGAGCCTTAGATCAAGGTACTAACCTAGCATTTGCCCAGTATAACTGAGAAACAACCCTGGAAAATCCTCAGTCAGGATGGCTGGTCTCCGAATTCGAATCCGGTATTATCCAATTGCGAAGCAAGAATCATAACAAGTAGCCTGAGCTCGCTCCGTATTATTATTATTATTATTTAATTAATGTAATGTTTTAAAATTAGTGCAAATTAAACCGTACTTTATTTATTGTTGATGTTATAGTTAATAAGTCTACATGAGACATCAGTCCGCTATCAAGAAAGAATACTAGAACTGGAATTCAGGAAGCGGGGGTAAAGAGATTAATGAGGATGAGGAAACTATGTACGATGCAAAAACTGAGTAATTATGATTTCGTCACAGATATATTCACTTACATACGTCAATTAATATTTCTCTGATACAGTGTACTCTTACTTTCTATAGTTGCAGGAAAATGGCCCGCTTTTGTAAACGAACACACTAAGCACGTGGGTATAGGTGCAATGTCCGTGCAAAGAAATATAGGTAAAACTAGAAAAAAAATAGGGAAAGCGAGGGGAAAAAATAAACCGCCCTTCAACTTAAAAAAAAAAACAAATTATAACTAAACTTAGAGCTACGAAAGACGCGAGACGAATTTTATTGAAAAGATTGTTTTCCCTTAGTGATTAGTTCTTCTAACTATGAACATGAATTAAAAAGAAAACAAGTAGATAGCTCCGAGTTTCGCAAACTAGTTGAAAAGAAAATATTGGATAAAATTTAATAATAAAGAAGGCATTTATGATAATGAAAACAAACTAAATTCTTGGCACGGCAGTCCTTTGGTTCCTACCAGCGGCCTTACGTTCAAAGTGATGATGTGTAGTCAACGCATCGACACCCGAAGTCCTTATGCCGGCTTTCTAGACTGGAGTCCGCTACCTCTTACTTAAGATAACTCCCCCACGATGCTGGGTCAACATCGAAATTGTTGAGTGCCTCTCCGGAAATTGAACCCATGACCACGGGCACCGAAGGCAGGCTTTCAGTCTTCTATAGACGAAAAGCTATAGTTACCCACATTATCTAATACAGAAATAAGTCCTGATTCTCTAATAGCTGCTGATGGTGATAGTCAAGGTTCACCGAAGCATGAACCCAAACCCAAACTGAGATATTGATGTCACTGGAACGCCTGAAAAGTCATTGTGGGTAAGTGAATTGCCCGGATGTCCGGAATTGTCAGGATGAAGGGCGATGGTGATGTGAAATGCGGGGCTGTCAGAGGTACTACTTATGATAATTGGATTTATAATCTATGTTGCCATAAACCCTCTTCAAGAACATAACTGTTAATCTTAGCTTTGAAAATGTTACATAAGGAGTTTTATTGCTATTATTAGGTTGCATTAGGAATTATCGGATTTATTTTAACGCTTAATTTTTACATCTCTTCTAATTTACGAATATTTAAATCGCAATTATACCCTTAAGGTCAATTAGTGATATTTTAAATCATGAAATGAAATGAAATCTTTAAGTTTATCGTCCCGCGGTTATGCCGGTTAGGCTAAAGGAGACGGTGATAATGAGAAGTGAGTGAAATGGTGGAATGAAGGAAGTGGGAGGAAACGGGAGAACCCCGAGAATACCCACGAGCACGATGTTTGTCCACCACAAAGTCCACACAGCGCGTGCTGTGATCGAACCAGGAACCCCAATCACCGGAGGTGAACGCTCTACCACGGAGCCACCGCACCCTTCATTTTAAATCATTTCGAACCAACTTTATATACGGTTAGTCTTACTATATTTGAATAATTGAGACCAGAAGCAGTCTACACGCTAAGTCCAAAAGAATCTTGGCCGACCTCCTGATAAACCACGTCTTTCAGAAAGGTGAATTGTGGCAATCCGATACCCACATGAGGAAATCTTCGGTTCAGTGTGAAAGCTTCCATAAGAACCAGCACTCTCATCAGTGAAATGTGCTTTGGTAATTTTTATTCAATGTGAAAGTACCTAACTTTATTGCTAAAAAAAATGGCATTTATTTCAAACAAGTCGCCATTACAGTTTTCGTATTTAAACACAACACTCATGAAAAGTCATGTTAAAGCGCGACTTGCCCCTGAAAAAGAATATATATCTGTTTTTAGTTTCTCGTGTTCCCCAAAGTACACCCGGACTTAGTGCAAGTGCCTTCCCGCTCGCACTACCTAGGTACAAATGGCTACGATCTTGGTACTAGCACTTGTTTCGGTTTCCAGATCTCAAATATTTATCTTTCAGCCTGATTCTATGTATATATCCGAAATTTCAAATCTAGATAAGGGGCACCAAAATTCATAGTTTATTCTCGGTGCTCATATTGTGATTTATTAAATAATTATTAAATCTAATTGTAAGTTATACATTTGATATTTTGAGCAGACTGAGCAAGATAAATATAGGTAAAAACTAGTCAATACTTATCTTAACTGTTTATGTTTTCTTAACTGTCGATGAAATAGGTGTATTGAGGAATTTTAAATATTCGTGTTTTGTATTCCGGTTTCAAATATAAATATGTAGGTATTTCATCTCGGTCCTGCAACCGGGTGGACTTAGATTCGACATTCGAATTCTCATCCGGATCAAATCAGATTACTTTTTAGTTAGGCAAGCATTTAATCGTTAGTGTAGATTGAAGGAGACAAATAGACTTACCAGTATTCTTCTTAATTTTCTGTTTTCTTCTTCACTGTCAGGACTTCGTGAAATTTCTTTCGGCGAATTTTTGATATTCAAGTTTATCACAATTTGGGTGGGATGTGGGTTTGGATAAGAATCAAGATCTGAGATCCGAATTTCGAACCCAGATCCGAATTTCGAATCCAGATCCGGATCCAGATCCGAGATTCGAGATCCGGACCCAGATCCGAGATCCTGATCCAGATCCGGATCTTCGAATCCGACCAGATCCGGATCCGGCCATCCCTAATATATATAACGTTACTCTCGAGTTCCCCCTCAGTTTTACCCCTACTATATATGAGAATTAACATTTCCCTTTATACTTATTATGGACATAACAAAATGGATACTCAGAACAGTTTTGGTTTTCAAACACTAATGCCAAGAAGCAAGCATATCTCCATGAAACAAGCATATCGTTTTGTTTATTTCTTTCTTTCTTGACTCTTCGATCTAGTCGATCGCCTGAAGGCAAAACATCGCACAGCAAACAAGCTGCTTCGACACGTGCCAACGACAGAACGAAAGTCTTGATTTTAGTACAAACTACACTCAGGCAAAAAAAAAAAAGCAAAATGCCCGCACGCTTCTGTGCCTTGTAACATTGTGTTAAAAAAAACAAACACAAGGTCAGCTGTCAGACACCTGATAAGACTTTTATACAAATCGTCGTTGTTTCAAGCCTCTTTATTCCTCATAAAAACAATATATCCAGATTCGCGAAAGCCCACAGAGATTGCATTAGAAAGTTAAAAAAATATCTTTATCATTCAGATCATTTATTATTATTATTATTATTATTATTATTATTAGTAGTAGTAGTAGTAGTAGTAGTAGTAGTAGTAGTAGTAGTAGTAGTAGTAGTAGAATTACCACATAATATTTTTCGTTAGTCCTTACAGCAATTAATACTTAGCAGCAGAGGTAAAAGTGCTTGGTAATGCAGGGGACGCCGTCCCCCACCTCCAAAAAATGTGTACGGCGTCCCCCCAGTTCCTAAGAAATTACAATGGGCAAAGATAGGCATGGGGGACGGCGTGATGTCATGCCGCTACCTACCGTTCCCCTACCTTTTCAGATTCACTTTATCTTTGCTTAGCAGGAAATCGATACAAGAGTTAGTAGGACAGCCACTCTTTATTGATAAAAATCGTAATTTGGCGTTATTAAAAACAAAATTTCTGTGTCTAGAGGTAGAAGAGAGGGGACCATGGAAGTTACTATTGCCACGTACAAAAATGAAACCTGTATTCAACACTGACTACGTATAATTCAAGGATTTTTTTTAAAGCAAAATTCTTACACCTTTTCAAAAGTAAAATTAAAATAATTACTAAGAAATGCATTCATTGAAAAACTCAGGGGTGGCAAGTCCACCGTTTTAAATCTGCTGCAGAGCGTTCGAGTCCAAATTCAAGTAAAGTTAACGCATGGAAGACCCAGGTTCGATTCCCGGTGGGAGTTCATGTGATTCGGATTCGACGTTAATTAGTAGGTCCACGTTTTATATAGCTTCGCTGCTGAAAGGGACGTTAAGTTCAAAATCAACTCAAGAAAAGTTAAAACAATGAGAATGTTTTCTACTGTTTTGTCGTATGCAATTCTATGTTAAATAAAACTACATACACTATTTGATAATGGAAGCATCGTCAGAAATACAGTATCCAATAAATAAAACTTTTCACGGAGGGTTTATCTGAAGATACATACAAATATTGAAAATAGTTTAGAAAGGTGCATAATGCGGAAATACTATTTTATCGCGTATGAACTTAAGGCTTCTAGAACAGCAAGTTCTGACCAGATATTAACACCGCAGAACCAGAATATGATCAAGGGATGGACTAAACCAGCGTTTCCCAACCGGTGTGCCGCGAATGGGTCGCTGGTGTGCCGCGAGGAAATCGGAACAAAATTATTAATTCTATAGCAAACAAATTGCAAGACATACAGAAAAAGGTATATTTGTATTTCAAATTACTACTATGAATCTAAAATTTAAAGTTTCATACTGTGTTACTTTTCTGTAGAACATTTTTCTGTACATTTCTAATTTTGAAAAAAAAGTATTTGTTATCATTGTTATGACCATTATTGCTTCTTTAATGTTGCAGACTATTTCGTAACTTGAAATTTTAAAATATTATTCAATCCTTCCGGCAAAGTAAACATCCATACGAATTACCTATATTTGTGTTTTAAAAGTAAAAGAGATTCGTTTGTTCGTTCGTTATTTAGTGATCCTCCTTCTTAATGAAAGGTTGGATACAGTTTTCGAAAAAAAAGTGCATTTTTAACAACTTGAGCCCTATATCTGATTGTAATTGTTTTCTATTTTTAAATTAAAATGAAAAATAAGCATAATGATTTACCACGGGGAAAAACAGTGGTCTAGCTTTCTTCTCTGTGAGAAGGATGTCAGTAATCAGAAAAAATACTACAGTATTTTATATTTTCAAATAATAATAATAATAATAATAATAATAATAATAATAATAATAATAATAATAATAATAATAATAATAATAATATGTGTGCCGCGAGAATTCAAGTTATCCTGAAGTGTACCGCAAATTGAAAAAGGTTGGGAAACGCTGGACTAAACCATAGTTTCCAACTTTACCCAGTGTAAATAAAGTAGGATTGAAACCCACTCTATCCAGTGTACACCTGAGCGTCATGGGGGGGGCTATATCCCTATCCCCTATAAAATTCCTCTTGGATCCGCGCCTGTTGAAACCAATTCATATTTCATAACTTCATACACGGCACGATCAAGCACTGAATCTATTGAAATCTTACTACATAAAATAATTTTCGAGTGTCTACACTTTTTCTATTAAAGCTCATAGTATATTCTGTCATAATATAAATTGTCACTCATGTAGTGTGTGCTAATATAACTAGGGATGCGCACGAGACAAGATTTGTGGCTCTCTCGTCTCGAAAATGTGCTGTAAAAGTGATGTCTCGACTCGAAAAATGTATATTTCTCTATTTGAAGTGCCATGTCTCGACTCGAATTTTGTCAGGAAAATCCTGTCTCGATTCGTCTCGTGCGCATCCCTAAATGTAACTCATGACAAAAATGTTTTGTTTTAAAACAAAATTAAACGGTTGAAGTGGACTCTGCCGAGTAGAAGACATCCAATTTATTAAACCGCCTCGCAACTCACTTGGCAGCACACTTAGGTTACACTCTTCACCTTTTTCCCATGCTATCTAAAGTATCGGCTAATCTTAAATTCGCATTGCCGATTCGGGTTTTCTAACAAGAATTATTATGTTGCAACTTAATTTGGATGTGAAATCCTGACTTAATTAGCAATTAAGAACTTCGAAGTCTGCATTAAAATCATGACAGAAATATAGTTAAATCTCAGTTCTAAATTTTATGTCTACCTTGCATCTAAATACTTGTGCTGTCATTTCTTTCAATGTTGGTAGGAGCCGTAGTTCCAATTGATCCCAATTTTTCGCTTTAATTCCCTCTATTTGTTCATAAAATTTTAGAGAAATATTATTATTAACAAGCAACACTTCTGAAGTGTAACACTCCGATCTTGATAAAATTTGGAAGGTAGATACTATACATGAAATAAACGAATACGTGTTTCTTATTTTCTGCGGAGAAAAGGGTTTTAAGGGGCAAGAGACCCCACCCACAATTTTGAAAGTTGACGCCCCAAAGGCAAAAACCAAGGAAACCGAAGTAAACGAAATTTTACACACATATTGCAGATATAAAATGAGGGAACACGTGTTTCGTATTTTCCTGGAAAAAACGGTTAGGTGGGGACCGGATCCCTGCAAAACTTTCATCACGAAATATCGAAAGTGATAATAGCAATATGACAAATGTGTGTAAAGGACACAAAGAATTGCAACGAAACTTTGTGTATGAACAACATACCAAATAATAAAGGCACACGGCTTTTTTATTTTGTGCTGAGAAACAATTTCAGGGGGCAAAAGCTATCACCCAAAATTTTGAAAGTTAAGGCCCGGAAGGCCAGAGGAAGTGAACCGAACTGAATGAAATGGTGCACAGATATTGTCGACATAAAATGAGGGAATACGTTTTTCTCATTTTCCTGAGAAAAAAAAAAAGAAAACCGTTTAGGTGGGACACACACACCTCCAGAACTTTGATCATGAAATATCAAAACTGCTAATAACAGAAGTGTTTGAAGGACATGACGAATTGGAACGACACATTGTGTAGGGACAATACGCAAAAAATAAACGAATACGGTTTTTCTTTTATTTTCTGCGTAAAAACGGTTTTAGGTGGAAAAAGCCCCCATCCCAAATTTTGAAATTTGAGGCCCAAAATGCAAGAAGAAGTGCACCGAATTAAATGAAATTGTGCGCAGATATTGTAGACGAAAAACGAGATAATTGGGTTTCGTATTTCCCTGGGAAAAGCGGTTGAGTGAGGCACGGACCTTCTAAACCGTTGATTACCGAATATCAAAAGTGCAAATAAGCATACGCAAAAGTTCCTAAAGAATATGGAGAATTGGAACGAAACTTCGTAAAGGGACTATTTGCAAAACAGTATATGAAACGTGTTTTAATTTTTGCGGAAAAACAGTGTTGGGGCCTAGGTCCCATCCCAAAAAAAAAAAAAACGAAATATTACCGTAATAGCTCAGAAAGGAGTGGACCCAAGCAAATCAAATTGTGTGTAGACATTAGATGTAAAATAAGGGCTCTCGTGTTTCTCAAGTGTTCCTATCCGTTTTGCTTCAAATTTGGCATACCAATAGCAAACTGGAAATAAATCGACACGTGTTTTTCTTTATGCTGAAAAAACATTGCAAGGGTTAAAGGTGCCTCCTGAAATACTATAAAATACGCTATACTGTTTGTGTTTGCTGTTACTTGATCTGCCAAATTTGAAGAAATCGGATGGAGACACGACACTTGTGAAACACGAGAGGCCACATTTTACATATCCAATATCTACATACAATTGCTTTCGCTTCGGTCCACTTCTCCCGCGACTCAACGCCTCGGTTCACTCACAATTTTCTTTCTTTCAGGAAAATACGAAACACGTATTCCCTCATCTTACCTCTACAATATTAGTGAACATTTCATTCATTTCGGTCCACTTCTTCTTGTCTTTTGGGGTCAAATTCCAAAATTGTAGACGGGGGCTTTTGCCAACCAAAACCGTTTTTAACCAAAATTAAAAAATGTATTCGTTTATTTTTTGCGTATTGCCCATACTCGCAGAGCTCCTCCGTGGCTAAGCGGTTAGCGTACGCGCCTTTGGCGTGGGAGACCCGGGTTCGATTCCCGGCGGGAGCTCATGTGGTTTGGATTCCACGTTAATCAGTAGGTCCACGTCTCATATAGCCTCCCTGCTGAAAGGGACGCTAAACTAAAATCAACTCAACTCAACCCATACACGCAGTTTGATGCAATTCTTCATGTCCGTTACACGCATCTGATATACTGTTACTAGATATTTTGATATTTCGTGATGAAGGGTTTCGAGGGATCCATGCTCCACCTGGCCGTTTTTTCCAGGAAAATAAGGAAACTTATTCCCTAATTTTGTGTCTACAATATCTGTCCATATTTCATTCACTTCAGTTCACTTCTTCTTACCTTTCGCGCGTCAACTTTCAAAATTTTGGTTTTGGGTTCTTTTGCCCCTAAAACCGTCTTTCCGCAAAAAAGAAAAACATATTCTTTATTTTTTGTCCACAGAAAGTTTTGTTGCAATTCTTCATGTCTTTTACACACATCTAACATATTGTTACTAGCATTTTTCATTTTTTGTGATCAAAGCTTTGGAGGGGTCGGTGCCCCACCCAACCGATTTCTAAAGGAAAATACGAAACCCGTATTCACTCACTTTATGTCTACAATATCTGTGCACAAATTCACTCCCTTCGGTTCACTTCTTTTTGCCTTTCGGGAGTCAACATTCAAAATTTTGTTTGGGAGGTTTTGCCCCCCAAAAACCGTTTTCCCGCAGAACATAACAAAACCCGTATTCATTTACTTTCTGCGTATTGTCCATACAAAAAGTTATGTTGGAATTCTTTATTTCCTTTACACACATCTGACATACTGTTATTATTACTTTTGATTTTTCGGGATCAAAGGTTTGGAGGGGTCTGTGCACCACCCTACTGTTTTTCCCAGGAAAGTACGAAACTCGTACCCTCATTTCACGTCTGCAATATCTGTGCACAATTTCATTCACTTCGGCTCACTTCTTCTTGCCTTTCGGACGTCAACTTTCAAAATTTCGGGTCGTAGCTTTTGCCCCTGAAACAGTTTTTCCGCAGAACAAAAAAAAAAGTATTAATTTTTCTGCGTATTGTTAATACACAAAGTTATGTTGGAATTCTTCAAGTTGTTTGCACACATCTGACATACTGTTGGTAGCACTTTTAATATTTCGTGATTACAGGTTTGGAGGGGTCCATGCAGCACCCAACCGTTTTCCAGGAAAATAGAAAACCGTATTCCCTCATTTTACGTCTACAATATCTGTGTAGAAATTCATTCACTTCGGTTCACTTCTTTTTGCCTTTCAGGCGTCAATTTTCCTAAATTTTGTGTGGGAGCTTTTGCCCCCTAATACCATTTTTCAACAGAACATAAAAGAACCCGTATTGCTTTATTTCTGGCGTATTATCCATACAAAAACTTTCATTGCAATTCTTCATGTCCCTTATACACTTTCTACATACTGTTATTAGCATTTTAATTTTTTGTGATCAAAGGTTTGGAGGGGTCCGTGCCCCACACGACTATTTTCTCCAGGAAAATATGAAACCCGTATCCTTATTTTATGTCTATAATATATGTTCACATTTGCACTCACTTCGATTCACTTCTTGGGGCCGCGGTGGCTCAGTGGTAGAGCGTTCACCTCTGGTGCTTGGGGTCCCGGGTTCGATCCCAGCCCCGCCAAGTGAACTTTGTGGTGGACAAACACCGTGTGCGTGGGTTTTCACGGGGTTTTCCCGTTTCCTCCCACTTTCTTCATTCCACCATTTCATTCATTACTCATCATCACCGTCTCCTTTAGCCTAAGCGGCATAACCGTGGGACGTAAAACTTAAAGATTTCATTTGATTTTTTTTTCGATTCACTTCTGTTTGCCTTTCGAGTTCAACTTTCAAAATTTAGGGTGGGAGCTTTTGCCCCCCTAAAACCGTTTTCCCGCAGAACTTAGAAAAACCCGTATTCCTTTACTTTTTGCGTATTGTCCATACACAAAGTTATGTTGCAATTTTTCATGTCCTTGACACACATCTGACATACTAGCACTTTTGATATTTTGTGATCAAACGTTAGGGAGGGTCCGTGCCGCACCCACTCCTTTTTTCCAGGAAAATAGCAAACCCATATTCCCTCATTTTATATCTACAATGTCCGTGCACAACTTGATTAACTTCGGTTCACTTCTTTTTGCCTTCCCGGCGTCAACTTTCATAATTTTGTGTGAGAGCTTTTGCCCCTAAAACCGTTTTTCTGCAGAAAAACCCTTCTCCATTTTTTTTTTTTTTTTTTTTTTTTTTTTTTTTTTTTTTTGCGTATTGCCCGTACATAAAGTTTCATTGGAATTCTTCATGTCCTTTACACAAATCTGATATACTGTTACTAGCACTTTTGATATTTCCTGAGCAAATGTTTGGAGTGGTCCGTGCCCCACCTAACAGTTTTTTCAGGAAATACGGAACTAGAATTCCCACATTTTATTTTCACAATATGTGTGAAAAATTTCATTTACTTCGGTTCCCTTCTTCTTGCTTTTCCGGCGTCAAATTTCAAACTTTTGGGGTGGGTTCATTTGCCCCCCTAAAACCGTTTTCCTGCAGAACATTAAGAAAACGTATTCTTTCATTTTTTTGCCTTGAAAGAAAACGATATCCGTTGCCATAGAAACCGCCGTTTCCAGGGCAACAGATCCTGTCACGGTTAGCCAATATTGAAAGAAAACGAAAACGAAGAAAAAAATTAATAACGTGCAATGTACTGGAGAGAAGTCGCTAAAATTAATTCTCTTTAACGAGGACGATTACGAAACATCACCTACTGATTGAAATCCGGATTATTTTCCAATAAAGTAAATTCCAATAAACTTTCTTGTTATTGTTGATTATTCCATATCGGACTCCCGAAGAAAACTCATCGAAACAACTTATTGACCGTGCAAATAGCGACTACTCTGTCATGACTCCGTTTTCTTTCATTCAGAAATAGGAAAGAAAGAGAAGAAAGTAGAAGGGTAAAAGAAGGAGGTAGGAAAAGAAGAAAGAAAAAAGACAGAGGGTATTTTAATAAGAAACAGATTACTGGATAATTCCGGAAATATAGTAAAAGGTCGGGAAAGTCGTTGAAAGATGAATCATTCTAAATGTTATTAACGACTAATCAATTTTGGAATGCTTCGGAATAGACACATGTTCCCTCATACCACCCAGACCTAGCTCCAGGCACCACGATCATGGGGTTGCCCAGACCTAGACCTGGGAATGAGAAAAGTGAAATTTAATTCTTTGTACTGTTACTCTAACCGATGATTGATAACCATCCAGCGTCTGAACTCTGTTCTCTAGGATCGACCACACATATGAATTAGCCAAGAGGAAAAAAAAATCAGACTTATAAACTCAATATAAATTTATGTATCGTATCAATAAGAATTTCAACTTCCTGGAAGAAAGATGTCGTATTTAGGCTCATCCTGCTATTTTTGTTTCACTCCTAGAGCCGATTTAAACCATTAGTAGCGGTCCTTCATGATCTAGGTTATTTACCTTAACACATATATTAAAACACGACACATATATTATAGATGTTAATACAACAAATGATATCACTAAAATTACTTATATTAAATCTATCATGCATTCACACGCTCACTCACTCAGGACAGTGTATATATGGTTAAAGGAAACCAACTAACTACAAAGATACAAATAATTTATTACATCCATAGTGAAAAGAAAAGACAAACAAATAATTATGAAGAAAATATTAAAAGCACAAGTTATTGGTTATATATTAATAGAGTACATAGTGTTATATTCTAGTAAATTTTTATATATTCAATCATCTTGACAAATAAAAATAATTACATATATTGTATCTTAGGCATGCTAAATCAAAATTATGATTTGCGACATACGCAAAGGAGACACTTATTTCACTTTTTAAAAAAAATTGACAAAGAGGAAAGAAAAGAGAAAAAAAAAGAACTTTTGGTGTATCAGAACTTATATGAGTCTCTACCTCACATCGGGTAATAAAATATTAATGATTTTGAGCGTTCAAATCACAAATCACGCACTACTCTTAGTGTCCAAAACATTTCGCTCCATTTGACTTAGTTTGTGGTCATTTATATATCTATATATATATATCTAACTATCGGTTTACAAAAACCATTTATCGTCTATAGTTGGTTTATAACTTTTAACAGTTTATATCTGCAATCGTACACTGCGACGCTTTATACCCATCCAGGGATTTCGAAAAATCACTATCGCTAGAGGACGTTTCTCCTCTTAGACGGTCCATTTCCAAACTTATTAATTGAATAGTTTTAAGTTATTTATGCAACACTGGGACACGTTATGAGGCCTTTCCTTAGGATCACTTTCGTATATATTTGTATATGATTCGGATTTTAAAAACGATCTCCCGCAGGTGTACGGAGTATAAAGGTTCAAATTGAGGATAAAAAAAAAACTGGTCAAGTCACAGGATACATATGAAGGTGAGAAGGATTCAAGGTGCACTTTCCACGATGGTTTTAGGTTGGTAGTTCAGGGATAATATGCGTTATGATGATGTGGGTTACGTTTAGGCCTGCCGTTACTTTCCAATACATGCCATTACATAATTACATAAGGTATCATTTACATTTATTCAACAGAAAAGGAAAATTACTTAAGTGCACGGCGGTATTCTTAACAAAATCTACATTCTTACATTCGTCGGAGAACTTACTGGTAAACTATAGCAACCAATACACGTTTTTTAGGGGGACAGACACGAGCGCTCTTACATATATTCATAATACATTTAATATCATACTTTACAATCATATTCACATACTAATTACATATACATTTCGACGTATTCATTTCTATATATATATATATATATATATATATATATATTATAAATGCGCACACATTTAAATTAATCACCCCAACAATAATTTTTTAAAAGGTTGCAAACATTGTCCAAGAAAACAAATGACTTCCGACATTACATATGGAAAAAGAAAATCGATTTTTTTACCTGATACCGCGCGTCTATAAATTTTAACTTTTATATAATCAATTCGTGCTATAATAATAAAAAAAAATTTGTGAGGCAGGCACGTAACATAGAACATTCCTAAAGATATAACTAGATAACCTAAAATACAATTTCTGGGCCCAGATCAACTACAAGGTAATCGAAAACCAAAACAGAAAGGAAAGTGACCAACGGATTAAAAAAAATAACTTAAGAGGATGACGGTGACAGAACGTAATTGAAGTATCGTCAAATATGAAGTCTTTGTTCATTTCGGCGATAGGTCGAAATGTGATGGAGGACCCAATCATTATCTACTCTATCCATGAATCGTGTCTTGCAACGTCTCAGCTGGTAATTTCAGATCAGAGTTGTACGTTAAATAAATCGTAAGCAACAAGTTCAAAATCGGGGGGGGGGAAGGTTGAAAAATTAAAAAAAAAATCTCGAAGTAAGAAGGAAGAGACAAGAGAGAGAAAGCGGCGCCAACGAAAGAAGAAAGATTAAAGTACTACTCACTACACAGAAGAGTGATCGAATTTAAATATATAACAACTCATAGCCAAAATATTCACATATGCCGAAAGAGGGTGGTTTACTTAAATACGTAAACTAAGAGGGAGTCCCTGCTGCCAAGGATGCAAGTTCTGTGTCCATCAGATCCCAATCCCACAAGAATTTGCTTGTAAGATTGAAATCCGATCCCCGTATCCGGCCCAGACCAGCAGGATAAAAGGAGAGGGGGAAGGGACCGGGTAACTGCGTCCCCAGTTTTGAAATCTCTAAGTAAGAAAAAAAACATTCGACCCCTCAGAAGAACTAAGGAGGTTCTAGGACAGTAATGAAACTAGAGTAAAAGTATTAGCTAAGATATCCCTAACTAATGATTTGCCGAAAATTAAAAAAAATTAAATAAACTGAATTTTGGATCGGTGATTTCTATGGCCAAACCTCACCGATAGCTCCCCTTCGCAGAATGCGCTAAATTCTGAGGCATCGATTAATTTCCATCACTATCTAGTTTGGAAACTAAGAAAAGAAAACGAAAATATTCAAGGGGGGAGAGGTCGATGCCCGGGTACGGTATAAAGGTTCAATAATTAATTGTTTTGATTCTGTAACCCTGTCAGAGCTGTCGCCTCCATGAACATTGTAAGCTAGCCCGAGTAGGTAACGTGAAGGAAAAAAAAATCTCACGGAGCGGGATATTCTATTTTAAAACCGACCAGAAGATATGATTCACTACAGCCCTGATGTATAACTACTACTGTCTTTTCACAATTTATTATTCAATATGTCTAGTCAGCGATTGTATGATGCTACCCCTTCTATCAGATGGTATTACTATGGTTGATTATTATTATAACACATAAAACTACAAAATATTACCATAGTCCGACTATATATCGCCCTCCGGTCCGCGTGATATTATGGTGCAGGGGTCAGAACTTGAGATGTTTGTAGCTACACGTATCTATTCAATATCTATATATCAACACGCGGCGAAATATTCACTGGGCTACTATATATTTAACTATATGGGTGTCCTATATTCTATATTCATTTATTACAATATTCATATACTTTATATTCATATTCACATTAATATTCATATAATATTCATATCATCATTCTCATTTACTACGACGCTATATTCTTACAAACACCCTGTTTCCTCTATCTACGCCCAGCCTATATACACATTTCATCATAACACTTTAAAATCTATAATCACTACAAACATTTCCCATTCCGATCACCGCACGACAACCTCACTCGAACTCAAGACTCTTTCATCCCACACACAATACTATGTAATACTCGGTAGCTTTATTAAGAAGAAAGAAAAAAAATCCTACGTATGTTCACTGAAAATAGAATTATCTGCGATAATGTTTAATGTTTATAAAATTCTGCAGCAACAATGAACTTCTGCAGCCACGAAGAAAGAAATGAACATTTAATATAATTTCAAAGCGAAGAACTAGCATCATATCGCCCGACTTCTGTTAAAAATTTACGTATTGTTTATTTATTTAAATATTTCGATTTCTAAACTAGGCAGAGTGTTGAAATTTTCAGAATATATTAATTTTGGGTCACTTGACCTAACTGTACATTCATATGGGCTGTGAATTATACCTTCTAGGTTTTATTTCGGAAAGAAAGGTCAATTTCATGAAAACTAAATCACTAAGTACCTCGACAGAAGAATGGCGGTTAGTACTGACTTTCGACACTAGAGGCTAGCGACGATATAATCAACCCTTGAATAACTGAATGTGACCTTGTACACGGAATTATTATACTATATTAAGTTCACTATTAAATATTGTGTATGAGTTCACTTAATGACGGAATAATAAAGAATTTATCGTATAGTAAATACTACACTGTCCATATTTAATTATCTCACACACTCATCACTTAACTACCACAATTACTACTACTACATTACAAATATACACATACTACTTAAACTACAAGACACATCATGCCAATACACACCAATCGTCACTATCATTAATACATGTTATACTAATAAATATACACAGAAAACATTCATATTTTACCATTTTAAATCGGCTCGAAAGGAAAAGGAAAGAAAGGGACAGGGCCAACTGGCCCTTGTTTTCACTGAATCACATTCTTTACTCAACCTATTTAATCAATGCCCTGAGGGGACATATCGGAGTATTAGCTAACGAACCCGGAACAAACTACATGTTCAACTCATCCCGCTGGAAGCCGTACTCCCAATTTGGGAGTCAGATAGGAGCCCCCTGCTTAATTTACACGTACATGCTGATGGTTACTAACACTACAAACAGACCTAAAAATACCGCCATATATATATATATGAAAAAAAAATCACGCACTAACTACACAGACAGATTACTGAACGGACAGGTCTGACCGAACCTACACTGATTCAGGAGGGGCAAGAGGGAAATTTAACTATTTGATTCACTGAACTGCAACCTGGGTTTGGGAAAGGAGATTAAATGCACACACTATCCTGAATTCTGTCCATCACGAACTATATCTGCACAACATGGCGTTACTATACTGCACTTCCTATTTCAGCTTTTTAGTTCAGTTTTTAGTATGAAATTTAATAGTTTTTGGCTCCTAGAGACTTCCAACGATGTTAGGTGTTAATGAAATCCAAATATTACCTTGTTTGCAGCTTTCTACTCCCTTTTCAACTTTATGATCGAGAAGATCCGAATCTGGCTGTTGTCAGTAAAATTTCCTGGCGTGGAATGGAATAATTGCGCCCTAATATCATAGCGTGGGTTTATCATCCAATCAAAACTAAGCATTTTGGCGGTGGGGCTTTGAAACGAATAAAATTTGGTAAAATCTGGATCAAACTAGATTTTAGAAGGACCTAGGTATCTAAAAGAGAGGTGAAGGGTGGTCCTGAAAATTCTGTCGAATTTTAGATTGGTTATTTGATCTGGAGAGTTCCGTCCAATAGTGGATCTATATTTTCAGATAGCACTGACACCGTAAGAATTGTAATAATCCATTTACATATCCATATACAAAACTTATAACTAATTTAAAATATAAATAAAGATATTGATTCCCAAAACTATAATCCGTAATGATTTTTTTTTACAGTTTTCCATGTTAATTGAAATAGAATAACAAATAAAATTACGAATTATATGAACAGCCAGAAATTTTTTGTTAAACATCAAGTACAGTCGGTGCAAAAAATTTCGGGCACCCTCCTGTTAAGAACATAATATCATTAGACTGTAATGGCATATTACAGTTCCCCGGCGTCGTTAAAAAAAAATTTGTTTGAATAACAAAATTTTGTTGAATAGAGTTAACATGTATTAATACTAATAAACTAACTACTCACTCATACTCTCATACACTCAAATGAGACAGTGTAACATTCACTTTGGGTATTGAGATAGAAGTTCCCGTTTTTTGTCCTCGGTACAGTTGAACAGCTTAATATTCTGGAAATTGTGAGTTCACCTTTTAGGTAGCAGGAAAACACGAGGTAAGCAGTTCGCAATGTTCCCATCGAAAGTGGGAAAATGTTCAATATCCCGGAGGGAAACTTTAGAGCTCATACTAACATAAGTAGGGGAATAGTTAGTGGGGATTAACATATTCTGCACAATCGGAGTTGTCACCGGATTTACCACCGACGACGTAGTAGCGGTGTTATAATTACCCATGTAAGTGAAAGGAATTCTGTTGGTCGTATTGAATATGTTGGGCTCCATCCCCGGACCAATCGCACCCGTGAACAACGACTCAGAATGGTACCCATCTCCTCTTCCCGGCAACACGCTATGTGATTGTATACCTCCATGTAAGGAGGGAGCACTCACGCTAGTGACCGTAGTCGTCACAACACTCGACTGATTCGGCACACTATTGGAATTGAACCACGACTTTAGTTCTGACCGATGCATGGGGTAGTGCGTCGCAATATCCCGTGCATCAACTGACCTTAAATTTTCTTTTCCTGCGCCACGGGTAGTTGTTATAGCGGGTAATATTTCTGAGGAATCGCTACCGGGGAAAGGATAGGTTACCTCTGATTTTTCGCGACTAGATTTCGTCATTTCTTTTTGAATATTTACTATCTCGTTTTGAATTTTCGAAATTTTCTGGTCAGTTACTTCCCGTTTGGTTTCCAATGATAAGTCTGACAACGTTGACTTTAAACTATCAATTTCGGCCTGCTGTGTTTCTAATTTATTGTTGATTTTATGCAATTTGGTATCCATTTGTTCAATTTCAGAATTTACATGCTCTAATTTACCCTCAGTCTCCTGCTGAAATTGCTTTAGGGACTGTTGAGCCTCGCATCTGACCAAATCAATTTCAGTAGACGTTTGCTGCCTCAATGTGGTTATTGAGGAAGCAAAGTCCAAACATATGTTGTCGATTTTCTGGGTTAATACCTCGAATCGAGATTCGGTTTCTCGTTTCGAGGTGTCAAATTTCTAATTTATTTCGCGTCTCATTTTCAGACTATTTTCATTTATTTCGCGTCTCATCTCCAGGCTATTTTCATTCATTTCACGTCTCATCTCCAGGCTGTTTTCATTCATTTTTTGTAGCATTTGTTGCAACGAAAGGAGGAGGGCGTCATTAGTAGATGACACAGTCTTCCTTTGCTTTTCTTTGGGTTTATCACCAATTGGATCCCCATCTTTTTCATCATCATCGAGGTCAGATATCTCCACTGGAGATATTTGGCCTCGGTTCTTCGGGGTACTATACCCTCGCTCACCGTCCGAATCGGGATGTTCATTTTCTTTTTCAGAGGATAAACTCATGGGTTCACGCGACTGGTGGAGCTTCCCCTCACATTCTTTGCAGTATTTAACTATTTCACCAGCCTGGACCTTTTCTGCATTTTCAGCAGTATCCTCTAAATTAATGCAACTGAAATGGATCCATTTCAGCCCACATTCGTGACACCTCACTAGCCTACGAGAGACGCGAGCTCTTTTCTCACTACTTTCTAAAGTACATTGTGTACATGAGACTTCCGCGTTCTCGTGTGATACTACTTCCCTATTAGTTGCCATAGTTTCCATATAAAAAGACACAATATAAACACATGCAATTATATCCTTATAAACTAACAATACTTATTAATCAGGTACTATTCATAAATTAAGGGACTCCTATCTAATTCCCTCCTTGGGTCAACTTCCAGCATTTTCAAATTTTAGAAGTCACTTTAGCAAATTCCTTCATTTCCCCCTTTCTACAGAGAGAGACAAAGATAGCAGAACAGCCAATGACTATAATTATTTAATCTCACTGTAACTTTTTAATTATGCACTTTTTGTGGCCAAGTCAATATGTGCTCGAACCTAAACAGTGTTTAATAAATAATTTCAGATTCGTTACCAGGGAAAACAATTGTTTCCATGGTAACTGTCCGATGCCAACGGTCGCCAAAATTGAAAGAAAACGATATCCGTTGCCATAGAAACCGCCGTTTCCAGGGCAACAGATCCTGTCACGGTTAGCCAATATTGAAAGAAAACGAAAACGAAGAAAAAAATTAATAACGTGCAATGTACTGGAGAGAAGTCGCTAAAATTAATTCTCTTTAACGAGGACGATTACGAAACATCACCTACTGATTGAAATCCGGATTATTTTCCAATAAAGTAAATTCCAATAAACTTTCTTGTTATTGTTGATTATTCCATATCGGACTCCCGAAGAAAACTCATCGAAACAACTTATTGACCGTGCAAATAGCGACTACTCTGTCATGACTCCGTTTTCTTTCATTCAGAAATAGGAAAGAAAGAGAAGAAAGTAGAAGGGTAAAAGAAGGAGGTAGGAAAAGAAGAAAGAAAAAAGACAGAGGGTATTTTAATAAGAAACAGATTACTGGATAATTCCGGAAATATAGTAAAAGGTCGGGAAAGTCGTTGAAAGATGAATCATTCTAAATGTTATTAACGACTAATCAATTTTGGAATGCTTCGGAATAGACACATGTTCCCTCATACCACCCAGACCTAGCTCCAGGCACCACGATCATGGGGTTGCCCAGACCTAGACCTGGGAATGAGAAAAGTGAAATTTAATTCTTTGTACTGTTACTCTAACCAATGATTGATAACCATCCAGCGTCTGAACTCTGTTCTCTAGGATCGACCACACATATGAATTAGCCAAGAGGAAAAAAAAATCAGACTTATAAACTCAATATAAATTTATGTATCGTATCAATAAGAATTTCAACTTCCTGGAAGAAAGATGTCGTATTTAGGCTCATCCTGCTATTTTTGTTTCACTCCTAGAGCCGATTTAAACCATTAGTAGCGGTCCTTCATGATCTAGGTTATTTACCTTAACACATATATTAAAACACGACACATATATTATAGATGTTAATACAACAAATGATATCACTAAAATTACTTATATTAAATCTATCATGCATTCACACGCTCACTCACTCAGGACAGTGTATATATGGTTAAAGGAAACCAACTAACTACAAAGATACAAATAATTTATTACATCCATAGTGAAAAGAAAAGACAAACAAATAATTATGAAGAAAATATTAAAAGCACAAGTTATTGGTTATATATTAATAGAGTACATAGTGTTATATTCTAGTAAATTTTTATATATTCAATCATCTTGACAAATAAAAATAATTACATATATTGTATCTTAGGCATGCTAAATCAAAATTATGATTTGCGACATACGCAAAGGAGACACTTATTTCACTTTTAAAGAAAATTGACAAAGAGGAAAGAAAAGAGAAAAAAAAGAACTTTTGGTGTATCAGAACTTATATGAGTATCTACCTCACATCGGGTAATAAAATATTAATGATTTTGAGCGTTCAAATCACAAATCACGCACTACTCTTAGTGTCCAAAACATTTCGCTCCATTTGACTTAGTTTGTGGTCATTTATATATCTATATATATATATATATCTAACTATCGGTTTACAAAAACCATTTATCGTCTATACTTGGTTTATAACTTTTAACAGTTTATATCTGCAATCGCACACTGCGACGCTTTATACTCATTCAGGGATTTCGAAAAATCACTATCGCTAGAGGACGTTTCTCCTCTTAGACGGTCCATTTCCAAACTTATTAATTGAATAGTTTTAAGTTATTTATGCAACACTGGGACACGTTATGAGGCCTTTCCTTAGGATCACTTTCGTATATATTTGTATATGATTCGGATTTTAAAAACGATCTCCCGCAGGTGTACGGAGTATAAAGGTTCAAATTGAGGATAAAAAAAAAAACTGGTCAAGTCACAGGATACATATGAAGGTGAGAAGGATTCAAGGTGCACTTTCCACGATGGTTTTAGGTTGGTAGTTCAGGGATAATATGCGTTATGATGATGTGGGTTACGTTTAGGCCTGCCGTTACTTTCCAATACATGCCATTACATAATTACATAAGGTATCATTTACATTTATTCAACAGAAAAGGAAAATTACTTAAGTGCACGGCGGTATTCTTAACAAAATCTACATTCTTACATTCGTCGGAGAACTTACTGGTAAACTATAGCAACCAATACACGTTTAGGGGGACAGACACGAGCGCTCTTACATATATTCATAATACATTTAATATCATACTTTACAATCATATTCACATACTAATTACATATACATTTCGACGTATTCATTTCTCTCTCTCTCTCTCTCTCTCTCTCTATATATATATATATATATATATATATATATATATATATATATATATATATATATTTATTATAAATGCGCACACATTTAAATTAATCACCACAACAATAATTTTTTAAAAGGTTGCAAACATTGTCCAAGAAAACAAATGACTTCCGACATTACATATGGAAAAAGAAAATCGATTTTTTTACCTGATACCGCGCGTCTATAAATTTTAACTTTTATATAATCAATTCGTGCTATAATAATAAAAAAAAATTTGTGAGGCAGGCACGTAACATAGAACATTCCTAAAGATATAACTAGATAACCTAAAATACAATTTCTGGGCCCAGATCAACTACAAGGTAATCGAAAACCAAAACAGAAAGGAAAATGACCAACGGATTAAAAAAAATAACTTAAGAGGATGACGGTGACAGAACGTAATTGAAGTGTCGTCAAATATGAAGTCTTTGTTCATTTCGGCGATAGGTCAAAATGTGATGGAGGACCCAATCATTATCTACTCTATCCATGAATCGTGTCTTGCAACGTCTCAGCTGGTAATTTCAGATCAGAGTTGTACGTTAAATAAATCGTAGGCAACAAGTTCAAAATCGGGGGGGGGAAGGTTGAAAAATTAAAAAAAAAATCTCGAAGTAAGAAGGAAGAGACAAGAGAGAGAAAGCGGCGCCAACGAAAGAAGAAAGATTAAAGTACTACTCACTACACAGAAGAGTGATCGAATTTAAATATATAACAACTCATAGCCAAAATATTCACATATGCCGAAAGAGGGTGGTTTACTTAAATACGTAAACTAAGAGGGAGTCCCTGCTGCCAAGGATGCAAGTTCTGTGTCCATCAGATCCCAATCCCACAAGAATTTGCTTGTAAGATTGAAATCCGATCCCCGTATCCGGCCCAGACCAGCAGGATAAAAGGAGAGGGGGAAGGGACCGGGTAACTGCGTCCCCAGTTTTGAAATCTCTAAGTAAGAAAAAAAACATTCGACCCCTCAGAAGAACTAAGGAGGTTCTAGGACAGTAATGAAACTAGAGTAAAAGTATTAGCTAAGATATCCCTAACTAATGATTTGCCGAAAATAAAAAAAATTAAATAAACTGAATTTTGGATCGGTGATTTCTATGGCCAAACCTCACCGATAGCTCCCCTTCGCAGAATGCGCTAAATTCTGAGGCATCGATTAATTTCCATCACTATCTAGTTTGGAAACTAAGAAAAGAAAACGAAAATATTCAAGGGGGGAGAGGTCGATGCCCGGGTACGGTATAAAGGTTCAATAATTAATTGTTTTGATTCTGTAACCCTGTCAGAGCTGTCGCCTCCATGAACATTGTAAGCTAGCCCGAGTAGGTAACGTGAAGGAAAAAAAATCTCACGGAGCGGGATATTCTATTTTAAAACCGACCAGAAGATATGATTCACTACAGCCCTGATGTATAACTACTACTGTCTTTTCACAATTTATTATTCAATATGTCTAGTCAGCGATTGTATGATGCTACCCCTTCTATCAGATGGTATTACTATGGTTGATTATTATTATTATAACACATAAAACTACAAAATATTACCATAGTCCGACTATATATCGCCCTCCGGTCCGCGTGATATTATGGTGCAGGGGTCAGAACTTGAGATGTTTGTAGCTACACGTATCTATTCAATATCTATATATCAACACGCGGCGAAATATTCACTGGGCTACTATATATTTAACTATATGGGTGTCCTATATTCTATATTCATTTATTACAATATTCATATACTTTATATTCATATTCACATTAATATTCATATAATATTCATATCATCATTCTCATTTACTACGACGCTATATTCTTACAAACACCCTGTTTCCTCTATCTACGCCCAGCCTATATACACATTTCATCATAACACTTTAAAATCTATAATCACTACAAACATTTCCCATTCCGATCACCGCACGACAACCTCACTCGAACTCAAGACTCTTTCATCCCACACACAATACTATGTAATACTCGGTAGCTTTATTAAGAAGAAAGAAAAAAAATCCTACGTATGTTCACTGAAAATAGAATTATCTGCGATAATGTTTAATGTTTATAAAATTCTGCAGCAACAATGAACTTCTGCAGCCACGAAGAAAGAAATGAACATTTAATATAATTTCAAAGCGAAGAACTAGCATCATATCGCCCGACTTCTGTTAAAAATTTACGTATTGTTTATTTATTTAAATATTTCGATTTCTAAACTAGGCAGAGTGTTGAAATTTTCAGAATATATTAATTTTGGGTCACTTGACCTAACTGTACATTCATATGGGCTGTGAATTATACCTTCTAGGTTTTATTTCGGAAAGAAAGGTCAATTTCATGAAAACTAAATCACTAAGTACCTCGACAGAAGAATGGCGGTTAGTACTGACTTTCGACACTAGAGGCTAGCGACGATATAATCAACCCTTGAACAACTGAATGTGACCTTGTACACGGAATTATTATACTATATTAAGTTCACTATTAAATATTGTGTATGAGTTCACTTAATGACGGAATAATAAAGAATTTATCGTATAGTAAATACTACACTGTCCATATTTAATTATCTCACACACTCATCACTTAACTACCACAATTACTACTACTACATTACAAATATACACATACTACTTAAACTACAAGACACATCATGCCAATACACACCAATCGTCACTATCATTAATACATGTTATACTAATAAATATACACAGAAAACATTCATATTTTACCATTTTAAATCGGCTCGAAAGGAAAAGGAAAGAAAGGGACAGGGCCAACTGGCCCTTGTTTTCACTGAATCACATTCTTTACTCAACCTATTTAATCAATGCCCTGAGGGGACATATCGGAGTATTAGCTAACGAACCCGGAACAAACTACATGTTCAACTCATCCCGCTGGAAGCCGTACTCCCAATTTGGGAGTCAGATAGGAGCCCCCTGCTTAATTTACACGTACATGCTGATGGTTACTAACACTACAAACAGACCTAAAAATACCGCCATATATATATATGAAAAAAAAATCACGTACTAACTACACAGACAGATTACTGAACGGACAGGTCTGACCGAACCTACACTGATTCAGGAGGGGCAAGAGGGAAATTTAACTATTTGATTCACTGAACTGCAACCTGGGTTTGGGAAAGGAGATTAAATGCACACACTATCCTGAATTCTGTCCATCACGAACTATATCTGCACAACATGGCGTTACTATACTGCACTTCCTATTTCAGCTTTTTAGTTCAGTTTTTAGTATGAAATTTAATAGTTTTTGGCTCCTAGAGACTTCCAACGATGTTAGGTGTTAATGAAATCCAAATATTACCTTGTTTGCAGCTTTCTACTCCCTTTTCAACTTTATGATCGAGAAGATCCGAATCTGGCTGTTGTCAGTAAAATTTCCTGGCGTGGAATGGAATAATTGCGCCCTAATATCATAGCGTGGGTTTATCATCCAATCAAAACTAAGCATTTTGGCGGTGGGGCTTTGAAACGAATAAAATTTGGTAAAATCTGGATCAAACTAGATTTTAGAAGGACCTAGGTATCTAAAAGAGAGGTGAAGGGTGGTCCTGAAAATTCTGTCGAATTTTAGATTGGTTATTTGATCTGGAGAGTTCCGTCCAATAGTGATCTATATTTTCAGATAGCACTGACACCGTAAGAATTGTAATAATCCATTTACATATCCATATACAAAACTTATAACTAATTTAAAATATAAATAAAGATATTGATTCCCAAAACTATAATCCGTAATGATTGTTTTTTACAGTTTTCCATGTTAATTGAAATAGAATAACAAATAAAATTACGAATTATATGAACAGCCAGAAATTTTTTGTTAAACATCAAGTACAGTCGGTGCAAAAAATTTCGGGCACCCTCCTGTTAAGAACATAATATCATTAGACTGTAATGGCATATTACAGCCTATTGTTCATACACAAAGTTTCGTTGCAATTCTTCATGTCCTATACACACATTTGACATATTGTTACAAGAACTTTTACTTTTCGTGGTCAAATGTTTGGAGGGGTCCGTGCCCCACGCGGCCGTTTTTTCCAGGGAAATACGACATTCGTATCCTCATTTTACGTATTCAATATCTGTGAAAATTTTTATTCACTTCGGTTTACTTCTGCTTTTCAGGGGCCGCCGTGGCTCAGTGGTAGAGCATTCACCTCTGGTGCTTGGGGTCCTGGGTTCGATCCCAGCCGCCGCCAAGTGAACTTTGTGGTGGACAAACACCGTGTGCGTGGGTTTTCTAGGGGTTCTCCGTTTCCTCCCACTTTCTTCATTCCACCATTTTATTCATTACTCATCATCAACGTCTGTCTCCTTTAGCCTAACCGGCATAACCGTGAGACGTAAAACTGAAAGATTTCATTTTTTCTTCTGCCTTTCGGGCGTCAACTTCCAAAATTTTGTGTGGGAATTTTTCCCTCTAAAACCGTTTTTCCGCGGAAAATAAAAAAAACAATATTCATTTATTTTTTTGTCCACACATAAAGTTTCGTTGCAGTTCTTCATGTCCTTTACACACATCTCAGATACGGTTACTAGCACTTTTGATATTTCGTGATCAAAGGTTTGGAGGGGTTAGTGCCCCACCGAACCGTTACTTCCAGAAAAATACTAAAACTGTATTCCCCCATTTTATATCTACAATATCTGTGCACAATTTCATTCACTTCGGTTCACTTCCTTTTGCCTTTCGGGCATCAACTTTTAAAATTTTGGGTTTGAGCTTTTTTTCCCTTAAAACTGTTTTTTTCACAGAAAATTTAAATAAATGTTTTCCTTTATTTTTTGCGTATTGTCCATAGACGCAGTTTGATTAAATTCTTCATGTCCTTTACACACATCTGACATGCTGTTACCAGCACATTTGATTTTCCGTGCCACGTTCCGTGCCCCACCTAACCGGTTTTTCGAGGAAATACGAAACTCGTATCCTCATGTTACGTTTGCAATATCTGCGCTTAATTTCGTTCACTTCGGTTCACTTCTTGCCATTCGGACATCAAGTTTTAAAATTTTGGGTGGGAGCTTTTGCCCCTAAATCCGTTTTTCCGCAGAAAATTTAAAAGGGCCGTATTCCTTTAGTTTTTGCGTATTTTCAATACAAAATGTTCCGTTGCAATTATTCATATCTTTTACACACTTCTGACACTGTTACTAGCAGTTTTGATATTTCGTGATAAAAGGTTTGGAGTGGTCCGTGCCCCACCCAACCGTTTTTTCCAGGAAAATACGAAACTCGTATTCCCTCCTTTTACGTCTACAATATCTGTGCACAATTTTATTGACTTCGGTTCAGTTGTTCTTGCCTTTCGGGTGTCAACTTTCACAATATAGAGCGGGGCTTTTATATTAAAACTTACGTAACTTTATGTAACTTTTTCTTTTTTATGAGATTCTTTTTTTGGGAGGTGAGGAGAGAAATGTTTTTCTCTGATGTGTGTCTTTTGCCATTCATCTTTTTTGAGCTGCTTAAGTAAGATCATTTTGTAACTTTTGATGTCATCCATCTCCGTCATGATAATATTATTGTCATTTTTAACAATTTGTTTTATTCCCTCATTTGCAGTCTGCCACACTGATATATTTATTACAAAATTGAGGTTTGGTCCAGCGCCTTTCGAATTCGGAACCAACCCAACCGCCGAGCTTTTTGGGTTGCCTGCTATTGCAGGAAAACGAGAATTGCAAGTGGTAATGCACTTTTGGAGTCGTGTATACAAATATACAAATCGTTGTACATCACATTTTTCAATTAGAGCCTGTATCATTCGAGTGTCCGAGTCTTCTTTAATTTATCCATTATTTGTAGGCATAAATAATTCCACAGTTGTCAACACTCAAGGAAGCCCTTCCCGCTAATTCAATGGCTAGCGCTCACATCTTTGGTGCAAGGGGTACCCAAGTTTGATTTCTGGGAGGAAGCCTACTAAAATTGAACGCATTACAGTGGTTCAGATTTTACCTTAAACTGTAAGTCCACGTCTTATATAGCTTCGGCACTGAAAACGGACGCTAAACTTCAATAAACAAACAATATCTAAACACTGAAGGAAATTATAATATACAGGGTGTATCAAAAGTTCAGAGCCATAGGTTAACTCCACTATGAGTAAAGATAACGGAACAATTGAAAGCAAGGAAAAATGTTGAAACTATTTGTGTTTCAATTTAACATGGTAGACATTTCTTCCGTCGCACCAGCTGTTCGGACTTTACACTATTCAGGCGTCCTTGGGTGCGAAATTTTCGCGGGAATAAGGAGGGAATTCTCTACTTAATATCTTTGTAAGAAAATCCCCGTCACTAAAAACTTACTAAGGGGATGAATAAAGTGATACTGTTGTCATAGGTTTGTAAATTAATTACGATAATTCATATATAGGGCTCATCATCATCAGCAGCATAGATATTCTGCCAATATTGGCAGGTCACTTTCCACAACTGAGAAGCTTCTATGCTCCACGGTCTTCTGCTAACCTCTACGTCTTCAAGTACGATTTTTCTGTTTTGATATCGTCCATTAATTGTAGTCTTCTCCTACTTCCTCTCTTTCCTGCCACCATACCCTCTAGCATGTCCTTCATAGTACAGTTGCTTCTAAGTCAATGCCCAACTAGTTTCTCTTTCTCTTCTTAGTAATATCTAAAATTGTTTTTTTCTCCCCCACCACTTCTAACACTCTCTAATTCGTTTTTCGTTCGACCCAGCTAATTCTATCCATTTCTTTCCACACCCACATTTCGAAAGCTTCCAGTCGTTTTTCATAATTTTTACGTGATGTCCATATTTCTCTCATGCAGTATAATACTCCACGCGAAGCATCTTATGAATCTTTTTTCTCAGCTTTTTATGCAAGATTTCACAAAATAGTCTTTTCTTCCTCCTAAAGACTTCTTTCACCATTCCTTGCTTTTATTTCACGTTCACACTTCATATCATCACAAATAATATTACCCAGGTATCAAAACCTAGTCACCTGTTCTATTATCTTAGGGCTAGTTAATATATATTTCAGATATAGCTGTAATTAATAGGTGAGCTAGTGGTTAACCGGCATCTCTAATCTTACACAGTTTAGTATTTATGGATGCTCCACGTCCAAACTTCCAGTGCGAAATGTTTTTTTTTTTTTAAAAAAAAAAGAAAAAAGAAAAAAACACTTCCGTATCCTCCTCACTTCGACTGTTATGATTTCGCAACCTGGTGCCCTATGTTAAGTGAAAAAAAAAAAAAACGTTTCTAGTTCAGCAGGCTGTTCCTTTGGACCCTCACCATACCAACAATACAACATTGTGGTGGACCCTTATATAACAATGTATATATTCTCTATGTTATTTTTGTGTCCTCTTACGTAACATTCGAACACCGTTTACATGAGTTGACGCATGGACCCGGCCTTTTAATACACCCGGTATATGAAATATAGCCAGGTGTATTTATTATTTTAGTTATATTCTATACATATCATCCTTGTGATACATTTGAAGAAAAATAACGAAATAAAATAAAGATCTCAATAAATAAAATATATTTAAAAACTAAAAAATAAAGGAATAAAAATGTGCACACTTATTAACGCTTTAAAAATATGTACTACTTTTGAAAAAAAGTTTTTCACTTTTTCCTGATTATTATTGAAGTAGTATAGCTTGTTCCCCTTGCGGGACATGCCATTTTTGGCCCAAGAGTTCTGTGTGACACACTTTCTTGACTTCTGCACTCATGGAGGTGTTGAGTCAACATCCATGCTCCTATCTCCTTTTCTTCTTCAAGTACTCATTGAAATATGCACCTTCCTTTTAAAAAAATGCACATTTTTCAACCATTTTAAAACAAAATTTTGCTAATTTTTTAACCAAAATTTTTCACCTAAAATTCCTAGCTCTATTAATGAATAACTCATTTGCTGTTCCTTTTATTCTACTTTCGCAAAAGAAAATGTAAGCGCGAATCTCAGAAAAAGGATTTTATCTTGATAGTGATTAATCCTCGTGACCGTTGTAATCTCCGTAATGCTGTCTGTGAACCGAAATGTTCGTAAGCCGGACACCTATTTCCGATTGAAATTAATGTAAATACAATTAGTCCGTTCTAGCGACAGAAACATGGTTCTGTATGTATTTTTTGCATTTTTACTTTTCTTTTCTGTGATGAAGAATTTACAAGAGAAGGCCAAAAAGAACAAAATTTAGTTTCTGAACACTGCACTCTGATAAATAATGTTTACGGCAAACACGCAACAGCACTACTATGCGCATGGAATTATGGTACAGAATGTTCTCTTTCCATTCAACAACGACATCACAGATAAAGTACAAAAAGTTTTCAATAAGAATTAACATCCAGAAAACAAATAAATTACAAAGAAAGGGTTGCCAACTCTCTGAGACATGTATTTGTGTTCTTTTTTTTTTTTTTCGTCTAAATTTGATTATGGTGTTTAAAAGAAAGAAAATGATCATAAATAGCTTGATGTTTAGTGAGTGCCAGTTTGAGCTAGCATGAGCCTCACTGAGATTAGTGAGTGCCAATTTGGGCAAGCATGAACCTTACTGAGATTAATCAACGCCAGTCTGAGCTAGCATGAACCTCATTCAGATTAGTGAGAGCCAACCTGAGCTAGTGTGAGCCTCACTAAGATTAGTGAGCTCCAGTCTGAGCTAGTGTAAGACTCATTGAGATTAGTGAACGCCAATCTGAGCTAGCATGAACCTCATTGAAATTAGTGATCGCCAGTCTGAGCTAGTGTGAACCTCATTGAGATTTATGAGCACCAATCTGAGCCAGCATGAGCCTCATTGAAATTAGCGATCGCTAGCATGAACTAGTGTGAACCGCATTGAAATGAAATCTTTGAGTTTTACGTCCCATCGTTATGCCGGTTAGGCTAAAGGAGACGGTGATGATGAGAAATGAATGAAATAGTGGAATGAAGAAAGTGGGAGGAAACGGGAGAACCCCGAGAAAACCCACGAGCACGGTGTTTGCCCACCACAAGATCCACACGACGCAAGCTGGGATCGAACCAGAGGCCTCAAGCACCGGCCGTGAACGCTCTATCATTGAGCCACCTCGCCCCCAAAGTGAACTGCATTGAGATTAGTGAGCGTCAATCTGAACTAGCATGAATCTCGTTGAGATTAGTTAGCGTCAGCCTGAGGTAGTATGAGCCTAATAGAGATTAGTGAGCACCATTCGGAGCTAGTCTGAGCTAGAGTGAGACTCATTAAGATTAGTGAACGCCAGTCTGAGTCAGCATGAACCTCGTTTATATTAGTGATCGCCCGCCTGAGCTAGTATGAACCTCATTGAGATTAATGAGCGTTAGTCTGAGCCAGCATAAACCTAATTGAAATTAGTCATCGCCAGCCTGAGCTAGTGTGAACCTCATTGAGATTAGTGAGCGCCAATCTGAGCTGATATGAATCTCATTGAGATTAGTGAACATCAGCCTGAGCTAGTGTGAGCTTCATTGAGATTAGTGAGCGCCAGTCTGAACTATTGTGGGCTTCATTAGATTACTGAGCGCCAGTCTGAACTAGTGCGAACCTAATTGAGATTAATGAGCGCAAATCTGTGTTAATGTGAACTTCAGTGACATTAGTGAGCGCTAGTGTGAACTACTTTGAGCCTCATTACAATTAGTGTGCGCCAGTTTGAGTTAGTGTCTGTCTTATTAAGACAAGTGAACGCCAGTCTGAGCTAGCGTCTGCAGTGTTGAGATTAGTGAACACTAGTATCAGCTAGTGTCTGAAAGTCAGTCTAAGTTAGTGTTATCCTCATTGAGACTAATGAGCGCCAGTCTGAGCTAGTCTGAGCCTCACTGAGATTGGTGAGGGCTAGTCTGAGCTAAAGTGAGACTCATTAAGGTTAGTGAACGCCAGTCTGAGTCATTATGAACCTCACTCAGATTAGTGATCGCCAGTCTGAGCTAGTGTGAACCTCATTGTTATTAATGAGCGCCAGTCTGAGTCAGCATGAAGCTCGTTGAGATTAGTTAGTGTCAGCCTGAGCTAGTATGAGCCTAATTGAGATTAGTGAGCGCGAGCCTGAGCTAGTGTGAATTTAATTAAGATTAGTGAACGCGAACCTCATTGATAGTGAGCCTGAGCCAATACGAGCTTGTGTGAGTTTCAATTGTAAAATTGACATCTCTATGTTGAATGTGCATTTTACAAACAAATTTTGTTCGTTTGATCCAAGACATTGCATTGTGGCACAATTGTACTAATGAAACAAGCAAACAAAGAAACTCATTCTTTGTTGCCGTGTTCTTCACCAAGCAAGAGAATAATGTTTCTGACGACGTATCTAGGACTTGTCAAACAAATAAATTTTTACTCTGTAGATACGGTTGTCATGCGTTACTTTTCACGATTCTCTTCGCCTCAAACATTAATAAAGTCAAATTTAACTATGAAATTGTCGTGTTGTTTTCTCTTAAAACGATATATAAAAAAAGAAAAAATACTGCTTGACCTTGTCTCGCAAGTCAAGCTAGAACTAAAGTCAAATAAATGGCATTGGTATTCACTCTTTTCTTTCAGTATAATGAATAGAAAATCACGTTTAGCACTATAGTCTATCGCGCGCGAGACAGAAACAGACGCAAATTTCCTTAAAGCATTTGAATTGCAGAGAGCACTCAATATTTTTCTTTTCTTTTGTGCCATGACGCAATACCGTGCATTGAGTGTATATTAAATTGGTTGTACAAAACTTGGGTTTAATTTACAAGCAATGTTTATTCTAAGAACACATTTGTTTACAATTTTCTCGAAGGTTAAGATGGTATCCTTCGTACATATTGAATACGAATACGTGCAAAGCCCAATTAAGAATGCCACCAGCCCTAGCAAGGAAGGTGATGAAGAATCGTGCATCAGAAGTAACTGAAAAATATAGTATAAAGGAGGAATCTAAATTCAACTTTCAAATAATCTATGTTAAGCTTTTGGAATTCCAGAAATGTTTTACATATAGGGTTACGTACGGAACAAGAATTGAGTTTGTCTCCTCTCGAAACGGTGTCCATGAAAGTGATGTCTCGTCTCAGAAAGTATATCTGTTTCTATTCGAAGAGCTCCGTCTCGACTTGTGTCACGGACAATTCTATATACAGAGGGATAATCACATGTTCAAGAAACGAAGCACGGAGACTTAGTGGTTGAGAGCTCACTTCTGAGCGAGGAATTTCTGGTTCGATCCCAGATCATGTATATGTGACATCATCATATCCATTTTTTCTCAGGATTCTTCCGTTTCCTTTCCATTTTCATTCCGCTAATTACTTCATGAGCGATCACTTTCATTAATCATCCATTCCCTTTAGCCTAAGGGCGTAACAGTGGGAGGCAAAAATATGGAATGTAATTTAATTTTAAAGAATCAGGTTTAAATTTAAATTCAACTCATTCGTCCTTTTGTTAAAGTTATAGTAAAACATCTGTAATAGCACTATATTATTATTAAGTTTTCACACTTAACTCTTGCTCTCTGTAGTCGTCCTTTCTCCTATATTTTAAAGCCTAAAGTGGACAGTGGAATGAAAAGACTTTGAGTCTGAGCACTTCCTGAAAGCTGTAGTGTATAAATGACTATGACTGATACAATTCATTGCATCAATAGTTTGAAATTCAATAGGATTGCAATGTTTTAAGACTTAAAGTAATCAAATATTATCTTCTTAGAAAGATTTGTTGGTTTGTTTAAGTTTGTCATTCCTTTTCAGCACCGAGGCCATAGAAGTGTACCTTCAATTTCAAGTGCAATCCGAACTACAGGGTGACACACGGGAGATGGACGGTTTTTAATGAAATAATACTCAGCCAATTTGAAAATTAATGCATGTTTATTTACACAAAATCAAAGCTCATTATTTGCCATTTTAGTTAACAAAGCTCATTACCTGCCATTTCAGTTATTTGTGAAAAATAATATCGTCAAGGTGATGTCCATCATTTCGAATGCAGGACCCAAGTCTCTTCTCAAAATCCTCCATCACACGGACTAACATCTCTGCAGCGATGGCAGCAATTTCTTGAATGATTGCATTCTTCAACTCGTTCGAAGTTCGTTGTTTTTTGGTTATAGACACAGCTCTTAAAGTACCCCCACAGAAAAAAGTCACACACTGATAAGTCGGGAAACCTGGGAGGCCAAGGAACATTGCCAAAATGTGAGATAATCTGTCCAGGAAACATGCGTCTAAGAACTGTCATTGAAGTGTTCGCGGTGTGTGATATTGCCCCATTCTGCTGGAACCAAACACGTTTTAAGGGGATTCGTCGTCTTCTTAGTTCTGGTTTCAAGAACGTTTCAAGCATACGAATGTATCGACCCGAATTAACAATAATTGTGGCCCTGTTCTCTTCGAAAAAATAAGGTCCAATCATGCCAACAAAGCCAAGAGCACACCAGACTGTTACTTTTTCAGAGTGTAGAGGACTCTGGTGGATAAGGTGTGGATGCTCTGGAGCCCAGTAACGTAGGTTTTGCTTATTCACGGTCCCGTTTAAATGGAAATGAGTTTCATCGCTCATCAATAAAATTGCATTTTCATTCGATCCCAAAATCACTTACATTCCGTAAGCAAAGTCTTTGCGTACAGCAAAATCAGTTGCCTTAAGTTGTTGGACAATGAGCACTTTGTAAGGATGGAATTTTAATTCTTTATGCAAAATTCGTCTAACCGATTCACGATTGATTCGTAGCTCACTAGCATAACGTCTAGCTGACCGTCCTGGGCTTCTGACTACCGCTTCCCTTACCCTTTCAACATTTTCTGGTGTCGTTACACTGCGTCTCGGGCCAGGATGCTTCTTATTCAGTATGTTTCCAGTCGATCTGAATTTTTTCACCCATCTGAGGATTGTGTTATGGCTCGGAACAGTCCCATGTCGACCGACATTAAACCGCGCACGAATTAATCGCTGCGTAGCTGTAATAGACTCACCACTTCTCACGAAACTGTCATAGACAAACAATCGACGTTGCAAGTTCCACTGGTCCATAGTGACTGAGCAGTGACTGAGTAAATGAAATGGAGTCTTGTGTAGAGCAGAACTAACCCCACCACGACCACCTCCCACCACCACACTCTCAGTACTACGCAGTTCAAAACCGTCCGTCTCCCGTGTGTCACCCTGTGCCATAACGCGTCCCACCGGGAATCAAATGCATCAAACTCTTGCGCACTACCCACTAAACCAACAGGGAAGGCATTCTTGCTATGAAGTGTCAAATCTCTCACTAAATATTAGCAACGAAACCATATCAATATATATATATATATATATATATATATATATATATATATATATATATATATATATATATATATATATATATATATATGTATATATGATTTAAAATAAGTCCGATTTAAGGCGTGACAAAATCCTTTGAATTTGAAAAAAAAAAAAAAAGAAAGAGAGAAGAATTTGAGAATAGATATACATAGAATGGAGTGAAATCTGTATATTTGATCGTTTATTTCTAGATGGATGTCTTTGTTATACCTTAACTATGGGATTCACAATCTAATGTAGAATCTGAACCAGTGGCGGATCTAAAAGATAAAAGTTGGGGGGACAACCAGAATCCATACTGTAATAGGTATATCATCAGTTTACTATAAACTTTCAAAAATATATAAATTATTTTTGTCACAAAAAATTGGGGGGATAGGTCCCCGGTCCCGGGCTAGATTCGCCATTGATTTGAACTATATGTTCTCCCATCGGAATCAAACCTGTTGCCATGTGCAGGGAAATGCTCGTGATAATTGGTAGTTAATTTATTTTATTATTGAAATACCGTAGTATTTGAATAATACAATATCTCAGTTTTATTGTTGAAATTCAGGAAAAAAAATATTTCAATACATACTCATTATGTTAATATGCTACTGTTGTAATTTCATTTGTATCAGAAAATGAAGCTAATTGTGTTCATAGCGAACTCAATGTTTTCATTTAAAGCAAAAATAGTCTACTTAACAACCTTGAAATAAGATCCTGTGGTCCTGCCCCAACTACAAATTATTTTTACCTGGAAGGTCATAGCTAAGAGCAGGTTACTTTTTTTTTATGCGTATATACGTAGAGTGTATGAACCTGCATATACATAAATGTTCAGCTCTTTTTAAAAGTGGGTAAACTTCTTGAAAAGTTTTCACACGTGTGGTGCTGGGTGTGACGAATATAATCACTCCCACAAACCGTGAAGGCATTGTGCGTATCCACAAGGCCACAAATATGGATCTGCTGCATGCAAATACTACCATTTCTGAAACAGTAATCAACTTAGCTATTATAGAAAGAACACACAGATACAGGGTTACATAAGAGACATTTTTTGAGTAAAAATAATGTTTAAATTAAGTAATGTTTTGTTTCTGCATTTATTTAAAGCATGGGCCAGGTTCGACAATAACCACAATTCTGAAATGAAAGTGAAGGAAATCTTTAGTTAAATGATTTATCATTACATGCCAAATTTTATATATAGGAAAACGCATGATTAAAAAAAAAACGCACATGAATGAATCTAAAAGAAAAGTAGATAAGTAGAATACTAGCATGGGGAGAAAAAGAAAATTACATTGATAATTACAAAAATGTTTATTATTATTATTATTTTTAGATAATATGCATTCTATTTTCTTTAAAAGCCATAATTCTCGTTTTTTTTTTTTTTTTTTTTTTAAACCATAATCATACCAGTAAGCGCAATCTTATATCGAAGAAGAATTGGAGCATTGGCATAGTGCATCAGTCATATTAGACTCTTTTTTGGAAGTTTTAATATATTTATATTGTTTTTTTTAGACCAGCGTGATATTTTGGGCTCCCTTGCGACTTAATGGTTAGCATTCTCGCCATCGATGTAGAAGATCGGGAATCGATTTCTGGGAAAAGGTAATTTGATTCACATCACATGTTAACCAATAGGCCATCGTCTCAATGCTGTAAAGGAATGCTCAACGCCAAACAAATCAAATTCCAAGCGATTCTTTTGACGTACTTACTTGCAATTGAAAAATACAAGGTTAAAGCCAGCAGAATATTAAGACGAAAATGTCAACGAAATTATTGTAACTTTCTATTGCTTTCACACTCAGTTTAAACATGACAAACTGTAAAAATAAATAAATAAATAAAGTTCCCGTGTATCGGATTGATGCTTTGCGTGATCACGAGTTCGATTCTCTGTGCACAAAACATCATGAGGCAACTAGGGCACCAACTTAAATTAAAAGATAGGGACCTTTGGACTAGAAATAACGAAAATGAAAAATGAAATAAAATGAAATGAAATCTTTTTTTACGTCCCACGGTTATGCCGGTTAGGCTAAAGGAGACGGTGATGATGAGTAATGAATGAAATGGTAGAATGAAGGAAGTGGGAGGAAACGGGAGAACCCCGAGGAAACCCACGCATACGGTGTCTGTCCACCACAAAGTTCACTTGGCGGGGGCTGGGATCGAACCCGAGACCCCAAGCACCAGAGGTGAACGCTCAATAACGAAAATAGTAGCGATAAAAAACAAAGTGTTTGGCCCCAAATCATCTCATCAGCAAAACGCCTGGTTCAATTTTTTAGTCTTTCAAGTCACTATTCATAAGTGTCGGAAGTCTTTATAGAAAGGTTTTGTCCGTTCATCTGTCTGTTCAACAGGTATCATAGCAAAAATGGTAAGATATATCGAGGGTTTTCTTTTTTCAATCGATTCAGCGTCTCAACAATAGGTTATATCTCCTCTGTCAACCCCCTATTGAAACAAGAAGTAGTTCAAATTAGCCATTTCCGGTTTCAATGTTTATCGCCCTAGAACGAAAACGGTAACGTTTTTTTTTTTTTTTTTTTTTTTGCAAAGATTCAGCGTCTCAAACCAACACACTAGGATTATCCGCAACATGGGCGGCGATTGGGGGGCGCAAAGGGGGCAGTTGCCCCCACTTTTCTGAAATGGCCTATTAATGTATATAGTTTCAACAAGGGAAATTTGTATATTAACATTGATATACAAATATTCAGATCATGTCTTGCCCCCCCCCCCCACTTTTAACGTCCAATCGCCGCCATCCGCAACCATCTACAAAAACTGAAAGTGATTCAAATTTACTATTATTTTCGGTTTCCATACTAATTTCCACAGAGCAAAGGTAAGAGTGTCGAGAAGTGTTTTTTTCTTTCTTTCTTTCTTTTCTTCTTCCTTTTTTGCAATAGGCTCTGTGTCCCAAAAATAGGCTCTATCTCCTCCCTTAACCCTCTAGTCAAACCAGAATTGGTTCAAGTTAATTATTTTTGGTTTCAACCTTTATCACAATAAAGTAAACCACAGGTCAAGTTCTTTCAATTCTCAGAAGGGCCCCCTAGTTATGCAATGCATTGCAATGGCGAGATACTTTCTATTTTACACATAAGCTCAATGATCCTAGTTCTTTTTATGATGGTAATTATAATAATCATGATCATGGTAAATAATTATAAGCATATGAATCCATTCTCATGTTTCAATGACAAGATTTTATGTGCGAAGGTTAACGTGTTCATTACTCGTATTCGTTATGCGATTTCTTCTGCGAATACAACACTCATATTTTTAATTGACATCATCTCTCTAAGTTACTAAGTGCTAAAAACCAAAACGTTACACTTGAATGTGAGCATTCCGCATGTGGCCACTCAGCCCGAGAGCTTTACTTCCTGTGTTACGCGAGGAGATTGTTGACCCGTGGCACGTACAGCGAAAGGGAAAGTGTTCTAAGAGACCTTGAATAATAATCGTGCCCATTTGACCATATTATCTGTTTGACCTTGACCACATATGAGCATCACATCGCAACATCAAACAAACGCCCCCTTTTCTTGTAGATTGGGCAAAGTTCGTTTCCAACCAAGGTTGGAACAGCTTTTTTAAAACCGCCAAATATCACTACTTTCTCTTACGTCAGATTTTTTGCAGAACTTTTATGCAAAAACCTTGCAAATCATGGTCATTTTTTTTTAAACTGCAAGATAGGGGTTTCCAAAATACATCATAAGCAGTGATCTTGATTACATTTTTTATTCGTTATGTGAATATAACTTTTAAAACATTAAATAAAACGATAAATTTTCCATAGGTCAGCATTTATGCGGACATGTCAACATTTTGAGAGTAAAAATTTCCGTGCGCACACATTTTCCAAAATTCTCTGATTTGTCCTCATATTCTATCCTTAAGTGAATAGTAATTTCAATATTAGATATTTCAAAGAAGGCTATTTATACTCCGATATTTGGCTATTTATATTCAAAGAAAGAATCGTTAGCACCTAACCCCCTTCCCTCACTTATAACGATAATAAAATGACGTTTATATATTTTATATTTCGTTATATATGCCCACAGTCCAAATTGCAATATAAAGGCCAACATACACTAGCGTATTTTCAGCGCGCATTTTCGGTCCGTAAAATGATGTCGTAAATTTCGGTCCGTAAGTTGGCCCATACACCTAGCGTAAAAATAGGCGCGTAAAAGAAGAAGAAAAAGAAGCGGACATTTTTCGCTCTTCCTCTTGCCTGTTGTTTGAGCACATGGTAGTTTTCCAGTTTACTCAAGTTGCTTGAACAAGATGGATCTGTCTGAGGCCATGGTTTTAAGTGCAGGTGCTATAAACATTGTGTTGTAAAGTAAAAGAATAAAAAGAAAGCATAGAAGAAACAGAAAGATTTGGACCAGGAAATGGATTTTAGTTGGTATTGTAGCATGTTAATAGATAGATAATGCAATAAATAATATACTAATGATTACTGATAATTACACTAATAAATAATCAGCTGGATGAATCACACCGACAAGTTTTGTAGATAACTATACGAACATATTATACACACAACAGCATGTCAAACAATTGCAAGGGTGTTTTTTTTCCCCTCACTGCTCATAGTAGAGAGCACGTTGTTCTCAATATACTATTTCCATTAAACATGATCTGAAATACACTGTTGCAGCAAAGCTTTGTCAAAGTGGTACGTCACAATATGAAATAAACAGACTGCAGGGGCGCCCGAAGAAAATTTTCTAGAGCGGGACCCATCTCCATGGTTGCTATATTATGTCTCGTATTTAATATACATGGTTTGCTATATTAAGTATACATTTTCGTGAACCATCCTGCCCTCCCCTTCGGGCGCCTATGACAGACTGGGAGCCACGCCGAAGAGGATTAAAAATTCACATTTATCTATATTACGTCCAAGCAACTCAATCCATTTGGCCTATTTTTGGTACAATCTTAGATCATTGTACTTAGTGATCTGAGATCACTAAATATTTATATAAATCATACTTCGGAGGAGGAGGACACAGGACAGGGAAAAAGTTATATTGAATTTTTTACGAAGGGCCGCGGTGGCTCAGTGGTAGAGCGTTCACCTCTGGTGCTTGGGTTTCTGGGTTCGATCACAGCCCCCTCCAAGTGAACTTTGTGGTGGACAAATACCGTGTGCGTGGGTTTTCTCTGGGTTCTCCCGTTTCCTCCCACTTTCTTCATTCCACCATTTCATTCATTACTCATTATCACCGTCTCCTTTAACCTAACCGGCATAACCGTGGGACGTAAAACTTAAAAATTTCATTTCATTTCATTTTCAATTTTTTACGATGTAGATTGGAAACATTTAAATTTCTAAACAGACACAATGATGATTTAATACAATCTGAACGAGCTTGATGTGTGATTTCCTCTTACCTTCCGAAATAAGCCTATTGTTTGGAACTGCAGTTTACAAAAAATAAGGGAGTAAAGGAGTGTTCCGATAGTTGAATAATTGATTAATTTTTTTGTTATACAATGTTTTAGACTGTTGACTTTGGTCGTTAAAAAGTGGGTTACTGAATGATAAATTCAATTTAAAGAAAATATGATTTATTAATGGTTGCAGCTTTCGTTTTTTTTCTTTCTTACAATATTAACGAAGAATATAGTAGTAACAAAAAATGAAATGAAATCTTTAAGTTTTACGTCCCACGCTTATGCCGGTTAGGCTAAAGGAGACGGTGATTATGAGAGATGAGTGAAATGGCGGAATGAAGAAAGTGGGAGGAAACGGGAGAACCCCGAGAAAACCCACGAGCACGGTGTTTGTCCACCACAAAGTTCACTTGGCGGAGGCTGGGATCGAACCCGGGACCCCAAACACCAGAGGTGAACGCTCTACCATTGAGCCACCGCGCCCCCATAGTAGTAACAAATAGAATAAATTATCCCCTCACGGAATACCAATTTTTACTACCTTATCCACAGCTCAAAAATAGACCAGAAAGAGAAAACAAGACTTATACAACTACCTCCAGCCCCCTTCTTTATAAATAGTTTGATCCTTGTTACCTCGGCTTTTGTAAGTTGAAGGAATCCTCCCCGTTGCTTCCACCTACCTTTTTTTATTTTAAAGTTTATCTTGCCATTTAGTTTTTATCAAGTTGTTAAAAATAATTTAAATATTTATTTATTGAAAGGTTGGGTGTTAGCGGATTTAGATAATTTCATCACCGGTGATTTTGTCACCAAAATATTAGCATGTAGATTATTTCGCTCACCGGAAATTTCGACATAGTAATTTCGTTACTTGTAACTTTGTCACCAAAATATTAGCATGCAGGAAATTTTGTCATGGTCATTTTTTCACCTTTGTTGAACTAAGTAGAGACAAAGTAAACGACCGAAACAGCTGACCTTATCTTAATCAAAGTTGGAAAACAATTTAGTTCGTGTTCGACTCTGGAAAATCAAAGTTTCGGATCCTCGAAGCAAGAACAAACAGCAGTAAAATAACACAAGCAAATGTTAAAAGCACAGGCAAAATGGGCCAGTAATGGATTTATATATCACTATTTACAAAAATTAAGTTTTGGCAATATTAAAATTTCAGAACAGAAAATTAGCAAACAAAATATAACTTGTATTAATGCAATAAATGGTTTACATGTTCACTCTACTATAGGAAACAAGGATTTTTTTTTTTTTTTTTTTTTTTTTTGAAACATTTAGTTCCAGTGTTATACGTTAAGCACAAAGACTAGAGCCGTTTCTAAAAGATCTGAAACACTCTTCTAGTTTGCTGTTTGGGTGGTTGCCCCACAGCATCTTGATGAAGCACAGCTGAAACCGTTGCTTCAACTTGTTGAATTTCATGAATAAGCTTCCAAATAGTTGCGTGGGACATTCCTACTAGATCATGAAACTTCTAGTTCCACAATTCACAAATATTATTTATCCTAGAATTGCTGTTAAAGGTAGATTGGTGAACATTCCAATTGTTTGGGGGATATAGATGGGGCACATTACGCACACAAAATTCCCAGACCGAGCTTTAACACGGCGATACGTGTTTGACACGTAAGTGCTATCAAAACAGTCCAGAAGTTCCAGCTCTTCCTCCGAAGTCACTTGTATTAATCGATGCACATCTGCTATTGGAAGAAATGCAAATCTGTTTATTTTCTCGCAAAATAAACGAAAATTTTAATTGCTCTTGTACCGTTCTAAGAGTCCAAGCTCTTGGACCTTCCTCCATATTGACTGAGTCAGGTGAAAAAAGTAACGCTATAAACGAGTTGAATCTCCAAAAGTTGCATTTACACTATAATAAAATCCATTAGCATAGTTACAGGTCCGGATATTCACTAAATTCACTGCACTGATGCACCACCACACGAAACAGTTCTTCATATGAATTTTGTGTCTTGGTCTACATTAGGGCGTATACCTAGTAAAGGAAGTCTCACCTCAAACAACATTTTTTTTTTTTGAGCCATTGAAAAGTTGCGTTCACAATCCATGTTTCACTTTTTAATAGGTTGATAAGGCTATATTTAAAGGAAACATCCAGAAATATTTATACGTTTTTCTTCCTTTATAGAAATTTGTTCTCTTCACATATATCCAATAACAATTTGCTAATGTTTACTCAGAGTTCAAATATAATATAATTCTTTTAATAGCTCTTTAAAAAGGCCACTCTTTTCAAATGACTCTGTTAACTTGGAAGGTCCAAGAGTTTGAACTCAGAGAACGGTACTAGAACGAAGAAAATTTTCGTCTATTCTGCGGGAAAATTAACAGATTGGCGTATCTTCCCATATTTGTTTATTATTTTCTGTTCTGAAATTTTTATATTCGCGAAATTTAATATTTGTAAATAGTGAATAATGAACCCATTAGTGCCCCATGTTGCCTGTGCTTTTAACATTTGCTCAAGCAGACATTATTTTCTCCTACTGGTGCTTGTTCTTGCGTCGATTACCAGAAACTTCAATTTTGCAGAGTTCAACACCAACTGAATTGTTTTCTAAGTTTTATTAAAATAACGTAATCTGTTTGATCGTTTGCTTTGTCTCTATTTAATTCAACAAAGGTGAAGAAATAACCGTGACAAAATTTCCTATATGACAATATTTCTGTGATAGAATTACTGGAAATTTTATCTCTTGTCTCAAATACAATATCTAAAATATGTAACTCTTTATTTAATAAAAATAATATATTTTGATTATGCTGCACAGTTTTGGCAGTTGAAGATTAAAGAAAACAATTTCAAAAACTTTTTCGAGTTCATTCACTGTACTTGTATTATGTTCTAAAAGACACTGGTGATGAAATTATCGTGACATTATTTTCGGTGACGAAATTACCTATATGGTAATATTTTGGTGACAAAATTACCGGTGACGAAATTACCATGACGAATTTTCCGGTGACAAAATTACCGTCGCCCGGTGTTAGCCACTGAGGGCCACAGCGGCTCAGTGCTAAAGCACTTATCTCTTGTGCGTGGGGTCCCTGGTTCAATTCCCGTGCAAATAAGTTTGTGTGTGCAACATCATGTCCGTTGGTTTTCGCAGAGTACTCTCGTTTCCTCCCAAATTTCATTCCACCAATTCTCTCGTCATCATTCACTTGCCTTAATTATTGTATTCTTTAGTCTAAATGGCATAATCGTGGGAAGTTAAACTCAAAGATTTCATTTCAGTATCACAACATGGGTAACTCTGAAGGTGTGACTTCATCTTTATATGCACCTTTACCCGTGTAAAATAATAATAATAATAATAATAATAATAATAATAATAATAATAATAATAATAATAATAATAATAATGTCCAAATATTAAATTAAATCTTAAATTCCTAGTCGAAAGGCATGAGGTTCGATAAGTTTAGCGAGCCTATATGGGAAGTAGAACCCGAACTGCATGAGCTCCCGCCTAGAATCGAACAGGGCGACCCGCACAGAGGACGCGTACGCTGACTATATAGCCACGGAGGAGCTCTCATAATTTGCGAATTCAGATTAGGAAGTATTGGATTTAAATACTTTTTTCTCTGTGCACTCAAAATTAATTATGAATTTTAATTTGGAAATAATGTCTCGTTTTGTGCAATAGGAAATATTAGTTTAGCAGAAATCGTATATTGTATGGAAAGACTGAAATTAGATTGGAATGATGATTTCTGGTGAGTCTACCAGCAAACCTCAGCAACGATTCGCTAGGACAACACAAGAACAGGTTTTCTCTTCTGAAAACAATAAGACCAGACCGGGGAGAAGGCCGTGGAAAGGGCAAGAGACCACCTGCTGCTCGAAAACCCTTTCATCTGAGCCGTTTTTACGCGCCGTATTTACGCTCGAAGTTAAAAGCACCCAGACTTTTCCAGCGTATGAAAATTCGGTACGTAAACGTACGCCAGGTCCCATACACTAACGTATTGACAGCTGCTAACAAGACTAGCGCAAGAAATTTTATGGCTACGGCTGAAAAATACGTTAGTGTATGGCTGGTATAAGTCAACACAGCTAAACACCTTAATTTTATTTACCTGTACTTGTAAAAATTACTGATTACATACATTGAGAATTAGACACATCAAATGCAGAACACCATTAACCTTTTATTCTCAAAAACCTTCATGAAAATTATTATTCTGTTGTCATAGCAACCAAGCAAAATTGCTATCTTCTTTTTAACAACTCACAATATTGGATTATCAATATAAAATCAACATATATGCTACATTTTTCTTCTTCTTCTTCTTCTTATCAACAAATTGTGCACTTTAAGCACCGTTGTCCAAAATAACTACAAGAAAATGGAAGTAATTTATCGCATAGATATACAATATCGTTGTGTATATATGGCTCCTGACGAGGGCTTCTTAAATTGATTACAATTTAAGATAGAATCCTGGACCGTCACATATTCTTACATACATGGTTACCTTACTTTTCGAATAGACCTCATATATATATATATATATATATATATATATATATATATATATATATATATATATATTACAATACATATATTAACTTAATTTTATGTCAACAATAATCTTACATTTATTTAATAATCAATTATATTTGAATTCTATAAATTATCGTCGAAGAGGACTTATTCAAAAATACGATCAACTTGATAATTGTTTTGATCCAAAAACAGATTCTTTTTTAAAATTTAATTCAATATCTTTGGAACTCATTAACGCATTAAACGAAAGTACATTGACATAGTACATAACTTATTCCTTCCATTTGAGCATAAAAGAATTGAAAAGCACAATATTGATAAGTGAAGCGAATTATAAAGAAATCATAAGAATACTCAAAGTAAAACGAAACACAAATTAAACAATATCATATTCAGGAGTAATACAAATAAAGATATTATCATATTAAGAATTAATCTGAAAATTCAACATTATCTATATTGTGAAGTTTTGTCCCATATAGGTGTAGGTAGAGCGTTAATAAAAAGAGTGTCCGTAATCGAACTCCCACTACCAATTTTATTATAAAACTTCTCCATAAAAGTATTTTCACAAAAACTGTACAAATTAATCTCTCTAATATCAAAGGTTAGTTATAGGTGGTCTTTGACCGTAAGGTTGCAGACAGGATCTCTGCAGAGCCCCGTAGCAGGCTAAGCGGAGTGGAATTAGGTACCCAAAGCTCCGAAGTAAGCAGTGGGTAGGTTAGTTGGCCAACAGAGCCTCGAAGCAGGCTAAGCAGCTGAGGTTGAGATTCCCAGTCAGAGCCCCGATCAGGCTAAGCCAGGAGAAAGGATAGGCGTAGTCCCGAAGCAGAGTAGAGGCTCTGAGGGCAGGTTTAGGTTACTCCTAAAGTCCCGAAGCAGACAGTAGGAGGGAAACCAGAAAACTGGTACTGAATTGCCTTTGTCCACCCAATTTATAGGGATCCTTGGGTGGCGGTGGCGCTGTTGCTCCGATGTTGTCTTGTGCTCCGTGGGAGAGGCTAGAAGCCGTCGTCTCCAAGTGATTGTAGATCCATCTGGTGTGAAGTCTTCTTACCGAACTACTGGTGGTGTTTGTAAACACTGACATATGGAATTGTTTGTTTACAACACCACATGGGATATTACACCCACTGGCTTGTTTAAAAATATGCCGAAGGATTATTTTTCTTCTTGTAGGTGTTGTCAACACTGAGGGATCACGCAAAACATCACTGAAAACATTATCAACACTGAAAAAAATCACTTCTCGGAGCAGTAGAAGCTAGCGGAAGAAAGCACTAAACACACAGCAGGATCAGCGCATACTATATGTCACTTCATTTCCCTCGATGTGGGGCTATCTTTAGCTTTGGCATTAATACACATATATTAGTTCACTTATGTAACATTCAACACTATCTATATTAACCTTAGATAAAATTTCTGAAAGAACTAACGTTTTAAATAATTGCATCCATTTACTTTTGGTATATTTTGATGGACGCCATAATTTCAACTCATCAACGTTACGCAAACCTAAAAGTTTATCGGTTTTCACATCCATTAATTCAAAAACTTTAGGGTTAACTTGTCTAGTATATATATAAGGTCCTGCGTATAAATCACAAAACTTATAAATTCCTTTTAATGATGCATCGCTTTGAGGATGCAACCTCGCAAAAACTAGGTTATTTACCTGAATTTTAGATTTACCTGCTTGTTGATGTTCTATTTTCTGATTTTGTAAACGAAATTTTTGAGTCCTACGAAGATGTGCCATACTGACAAGATGTGAATAATCCATTTCATCATCTTCATTAAGTTTAATATTAAAATGTTGCTCTATTGGCTTTACAGAATCTGTTCCATTATGGATATTCGCCGGAGCGACACTTACGGTATTCGAAACCGAATAATTTAAAAAGTAGGTGATTTCTGTAACAGCTTCAAGAAGCAATGATTTTGTAATTAAATAGTCATAAAATTCTGAGCAGCTTTGAGAAAAATTATCTTTACACTGTATGCTATCTCTGCTTTCACAACTAACAACAGGCGATTGCCACTATCGGACCAAATATTTCCCGTAATAGAGAACACACGTACCGTGAAAGCAATACTTACGGGAATACATAATACACAATACCTGGGCCATTTTTCTAACAGATGAGTCAGAGAAGGATAAAGAGAAAGCCACCTGGTTAGTACATGACGCAAAATTTTTTGCCATTCTAACTCAACAAACTCATAGAATTCCTTTAACTTAGTGATATTGTTTGTTGAAGTTGAGAATTCATTATATGTTTTCATAAGAAGTGCTTCAACATCCATGGCACCAAGAGCTTTGCCGGCTTGTTTAGCTACATTGTGAATAACATGACAGTTGCAATTTGTAGCGATCAAGTTAGGATTGTCTTTCTTTAAGTTTTGGCAAACCAATCAGTGTTTCCTATAATTAACAGCTGCATTGTGTGCCGTGTATGTAGTTACATTTTTGATATCCAAATTGTTGCCTTTTAAAATAGTTCTTATGCAATCTGCAATTGCATCGGAAGTTTCATTGCTCTCCGTGCAAAAATCTAGAATTCGGGTACATATTCCATCTTAGAATGAAATTGCATACAAAGAGGGAAAATCTTTCGATCTTGTTAGATGCATCACTTCAAATTGAAAAATGGGATTTGCGCAATTCTTCATGAATGGTTTCCACCGAATGAGGCGCTAAAACATTACAAACTACACTCTCGCATTTTGTTCGACCACAGGACAATTTACTAGCTACAGTATTTTTGAATCTGGGATGCATTTCCGCAAGTTTAGAGTTACAGTCCATTGAGGAATAACAATGATGGTGCTGAGTATGATGAAATACTTTGGCAACTTCAGCTGCAGTCACCTTATTTTCTTCAATGGTGTTCTTCAGTACATTAGTTAACACTTTACTTTCTCTCGCACTCCGTACTATTATTTTATGTTTCTCGGATAATTCATAAGCTTTCACGACTTTAGACCATCCCATATTTACGGCTTATGTATTATGATACAGATATGAAATGTAAATTTATAAATTTTCATTTTCCCATACATTTGGCGTCCGGAGTAGATGTTGCTCCGGACGAATTGTTTAATTCCCAGAATGTCCGGGTCAAACCCAGACGGGTGGTAACCCTAAGATACAAATCCTTCCAACACTCATTAACTGGTTGTCCCGAACAGAAATCTTAAACCTTTAATGTTATAAAGTGGGGCATCTTGCCTTCGATTTCACTGGGGCAACTTTCCCAATTTTGAAGCAAAGACGCCGCAGTCGATCACGTGACATACTCATGGACGCAGAAACACAACAAAACACATTAGCGTTTGTAAAAGACTAAAGTTCTTAAGCAATTTTGTTTTACTCATACACTTCTATTTAACTACCGTCAAAAGCATTACTACGTTTCACTCTCTAAAATTATAGACACTGAAATAACAGTAACTTAGCTTTGTGAACAGGCCTGAACAAAAGCAGCTTCTTTCACCGATGCAACTTCCACATATATTTACCCAAGACTGTGTACCCTTTCACGCGCATGGCAAGTCCTATGACCACGAGCAACAGGCCTTGAGCAATTCGAGCAGGGGCGTCTTCACTCAGTGGGGCATCTTTACCCAAGATACTATATATATTTGAAACAAAACTGAAAAACTGAAGTACGTATTTGCGACACTTATAAAAATAATTCAATGAACAAACAATAACAAAACAAAATCAAGATCACTAATCAAGTTTCCTATTTGTTACTAATAACGACTGATACTCTTCTTCTTTTGGACAAACACTTCAACTTATTAAGGAGACACCATCCCCTCGTGCCCCTCTGATTTCCACTCCTTCTTTGATTTCAGAATTTTAGGCCGTACGGCAATTTTCGCCCGAGCCCCTTTGTGGCGAGGCCTCCTTGACCTAGGATCCTTTTGACTCGCACTCTTGTCGCACGGGGTCCTTCGACTTAGGTCCTTTTGTAGTGGAGCCTTTCTCAAGCTGGCTCCTTTTGACCTGGCCTTTTAGACGTGGAGTCGTTTTGACTTGGGCATGCTGTCCTCGTCCCTCTGACATGGAATTCAGACTAAAGCCTGTGACAAACATCTTGGCATTTCAGCTAAACGAATAAAAAGCAGGCTCTGATCTGACGCGACATTGCCGAGTGCTAAGGAGTGTGGCAATGGCTAAGCAGACGAACTACAAGCGCGATTAGGTGACAGAGGATAGACGTGGGCGTGTACAAAATAAACGTGGCAATACCGCTGGCGTCTCATTTGCTAGTAGCATTTAAAGGGAACTTGGAGCGCCGCCTTCAAATGCCAAGATGTTTGTCACGCCGTTTAGTAATCACACACTCGGAAACATAAAATACATCTGTATTACATTATGCAGAAATATTCCGGCAATGAAATTAATATCTAATACAGTCTTTCATGTTCACCCCTAACCTGCATCCAGGTTCGCTTTAGAAGAGCTTAGCTGTTATGGGTTAAACTGCCTACAAAATCACTCTTGACATGAACTAGAGTACGTTTGCTCTATCTTGGCACGTTTCCAGCCAGTGCACTTGGTTGGCTTTTAAAGTACTTTCTGCTGGCATTCACGTGAAGTTTTAATTCAATAGCCGTCTTATTGGCTTTGTCGTGTAGGTGACGTTAGTTGTCAGCCAGCCCATCAAATGAGGTCATTGCTATTTGGCGGGTATTTCAACTGCTTAGTTGCCACACGCGAACACGTGTGTTAGGGTAGGGACATGCCGAAGATACCTCGCGATCGAGGTCGAGGTATAAGTCGCGGTCGCAGCCTCGATACTGGCACAAACCCATGTATTCAAATAGGTAAGCGCATGCCGAAGATGTACGCTACATCGCGACCTAGAGGTCGACCGCGAGGGTGAATTAGTGGTCGTGATGATGAACAACTGAGTTTGTTTTTACATCGATGTTCAACGGAAGCATCGCTGTGGCTAGTGTTCTCATTGGCTCTCCCTGAAGCGTTACACGGAATAAAGTCTTCATTTGTTAAGAATTTCGTATGCAGAGGATTGTGTGTGTGTCTATGCTTGAGAGGTTTTGTTGCACTATTATATTTTATTATGAAAGACATAATAGAACTAATGAGGAATGCTTCAGCATGAAGAAACACAAACAACATCATAATAGTCACGTTTTAATAGAGAATGGAAGGAAATAGCAACTGAAATGGGAATGTAAGATAAGTTATTTATTTGAGAATTATGCTGTAGCTTAGTATTATATAAAGATATAAAGCAGTGGTGGTCACAGGGAGGGGGCTTTTGGGCTTAAGTCCGTAAATTGTATAATTTTTTTTTAAAAAAGAAACTACTCTTAATCATATCTATACTTAAAAACTCCACGCCCCTCCCCCAATTCCGAGATAAATAAAAAGGGTTTCTTCTAAATTCATTATTGATATAAGGTAAAAAAAAAAAAATACCTGTAAAGACAGGCACGTATTCATAGGGAGGAAACGTCGAATAATGGAATTGCAGTGCCTAAACTTCATTTGCTGCAGTTAATACCCCCTCTACCTCGAAACCTGAAGACATGCCTGATTTATTTATTTATTTATTAAATTTTACTGGGAAACAATTTCTCGCCTGAGTGCTGAAAGAGAGCATTTTCTTCGCAGAAAATTGAATAAAAGGTAAAAATCTTTGATTTAGAATATTGATAGAGATGAACAAGAGATGACTCAAATATTTTGCGAAACAAGAGACGAGACTTTGGTATTTCTCATATCTCGTGTCGTGTCCATCCCTATTTATAAACTGTTTGGTCCTTTCAATTTCAAAATGTGGTTTCGCAGTGATTTTTATGCACTGACGGAATAATTTCACATGCGTCACAGCAATGTTTCTCCTTAAACTGAGAACTTAACAGCGAGGGTGCGACCTCCTCGCTACGTGCGGCCTTCATCCATCGCGACCTAGACATCGACGTAGCGACCGACTTAAAGCTCGACCCAGGGCGGTAGCCAGGCCAAAAATGTAGGGGGGGTGCTGAAGTTAGGAGGACCCGATTCAACTATACTATAGTTCATCACCATATTATAGTTCATTTGCAAGCCTACCGTGAAAATTTTAGGGGGGGCCATTCCCCCTAGACCCCCTGGATACGGGCCTGTCACGACGTCGATAGTGAGGTATCTTCGGCATGTCCCTACCCTTACAGGGACCTGTGAGTGGTGTGGCGTTTTGCTGTAGCGTATTGTAACTGTCAACTTAATCGTGGCATGGCAACAATGCGTTACAGACATATCCATCCTTTAGACAGGAAGCGTGCCAAGATAAGACAAACTTACTCTATAGGCTTAGTCAAAAAGATTAAAGCTCCCGCGAGTTAAAGGTCGTGCGATAGCCAGCCACGTGTGCGATGCGCAGATAGGGATATCGTGCGCCGAAAGCCCCGGGAGAAGCCGTGCATCGTTCCCGCCCGATGTGCTACGGTGAACACCGAAGCTATCATGCCACAAAATCCTCATCATACATTTTTCATTGTCTTCCAAAATTTTTTTTACATTCGACGTAATTTTCATTTCTTACACAATGTTCTTTTAAAATAATATTACATATTCCTTCTGTAAATTTTAAAATCTATGGTTGCAATTTCTATACTTTCCCCTATTAACAGATTTTCCTCGTTTTCCACATCTATTTTTAATTCCTCGTTTAACAACTCAATTACACCGAATTTTCCTATTCGTACCGTTTCCCTTTGTAGTCTAAAACATCTGAGAAGACAAAATGCATTTAAAAAATTGAGCATCAACATGCGAAAATCTATCTTCAATTGTTTAGTTGTATGTGTATTGCAAATTGGGTTAGTGTGTATTCACTCACCTATAAATTAAGAAATGGAACGAAAATATGAAGTTTAAATTGGAACTTTATGATCCTTGTCAGTGTACAGCCGAAATTTTGGATACTACACAATCATGCAAAGAACTAAGAGATAGTCTAAGGAAAAAATTAAGTGAGTGTGGCCTTACTACAGGCAACTTCAGGATAATTCGGAAGGATAATGAAGTGTTCGAATGTGAAGATGAAACCCCTTTATGTGATTGTGGTATCTGTCAGGGTGAAATTTTGATTGTGAAGTTAGAAAATGGTGAGTTAGTAAATTCCGCCTTAGAAAATCAAAGCTCAGGTGCAAGTGCAGATGATGCGTCAATGGTACAAGAAGAATGTACGGATTGTACTATGCAAGAAGTCGACAATTGCGAAGAAACGTGTACACCTGCTGAAAGTAGTAGCAGTTTAAACATCAATCGATTTCTCAGTAAGCCAATTTTTATTAGTGAAAGTGACAGCGTAGAAGTTCCTGAAAATCTAGAACGCCTTATCTCATCCCTTGATGATGACACTTCACAAAATCCTCGGGATTTGCTAGTGACAGTTTTATATACAATGATGCTTGAATCAGGCTTTATTCCGGTTGAACTACCATTCGGTGTGGATGAGTCTCAGTACATCAATGGAGAAAATCCTCATGAATTTAATGTACATAATTTGCAATTATATCAAAGTGTGCCATTAGGTTGGAAAGACCCTTGTGGTTTGTACAAGATCTCATTTGTCATAAGACCATTGTTTCAGTATCTTTGTAGATTGGTTATTGTTCCTGTAGAGAATACTCTTATTATTAATTTATTGGTCGCAAAAATTGATAAAGGGTTTAGCATAGGATTATCGAGTACAAAATATGTTACTAATCCTACAGCGTCTGTAGTCGCGGCAAAATTTCAAAATTTGAAAGAGCTTTCTGTGCTTTTTAAGAATCAGATTACGTTCCCAACACGCACTTCTATACTTGCTGAGGTCGGAATAAATTATGCAAGTTTGCCCGGGTTGCCAAATGAAATAAAGTTGAAGGTACTCAAATTTCTCCCAGTACCTTCATTGCTTCAATTATCAGAAACATGTCAAGACATGTATGCATTAGCCTGTGACCAAAGCCTTTGGAGGTATTTTATGTTTCGAGATTTTCCTTACGAAGCAGGGCGAATATTACAGAGAGAGGGGGCTATAGATTGGAAAGAAAAATACAAGGCAAAATATGAAAGAAAAAAGAGAATTGAGAGAACTCAAATGCGAAGGCAAACTCTAGCTCAAATACTGCCAGTTTCAATAACAGATGTTGATCTTTTTCCGTATTTGTTGGAGCGACCATTTGGTATTGGAAGACAAACACGAAGAAGGTTATTTGAATATTTTCCCCGTTTTTGATAGCTTAAGTCATAATTTGTACAGCATTCTTTTTTGTATATTATTATTGTAAAATAGTGCTAAAATGAATATTTAGATAACAATATATATATATTGAGTGCTCATTAAAAAGCGATCACTATTCATAAGTTCCGTGTAGTGCTAAAAAGTTGTGCTTATGTAAGCTTAAATGTCATTTGAAGCCTTTTTTTTTAAATAATTTTTCACATTTACTGCAAACTAGTTTAATGTTATTCAGCTTAACTGTATATTAACACTGGCCCAGCAATGAAATTGTAACACTTAACGATTTTCGTGTGGCTGTCACTTAAACATTCTTACCTCTGTGATGAATACTACACAACGCAAAACCAAAATAAATAATTGTATTTTTGAAATATCATTGCATCCATTAGGTCATTTCCTTATGATTTATTTCATGAAAGTTTTGTGTGTGTGTGTGATTTGTATGTAGTATAACAGTAAAAGTGTAAAAAGCTGTAGGCCTACTTCAGGTAAGTCCATTAAATAGTTACAGTGAAGTTAATTGTTATAGGTCTAACTTTACTAGCTATTTAAGATAGCTACGTTTACTACACCACGGGGATTTGTACTCATGTAGTATAATAGTTGTTAGCTGGTAACGTGATTTTAAAAGTATAACAGCGAAGCCAAAAAATAAGCAATTAAAAAAGAAAAGAAAAGAAAAAAATAATATTAGGGTATTATTTAGTTTTTCTCTCAAATTACTTGGTAGTGACCACGCTTCATAATTGTGATGAGTATAAATACAGTGTAGACGTATGGAATAAAAGCCACAGTGCATAGAACACAAAACCAACTTGTGCTAGGTGGTTACTAAAAAGCACGAATGCTATCTAACCGAGCCAGAGTCGGAGCGCAGCAGGGGAACCCGAGCGTAAGCGAGGCGGTAGGTATATGCATAAAAGGGAGTTGGCTGGTTTAAACCAGCTGTGTTTTTTTTTTATTAGAAAAAAAACTGGTTTAAACCAAAAAACGAAAAATGTTCGTAAAAGTGTAACTATTCGTAAAATCTTGATGAACATACATTTGTTTCACTCCCGTATATTATTCGTATTATATTCAGATCTAAATTCCCTATTCATTACTTAAAGAGATTATACTATAAAAGCAAATTTTTTATAAGTTTATGGATGTTTCTTTTGTGATTTTTTAATAGTTTGTTATTATTGTTATGTAATTGGAGTCAAAGGAAAGTTCTAAATATTGTTTCGTTTCAATAATGTTTACTATTGATAAAATGCATGGAAATGCCGTACTTTGTTGGGAGGGGGGTCATACAAACCCCACGAGAGGCATTTATTGAAATCAGAAGTCTCTTTGGTATCTATAAATGGGTCAGAGCGAAAGTGGACTCAAATAATTCGTATCTTTATTCACTTTTCTTGCTGTTATGCAGGGTTGGCAAAAGCCATGGTTTTTATTGAAAAAAATGGTTTAAACCAGGTTTCTTTGGTTTAAATAATTTGCATAATATATTTATATCACATATGGACAGAAATAAGTTCGTTCCGCTTTGGTGTTATTATACAAGAACCGGGTTATGCTGGAAGGGGTTACATAAGCTTAAAGCGGAATCCAAACCGCTTCTCGGCTTACATCCGGGAGAAATTGTCCTCCATTTGGACTCGAGACCGGGAGTATTTGGCCACAAATGCTATACGTCTGCTGACTCACTCACGAAGGACTCCTGATAAAAAAAAATACGTTGTATTATTCTTTACATACTTGTTAATATATTTGTCAAGAGTCATTTCAGAAGGACAAAAAGATAAACTGTTCCCCAAGTGAAACCATTATACAGAATTACATATGGACAATTTCAAAATACTGAAGAGTACTGAAGAACTAAATTAGTCCAACTTAGTTCACTACGACTTTTATTAGTCCAAGTTAAAAAATACGACGACTTGATTTGCATATGAGTAAGAAAAGAAATAGAGATACGAATTATTTGAGTCCACTTTGGCTCTGACCCACTTATACATAAATAGATACCAAAGATACTTTTGATTTCCATAAATGCCCCTCTTGGTGGTTTGTATGACCCCCTCTCCCCAAAAAAAGTATGACATTTCCATGTATTTGATCAATAGCAAACATGATTAAAACGAATCAATATTTAAAATTTTTCTTTGATTATAGTTGGATAACAATAACTATAAAAAATCATAAAAGAAAGATTCATAAACTTATTAAAAAAAAAAAAAAAAAACAGAAGTTGCTTTTGTAGTATAATCCCTTTTGAGTAATGAATGGGGAATTTAGGTCTGAATATAATACGAATTATATACGGAAATGAAACGTGATAACCACAAATGTGTGTTCATCAAGATTTTAAGAACACTTACACTTTTATGAACATTTTTCGTTTTTTGGTTTAAACTTTTTTTGAAAAAAACAAACAAAAAAACAGCTGGTTTAAACCAGCCAACCCTGCTGTTATGCAAAATAAGTCCTTGTATTTCTTTAACTTGGACTAATAAAAGTCGTAGTGAACCAACTTATACTAACTTAGTTCTTCTGTACTCTGCAGTACTTTGAAACTGTCCATATGTAATTCTGTATAATGGTTTCACTTGTGCAATTGTTTACCTTTTTGTCTTTCTGAAATGACTCTGACAATTATATTAACAAGTATGTAAAGTTCAGTACAACGTATTTTTATCAGGAGTCTGGTGAGTGAGTCGGCAGACGTATCACATTTGTGGCCCAGTAGTCCTGGTTTCGAGTTCAAATGAAGGACAATTTCTCTCGGATGTAAGCCGAGAAACGGTTTGGTTTCCGCTTTAAGCTTATGTGACCCCTTCCAGCATAACCCGGTTGTTGCATAATAATACCAAGGCAAAACAAACTTATTTCTGTTCATGTGTGATATAAATACATAGAGCAAATTTTTTAAAGCAAAAATATCTGGTTAAGAAAAAGGGATTTTTTTTTTTCAATAAAAACCATGGTTTTTGCCAACCCTGTTTATAACAGCTCACTATAAGTCATAGTACCGGCTCTGGAGCCGTCGAGGTACTAAATGCTATTCTAATATTGTTTAATTTCATAGTTCACAGCTTCATCTTTCGTAGGCCTGGATAGGTGGATGAACATGTTATTTATTTAAGATATTATTTTTATTTAAAGAAAGTAATTGACGTATCTTAAATATTATTTAAAATTATAATATGGATCCATATTCTTTATTGCATCCTGAACATTTTCAGTCATTTATTTTCGGACGTTTTTCAACAGCTGGAGTCACATGCATAAAAATCGAATCACATTAGAAAACTCTTTAGGGTGCAAGGGTTCTAAAATTGAGCAAGTGGGTTTCATTTCACAGTATGAAACTATGGTAGACTTTCAAACTATGTGAATTCAATGCTCAAACTTGAGGCAGTGCATCTGTAACTGCTGGTTGCAATAGAGGAGTAAGTTCAAGGATAGATTATTTTCCTCGGACGCTGAATCAATGTGAAAATGATATTAGTTGGTATCATACTGTATTTACTCTATGGGGATTAACGTTGAAAGGGGAAATGGTAATTGATATCTATTAAGTTCGCGTTGCAATAAAAATAATAAAATCAGAGATGAAACATATTTTTCCTACTGAATCCATATATATATGTAAATTGCTTGTCGCTAACTATTTCCCCTATATTCATTACACGATCAGTGTTGTAATCGAATAAAAGTACATTTTCACTACTTGTGGTTTCAACAGATAGGTCGGGTTCTAAATCTTCACACCCTTTCGTTCCTTGACACCCTTTATCTTTTTTGCTCTATGGAAATAAATATTGGAACCGGAAGTACTAGTAAATTTCCAATGACCTTCGGTTTTGGTAGTGTGTATTGGTATGTTCTCTTGAGACGCTGAGTCGATTACTAAAATTGCTTCTTGCTATCTATCACCGATCAACGTGTTAAAACCGGAAACGGTTGATTTCTACCACTTCCGGTTTGAATAGAAGGTTAACGAAAGGTTTTAGGTCCATCCTTGAGACGCTTAATCGATTGTAAAAGATCGGTATCGCTTACCATTATTGTACTATGGAAATCAATATGGGAACTTAAAGTACTAGTAACTTTCATCTATTTCTTGTTTCGGTAGAACTTTACAGGTGGTGATGGTAGGTTTTCTTGAGACGCTGAACTAATCGAAAAGAAAGAATAGAAACGCTTGTCATTTTAGTCTATGTCAATACGCTTGTCAAATCAGTTACCATTTTTGTTCTATAGAGTTGAAAGTTAAAACCGGAAATGGCTGGTTTCTAACATTTCAGTTTTTAATAGAGACTCAACGGAGATGGAACCTATTCCTGAGTTGCTGAATCGATTACAAAAAACCGCTTTTCGATAACTTTTAGCGTTATTGCTATCTGTAAATTAGTATTAAAATCGAAAGTAATACTAAATTTCAACCACTTCCGGTTTTAGCCGAGTTTATGGATGGCGATATGTTTTCTTGATACGCTGAATCGACTTGCAAAATACCACTTATCGCTGTCAGTTACCGTTTTTGTTCTACGACGAAAAACGTTAAAAGCAGAAATAACTTAATTCAACCACTTTCGGTTTGAATTGCAGATCAACGGAGGAGATGAAACCCATTCTTGGGAACGCTGAATCGATTGCAAGAAGCCGCTTTTCGATAACTTTTAGCGTTATTGATATCTGGATATTAGTATTAAAATCGAAAGTAATACTAAATTTCAACCACTTCCAGTTTTAGCAGAATTTGCGGATGGCGGTGATATGTTGTTGTGATATGCTGAATCGATTTGCAAAAGACCACTTATCGGTGTCAGTTACCGTTTTTGTTCTACGGCGAAAAACGTTAAAAGCAGAAATAACTTAATTCAACCACTTTCGGTTTGAATTGCAGATCAACGGAGAAGATGGAACCCATTCTTGGGAACGCTGAATCGATTGCAAGAAGCCGCTTCCTAATATCTTTTACCATTTTTACTCTTTCTCGCGACAGACAGACTGACATATAGTTATTCTATAAGACTTCCGACAATTACGTGATTTTGAGTCGAGCGTTTCTTTCAGCAGCGAGGCTATATAAGACATGGACCTACACCTTAACCCTTATCCGGGCAAGACATTTTTGTAACGTAAACGGGCAACCGGGGCCTGTGAGGCCCAGTATATATTTTAAGTGCAGAACACTCAAAATCAATGCCTATTGTCACTTACTGTTTAGACTAGTCTAGAATATACCGGTATATACTTTTGTCAAGTAGCGAAACTTCGTGTCACGCTTTTGTAAGCCAAGCAGAATAGCAAATCCGGTCCAGACATTTTTGTAACGTAAACGGGCAACCGGGGCCTGTCAGGCCCAGTATATATTTTAAGTGCAGAACACTCAAAATTCAATGCCTGTTGCCGCATACTGTTCCCACTAAAGGTTACAATAGTCACGTGTTCAATATATAATTATGGGACAATTTGATCTAATATTTGACAGGAATTTCACTAAAGTTATACGGGGCCTCCTAGGCCCCGGTTGCCTGGTTACGTCAGGAAAAGATTTTCAAATTAAAAAAAAAAAAAAATTAGCTTTACCAACTCGATAAGTTCATGATTTTAACTTCGACGAAAGATAGAAGAATTTGGTATTTTATGTCTTCGAAATATGTATGGTTATTGAGAAATTTTAGAAAAATGAAGCTACTGGGCCTGGGAGGCCCCGGTTGTCCGGATAAGGGTTAATGTGGAATCCGAACCACATAAGTTCCTACCAGAACTCGGGTCTCCCGCGCCAAAGGCGCGTACGCTACCGCTTAGCCACGAGGGAGTTCTGAGCATAGCATAGATTGAAAACCTATAAAAAAAAAGAAAAAAAAAACTGACTGACTTCTTGATAAACTTGTTTTTGTAGAAAAAAGTTTGCAAAGGTTTTTTGATGAAAGTATTAAAATCTCTGATAATTACTAATCGGCATGATGCGGTGCATATTTTTTACGGTAAATGAAAATGTCGAAAAGTCAATCTCTATTTATCCAAGGGGGCCACGGTGGCTCAGTGGTAGAGCGTTCACGTAAAACTCAAAGATTTCATTTCATTTTCTATTTATCCAACATGTTGGATATTTTCAAGTGTGACAATTTTTAAGGAGTTTGGCTGACCAAAACTTTTTTTATATAAAGCGACATAAATCAAGTATTTCCTGTTTTAGCATTGACCTACCTAGAATACAAACCGTAATAGGTAGCTGCAAGCGATTTTCTGTAATCAAATAAGCTTCCTAAGAATATATTCAATCTCCACTCAAATCAGAAGTGGCGGAAATCAACCGCTTCTGGTTTTATCGTTTATCTTATAGAAATCTACTACCACTTCTAGTTTCAGTATTGAGAAAATATCGCGCCAATTGCTTCCCGTGACTTTGTTGTTTACTGTACATTCTCCATTAGTTCTATCAAGAAATCTCTGCAGAAACCTTCTGTACAAAGATGCCAGTTTTTAATATTTTTTTCTTAATTTTAGAACTCTTGCATCTGAAGAGCAGGGTATGTTCATAAAATGATTAGATTTCTATGTGAGTGACTGAAACTTTTCAGGAAAACTGTTAAAGATGAAATAAACAAGGTAGCCTACACTACATTTTTTTTTTAAAGTCACTTGTGTTTTCTAAACTGAAATTTGCTTATTGGTTTATGTTGACAATCTCAAGATGACTTCAATTGAATGGCTGTATACTGTAAATAAAATTTATTGAGGTTCATCAAATTCTGAGGTAAGAAATATGTAAAACTTTGGAATTTTTGTATCTAGAAACAAACAATTTTATTTTTGACAGAATTTATGCGGAAAAAAGGATTGGCAACGCGTATTGCTTTGTTTCCTTGGATAACGAACATTGTAATTAATTATATCGAACCTCATATTTTTACAATTGGGCGAACTTAGGTACGTATGTACTTCTATCAAATCGATGATGCATAAGGGTTTGGAACTTAAATAGTGGCAACACTGCTGTGGAGACACTATACAATGAAATGTACTAGTGGCGCTGATAGCGCACGTTGTTGACATATCTACCTAACCTCCGAGCAAAGAGACTCGTCCGTCCCACGTCACCGGCAGGTGCACAAGGGAGGGAAGCACAGTCGCTTGTGAGCGAGCGGTCTAACGTAAAGTGTAAAGTGTGGGTAAAAGCCTTCAACGAAGGTCGGCAAACTGTGGCAGACATGCATCGGGCAGGTCGTCCTAGCGTCTCTGAAGAAGAAGTGCAAGCTGTTGCAGCGTTAGTGGACAGTGATCGACGCCTGACGATTCGTAAGCGCGTCTACGAAACCGAATTAGCGCATACAACTGTGCTTCGCATCCTGAAGGAACGCCTGGGCATGCGCAAAATTGCATCACGGTGGGTTCCGCTTGATTTGACGGAAATGCAGAAATGGATGCGTTACGACGCTGCTCAAACGCCCAGTGTGGTGAAAGTTATGGTGATTCTCGTGTATGACTGTGATGGTGTTATCCTAACGCATTACGTTCCTCCAGGGCAGACTGTTAATGCCCAGTATTACTGTTAGTTTTTGAAGCATCACCTGCGACCAACCTGCTTCTTCTTCAGAGACGCTAGGACGACCTGCCCGATGCATGTCTGCCACAGTTTGCCGACCTTCGTTGAAGGCTTTTACCCACCGTGCCAGTTCTGTGCGGCAATGCCGATTCCCCACACGCCTCTTGAAGCCCTTGATGACACTGTTGTGCTGTACGACCTCACATTCAATCTTGATCCAACTCCGTTGTTCCTGTTTCGAAAACATAGTGGCACCTTTACGTTAGGCCGCTTGCTCAAAAGTGACTGTGCTTCCCTCGCTTGTGCGCCTGCCGGTGACGTGGGACGGGCGAGTCTATTTGCTCGGAGGTTAGGTAGGTATGTCAACGACGTGCGCTATCAGCGACACTAGTACATTTCATTGCATAGTATCTCCAGAGCAATGTTGCCACTATTTAAGTTCCAACCCTCGTGTATATATATATATATATATATATATATATATATATATATATATATATATATATATATATATATATATATATATATATATAACAACTACAATGGTTTCTCCTATAAAATTTCAATACTACATACCACGATAAAATTTACCATAGATTTAGAAAAAGAAGGCACGTTAAATTATCCAGATTTAATCCATCCATCTTTATATTGATAGAAAAAGATGCAGTTTCCAACAGTTGTCTACCTGAAACGAAACATTAGCAACTCACGTATTCAGAGCGAATTAGTGATCTCATATCTAGCAGACAAATGTTTGAATACATTTCTTTATAAAGGTTTACCGTTTAGTTGGTCTAGATGGTACGGTACGGTAACGGAAATCAGAAATTTTAATATTGAGTTTATCTTTTCATGCGTCGTAATATTAAATTATAGGATGGTTTCAAATTTTCACGTTAGATGACAATGTGTTTGAAGAAAATTGTCATACAGTATTTGAGTGACAAAGAGCGTGATAACTGTTAGTGGTGGATGAGTGGTTCCTCCAAACGAGCACAACGTGCAGTAATTCCATTTTTGTCGGCGGAAGATGTTAGTGGTACCAATATTTACCGTCGAGTGAACAATGTTTAGGGAGTACTGTTCGTCACGCAGTACTATTTTCCGATGATGTAGTGAATTTCGTCATGGACGTATCAGTACAGCAGACATGCCACGCTAAAGTCTCTTACAAGTGTCCATCACTGAAGAATCAATTGTGTCAGTGAATAAGCTTGTAATAGAGAATCGAGGACTATCAACTCGAGAGCGTAAGAGGACCGGTCGATTAGCAAGGAACCTGTTCACACTATTCTTCCAAATCATTTGCAGTACAGCAAAGTGTGTGCACAGTACACTGACGACATATATCGGCCAGTGCAACAATGAGACAGCTGCTTAAATCGTGATTATGTTTAGATCTGTGTGTTTAACATTGTAACCTATAGACCACTCTTCCTAATTGTAATATGTATGTGAATTTTGAAAACATGAACCAGTCCCACTTTCTACTAGGCATACATTATAGATAAAATTTACTGTGAGGTGGCTCAGTTTAAAAAAGTGTATACATATATTACTAGCACTGGGAAGTCTGAACACTTGCTGATAATATTTATATCAGGAAATGACTCGAAATGAAAGTAGTAGTGTACTATAATCTATAACAGTGGCTCACAACTTTTTTTTCGCGAAATTTTAGAATTTAAAAATCCTGAAGCATATAACAGTTAGTTAAAATCAATTTTGAGAAAGATTGTACCAGTCAGTTTCCCCTTCGGCAGTAACAATACCGAAATGCTACAACTGCTCAGTACATAGAGTGACCACTTTTTAGAAACTTACACTATTATAATTTATAATTAATAATAAAAAAAAAAAATCAGACAAGTGTGTCGTCAGTCAAAAAACATACGGAACCATTGATGTATATTGTTATATAAAAGAGTATAAGTGAGTGACTATCATCGCCCAGGCCATATCACTATACGTAGAAATGTAACATTTTGATCAGTGGCGTAGCACACTTTTGCGCCCCCGCAAAGTATAGAGAAGGGGCCCTAGTTGTAAAGCCGACAGAAGTATGGTTGAACTTCTACTTCTTGAAATCTTTATTCATCGCAAGACCTGCCCCCCCCCCCCCGCAGTGCGGGGGTTGCGGGGGCAGCTGCTACGCCACTGATTTGGATAGAATACTTCTTTTGTCATGAAAGCAAGGGACAAAGGATTTTTGAAAATATCTTTTTTTTTTTGGTCAGGATTCATATGTTTCACGATTCAACGAAGTTACAGAGAAATAAAACTCAGCATATAAACTCTTCACTAAAAATAAAAATAAGGAAATAACGTATTTTAGCGTTTCTCAAAATTCCACTTCTAATGGGGGAAAAAAGAGAGGTCAATTTCAATTATATTAAAATTTATCTCTATTTATTTACAAAGTGCTGAATGTAGGGAATCGTTTAAGTAGGAAATGTGAAATTCAGTGTATAAACTCTTAAATAAAAATAATGGAACACATACAGCCTTTTCGAAAATTCTGTACCTAAGGAAGAAAAGGGAGTCATTTCTATAATATCCAAATTTCCCTTTCTTTATGGATAAAGTGACCAATGTGCAGATTCGCTTAAGTTGGAGACGTGAAAATTGACATATAAATTCTTATATAATAATAATAATAATAAAGGAATACATATTTTAGCGTTTGCGATAATTCCGCTTCGAAAGGGGAAAGGAGACAATTTCTATAATATTAAATTCTTACATTATTTATTTACAAAGTACTTAATGTACGGACTTTCTTAAATTGGAGGTGTGAAATTCATTGTATAAACTCTTAATTAAAAGTAAGCGAACACGTATTTCAGCGTTTTCGCCAATTCCGCTCCTAAACGTAGAATATGGAGTATGTGTACTGTTACAAGAAACAGAGAAGGTAACTCCTTCAAAGACGTCGTGGCTATACTAATGCCTCTAGAAACGAGATATTTGGGCAGAAAACTCCTTTTATTAGGAAAGCAATGAATAACAAAGGAATTTTTGTAATATACAGGGTGTTTCAAAATAACACCGACAACATTTGGGAGGTGATTCCTAATACCAAAATAAGACAAAAAGTATAGACCAACTTGCGTGCGCAAATGGTTCCTTTCGGAGTTATAGGCTGTCGAAATCATGAAAAAATGAACTTTAAAGGTCCATAGCTCCAAAACTATGGGACCTACCGAAGTTGGGTAAAGACTTCACTTAGGAACTAATATGTGCGCTATCCAAACATCCATGTTTCGAAATCCTGCGGTACTTCCGCAACAGTTTTTATAGAGGGACTTCGGCTGAGGGCATAAAATTTGAAGTATTCAGCAACTGTCTCTAAAAATTGTTACAGAAGTATCGAAGTACTCCGAAACATGGATTTTTGGATAGGGCACATATTAGTTCCTAAGTGAAGTCTTGACCCGACTACCGTAGATCCCATACTTCTTTTAGCTATGGACCTTTAAAGTTCAATTTTTCATGATTTCGGCAGCCTATAACTCCGAAAGGAACCATTTGTGCACCCAAGTTGGTCTATACTTTTTGTCTTATCTCGATGTCAGGAATCACTTCCCAAACCTTGTCGGTATTTGTTTTGAAACACCCTGTATATGCTAAGGAAGGTAAAGAAAATTCAAATGTGTTCCCTAGAATAAAATATCACGAAGTCAGGGAGATTAAACTCAATATATAAGCTCATTAAAAAAAGCGGGACTCAGTGTTTTTGAAAATTCCCGTTTTAAGAGGAAATTTTTTGTACCTCCCGTCCCTCCCTCCACATTGGGAACAACGCTATCTATTGTTTGAGATCGCATCATGGGAAGACGGCTGAAAACTTTGAAACATACTTAGGAGGGAACCTATCCAAGTGTAACTCTGACTTCGAGTCGAGACTATGGCCGTTGGATACCTTGTCCCAAAAGAACATAACACGAAACCTGATACATCCTCGATCGCAACTGTTGCGAAGATAAGAGCGTGAAGAGTTAGAAATTGAGCTGCATACTATACATTACACCCTGTATATGCTAAGGGTTCCGGGTCAAATTTTTCGGGAACGGTCGGGTAAGGCAACGCAGCGAATACATATCAAATTAGTGTGGGGAGCCCAGCACCTTTTGAATAAAAAAATTTTGTGTCCCCGGGGCACTCGCAGGGTCCCACGCGGGGTCCAACTCAAAATGTGCAAATGGAACCTGGGGTCAAGTATTGTATGAAAGCTATTGTTAAACAAAAGAAGATAGAACAAATCTCATCTCTCTACCATACCCCTGTGCAAGCGGGCAACTGGTCAAAATGTCAATACAATCTATATCAGAAAATCTATGGCCAAGCTTCTAAATCCGTTAAGTTGCGACAATAACAAAACAGAAAAACACGTTTAAAAGTGCTAAGTATTGAAGTAAAGCAAATTGCTGCAGAGTCTCTCTCTCAAAAGCATCCTCCGATAGAAATTTCACTGTGCAATCTGTGAATCTGGGGTCCCGATGCGAGAAGCATGTACCGTTGCCTTTTGACCTTCTCACCCTCCACGACGGTTGCGATTGACAATGTATCCTTTCTCTTCTAGGACACGAAATCCAATGGTCATGGTCATTCTATGGTCCATTGGCCATTCAAAGTCACACTTATACTTGGATAAGATCCGTTGTGCAACTCTGTAAGAGACTGCAGCAATTTGCTTTACTTGAGTACCTTTTAAACGTGTTTTTCTGTTTTGTTATTGTCGCAACTTAACGGATTTAAAAGCGTGGCCATAGATTGTCTGTTGTAGGTTGTATTGACATTTTGACCAGTTGCCCGTTTGCACAGGGTTATCATAGAGAGTTGAGATTTGTTCTATCTTCTTTTATTTAACAATAGCTCTCATACAACATGCTACTTGACCCCAGGTTCCAGTTGCAAATTTTGAGTTGGACCCTGTCTAGGACCCTGCGAGTGCCCCGGGGACACAAATTTTTCATTCAAAAGGTGCTGGGCTTCCCATACTAATTTGATATGTATTCACTGCATTTCCTTACCCGACCGTTCCCGAAAAATCTGACCCGGAATCCGACTTTGTAATGTATAGTATGGAGCTCAATTTCTAACTTTTCACGCTTACATCTCCGCAACGGTTGCGATCGAGAATGTATCCGTTTTCGTGTTATGCTCTTTTGGGACAAGGTATCCAACGGCCATAGTCTCGACTCGAAGTCAGAGTTACACTTGGATAGGTTCCCTCGTTAGTGCATACCTCGAGCTAGGTTTCAATCATCACTTTGATTACAAGGGCTTATCGTAAAGGGAGGGGGTGGGGGTACGATGTTCAGAATTATTGAGGAAAGTGGGCTATCTTACGCTAGTACTTCCTCAAGTTTCGAAGATGAATCTCTGTGTATCATATAAACTTCCTTAGAAATAAGCGGACACATGACCCAGCATTTTCCAAAATTCCTGTTTTAAGGGCGAAGGTCATTTTTTTTTATTGCCACATTGAAATTGGCTTATGTTTGCAATCGCACCTCCGAAGCCTACTTACTGATTTGAAATTAATCTAGGAACATAGTATCTAACTCAATTTTTTGTTTGTGTGTTTTTGTTGTTCCATTGCATAGTGGGCGTATTCTGAGGAGATAGGGTAGTTCAAAATTTATGCCAAAGTAGCGTATCTTATTATTATTATTTTTTTTTTCAGTTACACTTTCATTAAAGTAAGAGGAAAAGAATTCAAATATTTTCCATAAGGTTATTCTCCCCGTGCGAAAAACAGGTATTTCGGCTAGTGATACGAATAAAAGTGTTAATTCCTACTGGATAATGGTTATTAGATGAACGCGAAAGCTTTACAGTGTGTGACGCATACTTACACATAATATTTTGAATTTGAAGGAAATAATAAGAATGACTATTCCCAGTGTTGAATCCAGGGCTCTGCCTTACCCTGTTGCTGCGTTAAGCACAGACACAGAACACTGTCCTCAATTATGAGTTTGTGATTGTTGGTCGGGATACTGCAGAAGTTGGGCCAAAGTCCTGCGTTCGGTTGTCGGTCCAGTCCTACTTTTTTCACTCTCAAATAAAACCTCACCTACAGTTTTGTGTTTGTGTGTGAGAGTTTAATGTCCCATGATTATGCTCTGAGGCTAAGGGAGACTGTGATGATGGGATAATAATAGTGGATTGACGAAAGTTGAAGGAAATAGAAAAATCGTAAGAAATCCACGCACATGGTCTTTGTCCACCAGAAAAGCCACTTGGAGGAAGCTGGGATCAAACCAGACACACCACGCACCAGAAGTGAGCGTTCTACCAATGAATCGTTGTTGCTAACATTTCTTTAAAGTAAACCATTATGTAAATTTGTAATGGAAAATACAAAGATCACATCAGTATTTGAGATTCCTCGTGGCTATATTGATAGCGTAAAACCGACGAGCAAGATTATGTTCACCACAAACTCATAAGACCTGGAAGCGACCAGTGGCGAGTGCTCTTTTGGTGCAGGAAGTTATATAATGTTCTTTGGTTGGATTAGGGTTTAGTGTCCCTTCAGCATCGAGGTTATATGAGACGTGGACCTACAGTTTAATGTGTGATCGAACATTAACTCCCGCCGGGAAGCAAATCAAAGTCTGCCATACCAAAGAGCCGTACACTTACCACATAACCACAAGGGAGCTTGAGGTTACATAATGTATATGATAATGAAGGAAACCTGCAATTCCTCTCCAACTGCGAATTCAATGAGCGAGTTCGATTCCCAGTTCACTCGCCGTGACTCGTTGATTTGGAGCTCAGCGTACCTTTCAGCACTGAGGCTATATGAGACGTACTGCTAAGAGCTGACTTGATGAGTCATAGAATCAATTGCTGTTCAGGCTGAACTGGGTGGTGTACTGGTTAGCGCATCACTACAATAAGCCGGAGACCAAGACTTGATTTTCGGCCCATTCGTGCATTTTTCACACTTTATCTCCACGATATGTACTCATCATCTACTGTAGTGAAACTGATGAAGAGTCTTCACTGTACAATTTATCTTTTTAAGTAAGTCAATCACGACAAGCATTAGGAAAATTTAGAAGGGAAGTCAGTCCACTAAAAATCGAGCGCACGTAGGACGTTACATAAGTTACCTTGCTACTTATTATAGCGTTCCAAAAGAAGAAAAGTAAATATAATCGAAAATTACGGTTCTCATCATCCGGACCATTGACAATATGACACATAGGGGAAGTTGAGTTAAAGTTAGACACACACAAATAATAATAATAATCATCATCATAAAATAAAAAAAATATATTTAAAAAATTAAAAAAAATATATAATTAATTCATTGCTCAAGCATTCGTACATATAAAAATGGCATTAAACACATCAATACTTTCATTTCCGCTCATTATGATATCTATACTTGTATAAAACCTAAAAAAGTTAATCAAGCCGTTTTGTCTCACTGTAACCCTACTATAGGTAACAAGAGGTAGGACTTCCGTAATTATTCACAAAAGAAAGGATTAGTTGAATCTCTCTGAAAGAGACAGCCATTTTCTGTAAGTTTAGAGTGCAGCGAGACATGTCTCATTGAATAACTCTTTAGTGCGTCACCCCAACATCAATTTGAAGACATTTGATTTACTTTATTGGCAATGCAAGAGTTGAATAACTTGTATCATAAGGGAGTCTATCCCGTAATGCAATATAATGTGATTTAAATTGACATACTAAAGCACTGCTAGTTCTATGCTTTGTAAAATAGTTTTTCTTACCTGAAAATTGTTGAAATGCAATTACGATCAATTTTCTTTCGCCATTAATAATACATCTACCAATAAACACAACAATCGCTCTCTCCGTTATTTCTAACTGAATGTTGAAGTCGACCAGTGGCATGTGCAACGAAGGACAGGATTTTTACCTGCCCTTCCCCCCCCCCCCCTCCTCATAGTTGCAACGTTAACATCACTAACTTAGAGGACAACATTAAATTTGCACAGCACCATTTCAGTTTTAAGTTAAAATAAGAAATACCAGTCAATATATTTCAAATACAGTTCTATGTGCATCATCAGGACGAAGTCAAAAGATTTAACACCTTGAGTGCAATCAGGTATATATGCAGTGGCCGAACTTCCGTAGACTGCAGATCACATATAAATACATGTTCCCGTTCAAAATTATTGTATCGGTTTTCCTTCATACTTCATAGCAATCTTGAATTAGTCCTTGCATTTCAAAGACTGTAATTTAGCCATTAGATAATGAGTAAATGCTTCTTACTGTTCTGTTCACGTCTGTCTGATACGGTAGTTTTACAGCAAAAGGACAATAAAATTTCCGTTAGTCGATGTCATAGTCTCAGTTTGGAAATGGAATTTGTCGAAAGTTACAGCAATTTATACATATATATATATAGGGAGGCATTGTAAGATTATGATGATCTGGAATTCTAATGCTCTTTGCTTCAATGCAAGTCTTCACATTCCTCTGCCTTGGCAAATTACTTCTGGACTTATTGTAGGGCAGTCCGCAACTTTGCCTCTGCTTTTCTCTCTTTTATTTCATTTTATCTTACTATCTTTTTTTTTTTTTTTTTTTTTTTTTTTTTTTTTTTTTTGCTGTCCATTTCTCAGCAGGTAGAGGTGAGGAAACCTCTGTAGCATGGTATCTCAATACCTTAAGTCATGTTCTTTATATATATATACCCTCTATCTGACCAAAAGTATCTGGACACCCAGTGATACAAAGTCGGAGAGTCCTGAGGCAGATATTAATAGGGTGTTGGTCCCCCTTTTGCATCTACGAGACAGCCTGGACACATCTAGGGAGACTTTCCATCAGTTTTTAATACGTGGCAATAAGAATGGACGTCAAGGCGTCCATCAGAGCTGAAGTGAGTTCTTGCAGAGTAGATGGTCGCCTTGGCTGGCTACGTAATTTGTGTTCCAACTCGTCCCAAAGGGCCTTAATGGGATTGAGATCGGGGCTCTGAGAGGACCAGTCCAGTTTTTGAAAAATGCCCATTTCGCCAAACCATGGCTGTATAAGTCTCGATGTGTGACTGGGACAGTTATCCTGCTGGAAGAGAAATGGGCCTTCCCCGAAATATTGCCATAGAGTTGAAAGAGCAGCATTGCCCAGAATGTCCAGATACTTCTTAAGAGTCCATGTTTCCCACACCATGACGCTGCTACCACCAAACTTCACAGTCGGCACAATGCAGTCATTGCAGAAGCGCTCGCCGGGCATCCGCCACACCCAGACCCGTTTATCGGACTGCCAGATTGTATACCGGGATTAGTCACTCCACAGAAAACGTTTTCACATGTCCAACGTCCAATGTCGGTGAGCTTTGCACCATTGCAATCGACGCTTCGCATTTTGGAGACTGATGTGCTTGTGCGCAACTGCACGACCATGAAATCCCAGATTTTTAACTCGCGACGAACAGTCCTACTGCTAGCACTAACACCCGATGCACTTTGAAACACCTGTGTGATTTCTACCAACGAGGACTTGCGATTTTGTTTCACTACATGTTTCAGCGTTCTTTGGCTGCGTTCAGTAAATATTTTTCGGCTGCCACTTCGTTTGTCGTCCGTTTCATTGTCTCGACGTTTCCACTTCTTCGGAGGGGGTGTCCGGATACTTTCAGCCAGATAGGGTGTATATTTTATATATATATTTGGTCTAGGAATTAATTCGTGCGGTTGGTACGCACACATTGAAGCTGTAGTACAAACACAAAATACATAAATACCTTAAGAAAAATATTGTCCATCGCTAGCCACCACTTTCGCCCATCTGTCAGGCAATGTACGGATTCCGTGGCGAAAGAAGTCCTCATCCTTGGAAGCGATCCAGTCAGAGACCCATGTTTCGATATCTTCTGAAGAAGTAAACCGCTGTCCAATCAAATCGTTGTTCATGCAATCGAACAAGTAGTAGTCCGAAGGAGCAACGTCTGGTGAATACGGCGGGTGGGGTAAAACTTCCCATGCGACATTTTCTAAATAGGTTTTGACCGGTTTTGCGACATGTGGGCGAGCGTTATCATGTTGAACAATAAGTTTATCATGTCTGTTCTCCCATTCTGGTCGTGTTCTGGCCAGAGCTTGCTTCAAACGCATTAATTGTCGTCGATAACGTTCTCCATTCATAGTTTCACCCGGTTGCAGCAGCTCATAGTACACCACACTTTTCATATCCCACCATATGCACAGCATAACCTTTGCACAGTGAATATCTCGTTTTGGTTGTGATGGACCTGGTTCACCTGGTTTCACCCAGGCCTTTTTTCGTTTAGGGTTCTCGTAATGGATCCACTTCTCATCACCCGTAATAATTCGATGCAGAAACCCCTTTCTGCTCTGTCGTTGAAGCAGCAATTCGCAAATGGTTTTTCGTCTTTCAACGTCTCTGTCTTTCAATTCATGTGGAACCCAATGTGACATCTTTTGAATCATTCCCATGGCTTTCAAGCGTTTGGAGACTGTTGTTTGATCAACGCCTAATGCTGCTGCAAGTTGTTCCTGCGTTTGACACGAATCCTGCTCGAGCAATGCTGTCAATTCTTCGTCTTGAAATTTTTTTGGCTCGCTCTTGGTCTGCCAAGCCGAAATCACCACTTCTAAACCGTGCAAACCACTTCTGACACGTTCGCTCAGCTAGAGCATGGTCACCATACACTTCCACTAAAATACGATGACTTTCAGTCGCACTTTTCTGCATGTTAAAGTAATGCAGCAGGACACCCCGCAAAAACACTTTATCAGGCACAAATTGCGCCATGTTCACTTAACTACAAACTGGTGTTGTTGACGCTTTAATCCACTGCCCTATACTACGAACGATACGCGATGACAGGGGTTTGCAACACATGTGTGGATACACGGAACTGTGGGACGCTCCGTTCGTTGCGCCATCTCTTGTCCACCCGCACGAATTAATTCCTAGACCAAATATATATATATATATATATAATTACAAACCCTGTAAAAGAACAAGGACAATTATAATGCAGACGTAGTAATGAATCTGCTTGAGGATTTAAGAAAAGGATATATTTTGTTTACAGGTGAGTTTTACACCAACCCAATTTTAGCTGAAGAGTTGGAAAAGAAAATATGGCGTTTGTGAGAACTACAAAGTAAACAAGAATGCAGCTATTGCAAAGTCACACAATGTAAAGAACCCTACTTCGAAGCTTTTCATTTGAAAAAAAAAAAAAAATCTTCACATCAAATTGATACACTAGTAGTGGAGATACTGAAAATGTTTATGCAATACATAATATACCTTCCAATATAACCTTAAAATATTACATACCAAAATAAAGAGGAAGCTTCAAACTTTCCAGCAGAGTAATGATATATAACTTTCGCATTTCTAGATTTTTTTAAAAATGTGTACAGCAAAAAAGCAGCGTTGTTGGGAAGTCCTGTGTTCCAGAGGCCAGCACTCAAAAGTATTAATAAAAGATGTATTAAACAGGAATAACAAAAAATATTACAAACTTAATAATGCTCTTATGATCTAGCAGAAATAGCATTAGTGTTAAAAATCAGTTACCCCACACAGTATAATACACCAGAATATTATACTGAATGTAGAAGAAATAGTTGTTTAAGCAGATTTATATTCAGCATCTTCGATTTGCGTGTTGCTCTTTTCTGGGAATAGCTTCTGTAAAATGCAATGCTGCCACAGGTTACGATGCTGTCTTATTTTCAGAAACAGATGGTTTGATAAGGCTTATCCTAACTATCATTAACGAATTTTTCTTCAATGCACCAATCCTGTTTTGAATCCAATCTTTGACGTTCCCTAATCGGAAACATTCATGGAAACCTTTACAATATGGATCATATGGCAATCTTTTTATATCCGGTAATATCAACAATTAAACGGGTTGAATTTGTTAATGATAATACTTTCTTTTATTACTTTTAAGGGTGGGACGTAAAACTCAAAGATTTCATTTCATTTTTTTACTTTTAAGGGTCGATAGTGTAATATCGTTCTAAATTTATATGCCTCAACAGAAGATAAGGATGACGATATAAAAAACGTTTTTACCAAGAAGTAAAACGGGAATTTAACCAACTCCCTCGATACCATATGAAAATTCTAATAAGGTATTACAGTGCGAAGGTAGGAGAGAAGATATTTCTACACCGATTATAGGGAATGAAAGTCTGCATAAGGAAAGTAATAACAACGGCATTAAACTCGTGAACTTTGGAACATCCAAAAACCCTATCGTGAAGAATACAAAATTCCCACATCACGACGTTCATAAGTATACTTGGATCTCACTAGATGGAAAAACATATAATCAAATTAATTTAAGTTTTAGTAGATAGAAGAAGACAGTCTAGCATAGTCATGTTCGGTCGTTTAGAGAAACTGACTGTGATCGATCACTACCGGTAGCAGCAATAAAAAAGAGATTATAGTTCAATAAAGAAAATATTCAACATCTAAAAAACTAGAGAGTTTCATTAAAAGAAATCAGAGAAGAGCCAGGCGAGAGATAAAATACCAGATTGAAGTGTCGAAAAGATTCTCGGTTTCACAAGGTTCGGAATGCACAGTGTTGATATTAAAGATAGCATTAAAATTTCAACAAAAGAAAAATTGGGGCACGCGGAAATACATAGGAACAAACTATAGTTCGACTAGGAATGCACTGAACTAGCTGAAAAGAGAAAATAGGCAAAATTGCATTGGCTACAAAATCTGAACGACATAACTATACAAAATTTCGTTGACAGGCGGGAAACTTCCAAAAGTTTTAGAACAAAGATATGCGACTTTTTGAAAGCTAAAATTACTGAACGTGAAGATCATAGTACAAACAAAAACTTTTGGGACATGTATAAGGGCATCAACGAGTTTAAGAAAGGCTATCAACTTCGCGGTTATATATTAGGGAAAGCTGACGGAACATTTCTCACTGATACAGATAACATTTTGAATAGATGGAAAGATTTCTTTGACAATTTGCTTAACATGCAGCCAAAAGCTAATGGAGAAAGGGAATGCACACAGCAGAACTGTATATTTCAGAGCATAACCGAACATAAATAGAAATTGTTATAAAGAAATTAAAGAAACACAAATCTCCCGTGTAGAGGAAATTCCGACTGAGTTAATGTTAGCTGGAGGGAAAAATTGTAGAACCAGAAACACAAACTGATTCCTGGAACAAGAAGGAATTGCCACAAGAGTGGAAACAATCAATCATTTCCAATTCACAAGAAGGGCGACAAGACTGACTAGTAATTATCGACGCATTTCTCTTCTGTCAATATTTTACGAAATCCTCTCATTCTGTTGGCAAGATACAGTGCTGGAAATTGGTATAAAGGCAGAGGGAAATTTTAAAATAGGAGGAGGCAAGAATGCCGAGGATGGATGTAGGTGATATATTTACAAAGTAATATTGTATACTGTACAAAATCAAAGGCATATCGTTTGCTAATACGTCACTGCCACACGTAATTTACACAAAAAGAGAAATGAGACGATTGTCGGGTGGAAATTGGTATAAAGGCACCCATAGTTACTTGTCGATTGGCACCCTCTACACGTTCAGCACTACCCCTGATACGCCTTTGAGAATCAGCTGACACAGTGCGATAAGAGATGCGCGGGTGTGAACGTCTGTGAGCTGTCGTGTGGGCCATGCCTCGTGGAAAATTGTTGTCGAATGAGGAACAAGCATGTGTCTGTGCGTACAAGGACATGGGCCTGTCAAATCGGAAAATTGCAAAACGGTTAAATCGTTCAAGTTGTGTAGTTGATAATTACGTTCGGTTGGGTGCACAATATAGAAAAAATGGGAAGTATGGTAGAACGAGAAAACTCTCGGAGTCCACGAAACGATTAATTGTGCGAAAGGCAAGGGCCGGAAATATGTCATCTTCCCAAATTGTTGCTGCTTCCAAGTTACCTGTCACATCCAGAAGAGTGCGTCAAATTTTGAATCACGATCCACATCTTACACTCAAGAAACGTAAGTGTAAACCACCCTTAAGTGTGATGCACAAGCAGGCACGACTCCAGTTTACGCAAACACATATGTCGTGGACATCCGAATGGAATCACGTTGTGTTTAGTGATGAGAAGAAGTTCAATTTAGATGCTCCGGATGGTTTTCAATACTATTGGCATGACCTTAGGGAAAAAGAGCAAGTGCAAATGAGCAGAAATTTTGGTAGAGGAAGTGTTATGATTTGGGCAGCGTTTTGTGTTAAAGGTACAACCAACATTGCACGGCTCAACATCAAGATGAATTCATCCACGTACACAGAGATGTTAGAAATAGAATTGCTGCGGAGGTATGAGGAGTTGGACGATCAAAACCTAATTTTCCAGCAGGACAAAGCTGCTATCCACAGGGAAGCAGCAACTCTACAGTGGTTTCAAGTCAAAGGCATTAAGGTCATGGAGTGGCCAGCGAGAAACCCTTATCTTAACCCGATAGAAAACCTATGGGGCATCCTTGCGCGCAATGTTTATCGCAATGGACGGCAATTTGGGTCCATTGCTGAGTTTAAAAACGCGATACGAGAAGAGTGGTCAGCGATTCCACAGCAACAACTAACAGATCTCATAAAAACAATGCCCAAGCGCATATTCCAACTCATTCAGAAGGGAGGGACAATCAAGTACTGAACACTTATTTTCCATTCTGCACGTTAAATGATACTTTCATTTTTGTCAAAGACACTGGGTGCCTTTATACTAATTTCCACCCGAAAATCGTCTAATTTATCATTTTGTGTATATTACACGTGCCAGTGACGTATTAGCAAACGATATGCCTTTGATTTTGTACAGTATACAATGATACTTTGTAAATAGATCACCTTTATCCATCCTCGGCATTTTTGTCTTCTTCTATTTTCAAATGTCTCTCTGCCTTTATACCAATTTCCAGCACTGTACGCAAGGTGAAATTGCAGATTTAGGCGAAATCGATCAACTATCGACCAGATATTTACTATTCGGCAAATACTTGAAAAGGAAAAGAAATGGGAATACAATACCCTAATACAGGGTGTCTACTAAAATTCCAAAATGAAATTTCGTGAATTTTTCGTGACCTTTTCTTTACCAAATCATAAAATTTCCTAACATTTTAAAGAGCGAATTAGGCCGAATTTTCATCCATGCAATAGGAACGTACTTTGCTTGTGATTTGGTAGCGTCTAAAGCCGACCATAGACATTTTTAGTGGTGAATTTTGACGTTTCACAGAACAAAATTTTCCAATTTGTACTTACATTTGTACAGTTTAAAAACCTCATGACCCCAAAGCTAAATTTCGTGACTTTCATGACCGATAGACACCCTGTAATACATTTATTGATTTCAGAAAGGCCTACGACTCTGTTAGGAGAAAAACATTGTACAATATTCTTACAGAATTTGGAGTACCGAAAAAGTTAGTTTCCACTTTAATTAAGATGTGTTTAAATGAATCCCAAAGTCCGAGTGGGAAAATACTTGTCCACGTGATTTCACGTCGAGAATGACGTGTTACAAGATGTGTTGTTGCCATTATTATTCAACTTCATTCTGAAGTACGCTAACCAGGAGTTGGAGCTGAGTCCCATGATGTAAATCTGATAGGGGACGATAAGAGAAGAGAAAGAAATTTTATTAAATGCTTGCAGGGACATAGGCTTTGAAGTGAATGCAGAGAAAACTAAATACATAGAAATTTCCCGGTATCATAATACTGTGAATTATGGATATGTCAAATTATCAAATATGTAGGATCATTACGTACACACTCATTGTTTGCTGAGCAAAACCATATATTTTCATTAAAAATTAAATATGTGTTACAGTTTCACCAACTAACTCTTTGGCTTCATCAGACACTGAGATACAGGATAACTGTCATCCTGTATCTCATAGTGTCTGATGAAGCCAAAGAGTTAGTTGGTGAAACTGTAACACATGTAATTTTTAATGAAAGTATATGGTTTTGCTCAGCAAACAATTAGTGTGTATGTAATTATATACAAAGCAAAGATTCTACTTATGTAGGATCAGTATTAACAGACCACAACCATATTCACGAAGAAATTACAATGTCAACTGAAAGCAGGGAATTTGAGGCTTAAGCATATATAAAACGATAATTATGCTGTTGTGCGGTACGATTAAAAAACCAGATCGTTTACTCTGAGGGAAGAATGCAGGCTGAAAGTATTTGAGAATAAAATACTGAAGCGAATATTTGGAGCCAAGAAGAACAGTGAAAACTTCATAATGAGGAATGCATAATTTATGCCGTTTACCAAACTTTGTTAGGGTCTAAGTCTAGGACGCTTACGTGGGCAGATGATGTAGCCAGAATGGAAGAAAGTAGGAACGCTTTCAAAATTATCACTGGAAATCCAACCGCAAAACGACCATTAGGAAGACATAGGCGCAGATGGGAGTATAATATTAGGATGGATCTCACAGAAGTGGAAAAACAAAATAGACTGAATCCAGTGGAAAGGATTTAATGTGGTAAGAAATGTTAAGTTAAAAAGCTATTGTAAATGGCTTAATCTTAACGAGGCGTTAAATGCGTTAACAATATTTTAGCCAATGAGTAATGTCTCCAGTGCTAAAATTCTACATTATGTGACTCAGAAAATACTTTCAGTTATGCCTAATATTTCACTGCAGTAAAAGGCTGCGATTTTGAACTGATACAATCAAAACAATTAGCCATGAGGTTCAGCCACGACATACTCTTCAATTCGCCCTCAAAAGCAATCTTTACATCTCCGAGAAAGCTTTAATACGAAGAGCCAGATCATAAATTATTGATTTACAAATTATATTCAATACAAACCAACGGCCTAACTGCACAGATCTATCGGTTTCTGTGAGATTACCAAAATTAAAAGTGTTGGATCTGGCATGTACTTAGAAGTGCAATCACTAGTTATTGGGGAAATCTAGATGACGTTTGCAGTTTGGGAATGTGACGTTTACTCAGCGTCGTAAGGACATTGGGAACATCTAGCATAGACAAATAATATATAAAAACAGTAAACTCACTGAGAAACATCAAATATTGTGTAACCAGTATACAGTAGCGTCTCTTACTTGCAACGAAGGAACTAACTTTCGATCTGACGTCAGCTGTGTGGATATTTTGTATCTAACCGTACACTGGCAACTGGTGAAGGAGTCGTAGACTGATGGTGTGCACAGACAAGATACGCAGGAAAATGAAATGAAATAAATATGGGATTGCTTGTATTTAAGTTACTAATAGCTACAATAATATACACAAATAAATATGCAGTAGGGTTTCCGCATTGAGTCTGCTAATCAGACAAACGAAGAGATGAAAGCAAGGTGATTATTATGACAACTCATTACGACATGTGCGAAAATTGATGGCAAAGCCAACTCCTTGGATGAAATCGAACGCTAATTGATGATTTTACCGTGTAGACGATTAAAAAGAATTTCAACAGCGTATAGAGAAAGTTTGTATGTTTTCTCTGTGCTATTTTCAACAGCGTATAGAGAAAGTTTGTATGTTTTCTCTGTGCTATCTGAAAAAAAAAAAAAAAAGTAAGTAGACTCCGGTCAGGAAACTCACCACGAACAGTGATGGGTCCTTATGTTAACCCCGTGATTTCCAACGTGGACCGTAGTTTGATATTTTAGGGGGCAATTCAAGAATTTAGGACCATTAAAAATATTAAAAAAAAAAAAAAAAAAATCAGTTAAAAATGACAGAAAAATATTTTATTTTTAATTTTTACAGACACATGTTTACATTTATGTAAATATTGAAAAGATGGTGAAGAACCCTTTACTTTATAATTTTTGAATCGTAAAGATTTGCAACAAAATAATACATAAATGATTTCGAACTAAAAAATAAATAAATAAAAATGCAATTCGATTGTAAAATCATAAATTAAAGGGGTCGTCGCTATCCCTCCTATAGATACCTGATGACCAGTGCAGTAATATTTAAATTGTTTTGAAAATATACCTGGTTACAAATGTTACAACAATTTCAAAACGCACAATTTTGATTCTATTCTAATTATTTCTGTTTTGTTTTCACTTTTTACTTTTTTTATTTTTCCAATGTTTAAAATTCTTTTATGGTCTAGGTTTTTCTCTTTTATTTCTTTCAGTCACAAACCCTTTGAATAAAATAGTAATAAAGTAAGAAAAAAGTGCACAGCGGGAAACATCATAATTTTAGAAAATCTTAAGTTAGGGGCTGGGCAAATAAATAAATAAAAAGAATCACTATGCTAACCATATATTCAGGATTTCAAATCAACAAGCGGTCCGAATAAGCCTTTCCTAGTTCATGTCAGGGGTGTTCAGTTGGTATTAAACTTTTTAAATAGTCAATAAGATTATGAAAAATGGATATAGGAATTTTTTTGGTCCTATGATTATAAACTATGGCTGAACCAGAACTGAAAATATTCAACATTCTTGGTAATAATTTAGAACTACAATAGAACCTTTTAATACATATAGGGAACACAGGTAGATCTAATACGAATTATTAGAGCCGATTAAATACTGGCTTGTGTAATCGCTCCATTTTCAAGATTTGGGTAATAGTCAAGTAGTAAAATCCTTGCGATCATGTTGAAAAGCTCACAATCCGATATTCAGAGCAAAATTAATGAATAAAAAGGCAACTGCTTTGTGCTATTTGATTGTAGAGAGCACCGAAAAAGTGAGAAGTGATTAATTACGTGATGATGTTTATCTTTGGATTAACAGGTGGACTTGGAAAGGAAACTAGCAGAAACAATTCAGTAGCTGCAGATACGCAGTTACTAATAGCCTCATCATTGTTCGCATGTGACAGCTTTCCATGAATATGTATGCATGGATATGTCATCTGTACAGCTAATAATTGGAAGCGTGACTAATAAATTAATTCAACTAGTACCAAGATCTCAAAAATTCCCAAGAATTGTAGAAGAACAATAACAGAATTGAGTGAGATTAAATTCCAGGAATACCACAGAAAACAGGTATGTTTCATATATTTATTTCAATTAAAGGGGCAAGGGATAGCAGCTGTATAGCGGCATTCTGTACAAAATACAGTGGCAAGTTACAGGTTTCATCCTCATAGTAACAATTTGTATTTAAGGACCAGTGCATTTCTTATCTGCTGTTGTAGGTTTTGCAGAATACTGGTGTTATATACTTGTAACATTATCCATTTTGTTAATTGTTACTATGAGGATGAAATAATATTAGCTTAAGGAGTTTTGGTTAACGAGGGGTGTTCTTTTCGAAGAATGGTACTACGTTAGTATTCGTACAGAAGAGCTAAGTAGAATATAATAAGTACAGTACAGTACCTTAGGTTAAGATAGTTTCTCATCCCATTTTGTTATTAAAAGGTACAGCTCATAGGGGAATTTTGTGCAAACTGAGAATATCACCCTGCAGATTAAAAATCTGGGGTCCACCAGCCAATGCTAGTAGCACTGCAGGTTAGGGCGCCATTCGCAATTATTGTATGGACACAACATTACACATACGGATTCATACACTTGAGTAGTCACTACAGTTGTTACAAAACTATCTTGTATTTATTGCCTCTATTTCCTTCCATTGTGACGGATCACTCCTGTACAACTTACCACGGAGGATTTATATTAGTTCTAACAGTACCTGAATATAATCAATTGTGCTATATCAAATCTGTTATCTTAGTTGGGTAGGTCTGTTTTTCTAAGTGTGACTGTATTTCTCAAATATCTGATAATTACATGAGACTCATAGATCAGGAATTGCGTAATCTATGCCCTTTTTCACTCAACAGTGTCATCATGATAGCTGTCTTTTTAAAGCACTACCTTTTCGTACACATTTATATAATACTACGCGGACTTTTTCCCATTACTTCACCACCATACTCGTTTTTACGTTTTAATTCAACATTTTGAGTGTCAATATTGGTAGGTATTGGAGTTCCATCCGTACAAATTAATGAGAAATTTTAAGAACTATATATTCAATGCTATGTGGCCCTTATAAATGTTCAAGCGTATTTAATATTGACCAATAAAAGGATTCCTTGTTATTTATATACAATAGACTGCATCCATATGGGTAAGACCAACGTCAAATCGCGCAGATGCCTACGCGAACAAGAAGGACGCCATTCAGCGAATGTTTAAGTGATGTGTGAAGCAAACACAAAATCACTAGATGTATGTGATCGCTTCCCTAATCCGTTCACGACTCCTTTATTGGAAATCCTCTACAATAAGAAATGAATGTAAAATAGAACATTGCGTGGTTAGTAGAAAATAATGGGAATCCTTCGAAACGAGACAATTAACCCTTATACCCAATCCACAGACTGAAGCTTGATATAATACATGTCATAAGGAGACCCGAGTTGTAACTGAACAGTGTTTGCTTTTTGAAGATAGACGTCTTCATAAATAAAATCGTTTCCAGTATACGACAGAAAATTATGTAAAATTTTCGTTGCATTCTACGTTCTACATAACATTTTATTAGATCAGGAGCAATTTTTAATATTCCAATTGCAGATATGATGAATATTGTTGAAAAGCCATACCAGGGAAGGGAAGTGCAGGAGCACCACATGAGAGAACGATTCATCAATATCAGGTTTACTTAAACGAAAAAAAAAAAAAAAAAAAAAAAAAAAAAAAAAAAAAAAAAACTCGAAATTATAATGGTGTAGTTCAGTTCGTTAAATTTATTGTTTTTTTCATTCAACAAAAAATTTATCCATTTACTAAGTAATTCTAATGAACACGAACTTCAGTAATATACAAGTACTATGATTTTGTGTACTGCACTAAATTATAAAATCATTTTTATTTGTTATTCAGGTTGTGTAATCATTGCTGCGTTTATTAAATACTGTATTTTTAGACTATCTATTGTGTGTAATTTTAAAAATAAGTTGTTACTAAACTCGCGTGTTTACTGTAAATATTGTGACTTTTTTTTTTTTTTTTTTTTTTTTTTTTTACCTGTGTTGGCAAGGGCAAAAAATGATTCTCTTAAATTCGATTTATTTTTCAAAACATCTACTGGCAGAATATGGGAGTTCGTAATTTGGCACAGGTTTTCGTTTAGATGAAAATAAAATTAGATGTACGTAGTTTAAATACTTGGAATCGTTTCTCCTATGTGGGTCACGAAGTAATCTAGTAAGTAACAGGTGCCAAAATAGCAATACTGGACTACATCCGAGTTTAGATTATTACGTTTCCTCTTTTTTCCTAAAGTGCTATAGTGGAAAGATGATGTAAAGATAAAGTAGGTTTATCTGGCTGCCACACGCATGGGAGAGTTGATACATTCGACTCTCATTTCATTGCCCTTTGCTTTCACGAATTTACAAGTGGATCAAAGGCAGAATAATTGCCAAACTGTTTACTGCTTGAGCTGATATAGTAACTCCCATGACTATTTACCATTCGAGGTAACGTCATAAAGCAATGTGAAAAAAAAAAAAAAAAAAAAAAAAAAAAAAATCATTGTGACTATATGGTTAGCATACACGCATTCGGCGAGGGAGGCTCGGTTTGATTCCCGGTGGGAGCCTATTTCATTCAGATCCCATGTTACGCTGTAAGTCCACGTATCATATAGGTTTGGTGCTGAAAGAGACGATAAACACCGAATCAATCAAAAAATTATAAAAGAAATCCAATCATGCTGTAAACATTTTCTTCTAGTTATGATTTTTACGATTTGAAAACAATTACATGTAGTTGTGAGTATTATAGGAAGACAACACTGAATATACATCAGAACAGTTAAGTAGTCTTCTTCACGTTCTTTTCCTTTGAAAAGAAAGCAAATGACATACGGCAACAACTATTAATAGTAATAAAATTGACCCTATCAATCAGCTGAACAAAAGTGGATTCTTTTTCATTTGTTCCCAAAATCAGCTGAAAGACTGAACAGTAAAAAACCTTCAGGCCAATTAAGACTTAAAAATGACTGCTTACAAACTTTACTTTAAGTTAGAAAGGAGGGGGGGAAATACTGATTTTAAAAATAATACGAAGGTGTCCTTCACGGCTTTTTTACCTGGTAACTTTTAGACTCCTTCAAAATTTCAATTTAAATAAATAAGTAGCAGTTCGGACCTATTTCCATTGAACGAAGAAGACGAAATCTTTTCAAGAATAAAACAGAATTTTTTATTCCAGAGAAAAGACAAACCTTGAACGAGGTGGTTTCTCCACCCCCAACAAATTGTTTTCTTGGCTGTAGGTTAGAAAAAAAAAATAAAATAAAATAAATAAAGACCCCACGCTACAAGTTTCAGAAGTATGCGCAAATACGGAACTGCATGTTTATTATACAATAAGGAAATAGATTAATTGTGTATTTGTGATTTCGCGTCAACAAATACTCTCAGAAAGTTACTGATACTATTAATTTAGATAAAACCTACATAATCTCTGAAATAATTTATCGTGGAATTCTTATAAAATTACGTTTCTTTTATATACACACTATCACCAGATTTGCACTTAACACAAGAAACATAATAGTCCTGTAGTATCAGGCGCTGTAAGAAAATAAAATGAACTATTATAAACATATAGGGTCTTGGAGAAAGAATTGTGGAGTTTCGTGAGTTGCTGTGCAGGAGTGATGGCACTTGGGTAATTGAATTATACACAGTTTTGCATGGCGACTCAAATATCATCATAAAAGCAAATGCTACCAGAATCCACTATACTGTGACAAAAAAGTTTAAAATTTGTCTCCATGTCAGTATGTTTCTATGTGTACATCATTCACAGCATGATACATGTTCAGCCGATAATCAATTTCGCACCAAACCCTGTCGAGCATATCTAGAGTAAAGTGCCGATCGTCTCGTCGATTCTTGCTATCAGGTGGTCCCCGTTATCAATTTTAATACGGTACATAATGAGAAGAGAGAAAAAAATGTAAAGGTCGGGACTTCTTGGGGTCAAAGAATAGGTCCTTGACGTCCGATCCATTGATCTCCAATCGTGCTAGAAGATAATTTTAAAGCAACGATTGTAGAAAAACAAGCAGTTCCAACATGTCCAGGTATGGATTTGAGGTGACAGTTTGTTCGGCAAAGAAAATGCGATTAGTTATTTGATTTTTAGTTAGACCACACCAGACGATATTCTTGGGTAAGTCTAATATGTTCGTGGTTGTTCAAACCCCCATATGCAACAGTTCTGCCCATTAACATGCCAGTTGACATGGAAGATAACTTCACCACAGAAGGTGATATTTGACAAAAAATAATCATCGATATCAGTTCTCTGAATCATGTTCACAGCAAATTCATGTTTCTCCACAATTTGTTTTCTGCTTTCACTTCATGCAAGAATTGAATTTTGTACGCATGCAAGCGTAATCTCTTGTGAATCAAGTCATAGACTGTCATCGGTGGAAGACTTAACTGGGTACTATGACTAATTTTGTGAACTACGTTTACAAGACGGTCTTATTTTTTCCAGTTTCCTCTGATGTAATGGGTCTGCCGATAGAATGTTGTTTGTCATACTACTGGTTTCCTCGAATTGTTTGTACCAAAGTCAAATGTTTGTATGTGAGGTGGTTCCCAATACTAGCCCTTCCTTTAACTGTAATCACTGATTGGTGTTCCACCAGCCATAACATACACGAGATTTTTTCCCTGCACGGTTGTCACCATTCTTGATCACTTTCATGAACTATACATCACGTTGAATTTAATTTAATGATGAAACGAACCTCAAAATGCCAATTCCATGACTATTCCAACCTCATCACACAATACTCTGTGCATGGTTCAGCTTCCACGTTCACTCGTTTTAGAAATCACCGCGCCACGGTTTACCTGTTCTCCCTGCAAGACGTTTATGAAATTGCAACAAAATATCTGGGTTGCCAGATAAAACTGTGTACCATTCAACTGGCCATGCTGTTACTCCTAAACAGCATCACGATATCTCAACGTTCTCGAAGACCTGTAGTTTCTACACAAAATATTATCTATTGTTTTTCTTTCATAACTGAAACTAGTTCCTTTAATGACGAGGAAATTTCTCTCAGGTACATATTTTGCTCCTCAATCAAATTCAAAAGAGAACTCTTAGCTTGCTTCCTTCTTTTCACTGACGTCGGGTCTGATTTGTCTGTGCTTGGTTTCTGTGTTTCTACTGTTGGAGTGACATTTGGTAATACACTGTCTACCGGCTCTTCTTTAACCATGAACATGTCCATATCTGAAAAAATAAACATACAAACATCATTTATCAATACTTCCATCTATCATTCAGTTCCGGTTTCACAGTGTAAAAATGAACAAAATCAACTGACGAAATATAGGAAGAGTGAACACTTAAATCTATATTACCATTATCGTACACAGGCTTATTTTCAGCATTCTATGAGGCATTTATTATTATTATTATTATTATTATTATTATTATTATTATTATTATTATTATTATTATTAAAAAAAAAACCTCAATCCACTACTAGTTAACCATAGTTTTAGAAACGAATAAGGTTCATCGTTACAGAAACAAAACTATACTGGATATCATCATATGCTCAGTCAATCCTCCATAAGATATATTGATTGGTGGATCGGAACAATGCTGAAATATTATTCAGTTTTGCTCCAAGTATATACTTTAAACAATCTTAAAAATTGATAAAAATCTACTAAATTATACTTTAAGAAATTCAATTTCCGGTTTGTTTTAGAAGTTTAAAATTTGGAACATGCAATTTCATGTCATTTTTGTTTTTAAGACCATACGTAACACGAACCGAGTTAAAGGCTTGGTACAATTATGAATACAAGTGAGTTTCGTTTTACGTTGATTTCCACACTATGCGGACTCAATAATGAAATCGGACGTAGTAGACCTATAGCTTCCGATTTTAACAGATGATTAAGGCCAGAGATGGGACTTGTACTTGGGACGCTGAATTTAGATAAACCGTGTATCATTGAGCTGGCCATGCCATCATTCCTGCACAGCATTATGATTTCTGTCTACGGAGATCAAAATTAAAATCAGAAGTGGTGCTAGATTTTTTACCACTTTCGGCTGCAACAGAACAAGAAAGTTGAAGATAGTCCTATCCGTGTGATACTATGGCGATCAGTATTGAGACTGGAAATCGTAGTTTCCACCAGTACAGGTTTGAATAGCGGAATAAGGATCACGAAGAAATTTATTCTTGTGACGCTGAATCCATATCAAAAACTTATTTCTTGCTATCCTTTACCGTTTCAGCTCTATGGAGGGTCAATATTCAAAACGAAACTGGTCCATGAAAGATGAAAGCTATCCATGCGATAGTGAATACACTTCAATGAACTACTCCTACTTTGAAATTATCGTTTTCTCACTATGTTGTTCAGTGTCGAAACCGGAAATCGTAATTTCCACCACTTATAATTTGAACAGAGGTATAAAGATCAAGATGAAACGTATCTTTGGGCGTGAACCTTCACTAAAAAGAAATTCCGTGCTAACTCTTGCAGTTTACGCTCGATGAAGATCAATAATGAAACCGAAACTGGCCACTTCCGGTTGCAACACAAGAATAAAACTGGAGAAAAAACCTATCTATGAGGAACTGAATTCACATTTATATATATATATCTGCTTCTCGCTATCTATTACGTCATTTTAATATGGCAATCAATGTTGAAAAAGGAAATCGTAGATTTTCACCACTTTCAGTTTGAATAGAGGTATAAAGATTTAAAAAAAAAAAAAAAAAAAAAAAAAAAAAAAAACTGCTCTTGGAACGATGAATCCGTCAAAAGCCGTTTTTAGTATCTCCCTCCATTCTTTCTCTATGAAGATCAATATTAAAATCGAAAAATATAGTAACATTTACAGTTCTTTTTTTAACTTTTGGTTTAAATAGATTTGCTTTATTTATTTAGATTATATATGGATAGAAATACGTTTATTTGCCCTTAACCTTCTTATGCAACAACAGTTATGAAGAGGAAGAACCTACAGATTAAAATAGGATCAGAACCACTACTCGCTTTGCACCCGAGAGAAATTGTCCTCCATCTCGACTCGAACACGGAATCCCTTGATTACAAAGGCGATGAGTCTCCTGACTCATCCACGGAGGGCGTCTGATAGAAATAAGTTTTATTGATATACTTGTGAATATTTTAAGACCCACTTCAAAAGGACAAACTAGACAATTTCACAACAGAGTTATACACATCATTAAAATAAATGGACAATTTCAAAAGACTCCAGAAGACCTAATTTAGTCTACGGAAACATATGAACTCACCGAGCCAGAAATACAGCGTCTTAAATTCAATTTACATATCAATAAAAGAGGTGAATAAACATATGAATCACTTGCATTATACATACACATATACAGAAAATACTATTGGTTGCAATACATTACTTACATTCATGTTTGCTAGGTTTACAATGAATGAGAAAAGATATTTTAGATAGTCTGAGATATATGGAAACGTCACTATGAAGTTCAGAATATTTTTGAGATATTTTTGCTTTTAACTTTATTTCTTTTGGTTGAAATCATTTCTTAAAATATTTTTTTCAAAAGTTTAAACCAGCCAATCCTGAGTTTTGCCACTTCCGTTTTTAGTAGAGAGACAGAGAAGTGAGTAGAGAGACACAGAATAGACTGCAGAAAACAAACCGTTTTTGCTATTTCATACCATTTCGCTCTATAGCGATCAACCTTAAAACCGGAAATGGTCTATTTATACCATTGGTTTGCATAGTGTGTTAAGAGACGAGATGCAACCTATTCTCGGGAAGCAGAATAGATTCCGAGAAATCGTTTCTCGCCATCTCTTACCGTTTTTGGTCTGATACTTGTCGATAGATTAACGGACAGACAGACGTTCTGTAAGTCTTTTTATGTATAGCTTAGGAATTTAAAAGACAGACATAATATTTTCTATTTAATTAATGGAAGATGCGAACGTTTCTTTTCTTGGTATCCGTAAAAACCCTAAAGAATTTAACGCTTTAGAATTATCTTCGTATGAAATTGTTTTTCCAATCTGAATTAAATCAATATCATATGACTTCAAACCAGGGTGGATTGATTTAAATCAGTCTGATATAAATCACGATTTAAATAACTTGAATTTTAAAATAAAAATCGCTTATTTAAATCAATTTCCAAAGTAAATTAATGTAAGGTGAAAATACGTAAAATCTTGTTTCTATTCTGTTATTTGGATCATGGAAGATAATAGTAATATAGTGAGACGCAAATATATGTACAGCACACTATGAAAACGACTGTCGTGCAGAGGATGATTAGGGAAAATCCCGTTTTGAACGGGTAACGGGGCTATCTGCTTTCTTATTTTTAACATACGGTTTTTAAATAGTTAACTATTCCACCAGGCAAATCACCATCAACATTTAAGACGAAAATTCTTTTGTGTGCGCTTCTGTCTGTTCCCAGATAATAGGAGCGTATTTACAGGGGGTCCGATCCCCTCTCCGAAACTTTTTTGTAAAAAATATTTTACAACTTTTGGCGAAATTTATGTATTTTATATGTATTTCGTGCCGCAAGCTAGTTCTGATTTTTTAAAAATATGCCCCTGCCAAATATCAGTAACGTTTGTAAAAACGAAGTGTCATGTTGATAAAAGTTGCCGTACTTTTTTCCTTAAGCTTAAGAAACATTGTTTGGGATTGAAACAGGATTGGGAATTAATTCAAAATTCAACCCCAATACTTTCACTTAAATGGCATAATTAACATTTAATACTACTTCCTTCTCGGAATAAGAAAAGATCTCGATGGTTATGTATGTGTTTCGGCTTACGCTTCCCCAGAGGTTTTAGGAAAATGGGAAAAATGTTCTCTTTTTGAGGTTTATACATAGCTGCCCCCACCGCATTTTTAATTTTATTATATTGAAATGCCAAATGTTTAAATGAAAGGTGATGTAATATAACATATACATTTCATTTCGTGACTTATATTATACGAGAAGAAAGATTTGATCATGTTTTTCTTTTTTCCACCCTGCTTCAAACTAACTTTCGCTTCACTGTCTTGCTTGTTTCATAGCTTCTCAAGAAATGTTCCAGAGGCCAATTTGATCCCACCTCTAATTCTTATCTATCCTCTAATTGCAAATTCATAAATACAGTGGGCTCTGGACTATGTACAATGTTTCTATTTGAAGTGAAGTACGAAAGTTACGTATTAACAACTTATAACTATTCACTTATGTAAAATATACATTATTATCTTTTCCGAACTTACCCAATTTTGAACTTTCAAACATACCTGGGTGCACTTCAACAACTTCGATATTGGCCTCATCTTCAGAAATGGAACATCCTGCTTCGCTATCACTTCGAGCTTCATTGTGGGTTGCTTGAAAAATAAAGTAATAACAATCCTATATATTTTGAAATGAAATCAAATGAAACAAACTACAGAACCAAGTTAAACTTAAATCAGAACATGTATTAGAAATTCATATGAAAATGATTCAGTACACTATTTATTCTATTAGCGAACACACACCCAAATACACTACATATTTCTCTTTTATAGTTTTCACTTTATTTACTCTTTTGTAATTGAACTTTAGGTTAAACTTGTACTCTGGATTTATTTATTTATAATAGTTCTCTACACATCTAAACTCTATTTACAAAACATAGATATTTTCATATAATTACATATTTTATATATAGGCTTACATATACTAACAGAATACCCGTTCTTCGTACGGGGAGAATACGTTTAATTTCGGACATAAAGGGCTGAATTTGTATTTAAACTACATAGGCAGTGTCACTATTCGTCTCAGCGACTAAGAAACTATGGATTCAACACTAATATCAGTCATTTTTTATCATTTTTAAATACCTCTCCCCTCCTCTAAGTTGTACTGTCGAAGTGAAATGATAAAAACTTCCAAATTCCGAACCTCATCTATGAGGCAAATTTGATCGAAATCGGTCGCGTGGTTTAAGAGTTAAGTTTTATTTATTTTTATATCTCCCACTCAGGCCCGTGCTGGGATACTAATGAGGGCGGTGAACAAGTCTACTGAGAGGGCGCCCATATATATATATATGGAGAGAGAGAGAGAGAGAGAGAGAGAGAGACAGAAAGAAAGTATGGGTACCATTTTATATCAACAAATTTGTTTTAGTGTTAACGTAAATAGCTAATTTGTGGAAACCTCGAATCGAAATCCTGTTTACTATACAAAAACTTTTTAGTTCCTGTAATAACATTTCTATCAAATAAAAAGAAGCTAAATATACCAACAACTTAATATAGCTCTATGGCCTGTGAACACAGGAGATTCAGTGCCGCGTTTACAAAAGCTCTCCATTGATTTCTATCCTTAGCTAATTGTACCCAGTTTCTACTTTATATTCCAATCTCTGCGAGAAATGTTTTAATATTGTCATCTTATCTGCGCCTCTCTTCCTAATTGTCGTTTTCCCATTTAGATTTCCAGTTAGAACTTTGAAAGCGTTTCTAATTTCTTCCATTTTTGCTACACGATCTGCCCATTTGAGCCTTCTAGACTTGATGACCCTAACAATGTTTGGTAAACATATAAAATAGCTCTAGGACCTGATTACTGTTTTCGATTTTCCTTATAGTGTTCTCCAGAACAAAGTTAAATAATAATGGCGACAACGCATCTCCTTATTTCAGGCCGTTAGCGACGTGAAAGCTTGTAGACAAAAAATTTCCTACCCGGACTTTACTTTGGGATTCATTTAAACATATCTTAATTCGTTCCCCGTAAAAGAATGTAAAATTTCCTTCCATCCTCTTTTCTTCCATCATGGACTTGATTTCTCCATTTCCTTCTCATCTAACTTCCTGATATCTCACTAGGTCCATCCTCTATTTTTAAATACATTCGTTACAATTTTAACGCGCCTTTCTTATTGAGACTTCTAATATTTCATGTTCCAAATCTCATGTCGATTTTAATTTGCATAGTTCGTGCCAAGTTATCAGTTCTGCTCCGAGGATTCTGCGAATATATCTGAACAAGCCTCTTTTTACAGGATGACGCTCTTAGCTCCACACCAAATCCCCAAGCTGGAGATCATCCCTTATCGTCCATCTGCGACTGCTTATTCAAGTATGTTCGCAGCTAACCTCTTTTTTAGAGGCCTTCTCCTCGATCCACAACCTGAGGGCGCGCCATGCCGTGGTAACAGGAAGGCCACATTTCACGGAAATTAATATAGCTATATTTCAGAAATACAATAGGTACTGATTATCCAAACACTGCTTTAAAACACATAGTAACAATCAATATGCTGGATATATGGATGCATATTAAGACTGTGAAAGCTTTGGTGCCGTGAAAATCCTAAATTAGAGACTAGTGTCTATGTAGTATTTCATGAATGCATCTGAACTATCTTGATGTATCAAATTGTTTCGTTTGATAGCTACATAACTTCATAATAGTTTTGTAAGTGATTATATTCTTTATCTGTTCTCTTCCAATAGCAACTGTATGGATTTATAATATAAAACTGAAATACAGAAGATTAAAATTTAAAAATATATAATGTGATATTTCGCAGGGCATCTTATATAAAGGAAGCCTGATATCCTTAACAGGTTCTTTATTAACAGTCACTATTTGAATTTATTAAACAAAACTGGTACACAGGATAATTAAAACCACTTATCTATAATGTGATGTTTCGTAGGGCGCCTTACGTAAAGGGCGCACTATACCTTTCACGGGTTCTTTACCAACAGTAACTGTATGTATTTCTTGTACAGAACTGTGGTATACAGAAGAGTGAATAAAATTGTTCATCTTTGATGTGGCTTCGCAAGGGCGCCTAATGTAAAAGGTGCACTGTCCTTTCACGAATTCTTTACCATTAAAATGTAAGAATTTATTACTAAAACTTGTACCTTTATTTATACTGTAATGTTTCGGAGGGCGCACCGGGACACGTCCCGGTGGGCCAGCACGGGCCTGCTCCCACTCCTCCACTCTGTACCGTCAAAGTAAAATGATAAAAATCATCCCAGGCCTGAACCTCATCTATGTTGAAAAATTGACTGGGATCGAACGGGTGGTTCAAGAGCTAAGTTTTATTTATTTTTATATCCCCTCCCCCCACGCTGTACCGTTAAAGTGAAATGATAAAAACCATCCCAGGACTGAACCTCATCCATGTTGAAAAATTGACCCGAGATCGAATGGGTGGTTCAAGAGCTATGAAGTCACATAGTCACTTTTATTTTTATATATATAGACACATATATGTTGAGAAAAAAAATTAAATATACGAAGTAAAATACAAATTAAATAAAAACGAAATTAAAATAATAACATAATAGTTGTATAAACATTGAAAAATACGTTCCAACTTATTGACATAACACTTCTTACTTAATTGTTATTCCATACATAACGTCTTTTTAAAATACATGATGAATACATTCCATACATGATGAACTGAAATGCAGGATTGGCCATAAATAAAGAGTAGGAGAAGATTCTACTTAACCCTTAACGTACCAAGCCTAAATCATCAACGTTGTTCACCAAGCTGGGGTCTTCTGGGGACCCCAAGTATTATTTTAATTTCTCAATTTTTTTTTGTACTTTTTTAACGAACGTGTCATTGATCTAATTATGTAGCAGATATCTCAAAAGAATGCAGCGCACATATGAAAATCGAGAATAAATTGGTTCTCATAGTTGCAGCAGTATCACCAAATATCACCCCCTGGGGTCCCTAGAGGACCCCGCTTCGTGTAAGAAGGAGAAATGAAAAGGAAGAAGAAAGAAAGAGAACAAATTAGTAAGGGAATATAACAACGATAATTAAAGGACAGAATGTATCCAACAAAGAGTAATCTTTTAACTGGACACGTGTGAGGTTAACAAGTGAAAGTGAAAAACACAAGTGTTACTTTTTAATGAAGGAGCGGGGCCTAATTAAAAATTGATCTCCGAAGAGTATATAAGAGATTACTAACTTCCAAGCAGCCAGAAGGAGTGGAAGTCTGATGAAGACACAGTTATTGTGTTGAAACTGTTACGTGATTTTTTTTTTATTACATATTATCACATAGCCTTGCTCAGTGTGTTATTGTGTTTTAGTTTGACAATATGAAAACACGGCCTGATAAAACAGTTATAGAACCTTTAAACTAATATGTGAGAAGTTCATCTGGACAACTAATTCAGCTAGATTTTAATTGTTTTATTGATTGAGAGACAGGTGTTATTGTTAAGCTATAGTTTATAACCGATTCATAATTTTCATTTAAAGTATGTGTAGGTGGCGTAGAATCATAAATACTGCCAAAATACTTAGCGAACCCATTTGCAATTTCTTCATGTGAATTTAATAAATCATTTATATGCGAGGGTCACTACGAAAGTTTTGAGATGTGAAATAACTTACATACTTAAAATCAATTTAACACTTATATTTTCTCAAAGTATTCACCATTACACTGTACACACTTTTGCATCCTCGAAAACCACTTTTGGAAAAAGTGTTGCCAGTCTTTTTCTTCAAGTGTTGAAAGTTCATTCTCATAAGCCACTACAGTTTCTTCAGGGCTGCAAAATCTCTTCCCACGCATGCGATCTATGATCCTGGGGAACAGAAAAAAATCACATGGGGCCAGGTCAGGCCTATACGGCGGATGTCTTAAGTTTGACCTCCGTAGATTCTAAAAACTGAATTGTGATGCTGGCCGTGTGTGCGGACGCGTTGTCACGATGAAGCAGGATCCCATGCAATCCAGTTCTTGGACGCCGTTCCCGAAGCTTCTGGAACATTTTTGTTATGCAAACAGTGGTGTACCATTGAGCATTAACAGCCCTTTGTTCTTCAAGTGGAACAGTTGCAAATGACCATATTTGGAGAAGAAAGTAGCGACTATCTTCTTCCCCACACTTCGCGGTCACTTCACTTTCGTGGGTGGATTTTCATCTGGAAAGATCCAAACTGTAGACTGGCGTTTATTTTCAGGGTCAAATTGATAGATCCAAGTCTCATCACCAGTAACAATGTCAGAGACGCGTCGAGAATTGCCTCCATCAAATCTTGCACGCATTTTTTCACACCATTCCACACGCATGCGCTTCTGCTGTTCAGTCAAAGTGCAAGGCACCCAACGAGATGAAACCTTCCTGAGCCCAAGAGGATCATGAAGAATTTTTGTTACTGCTGGCGATCCAATGTTCATTGTAAATTCAATGTCCTTGAAAGTTGTTCGAGGATTTTCTCGAATCATTTGTTCCACAGCGGCAATGTTTTCAGCTCTCTAATCATCTTTAAGTGGTGTCCGGCCTCTTCTGAATCCACAAAACCACCGAAAAATTGTAGCACGGGAAGGAGCAAGGCCTCGAAATGCCCCCTGCAAACGGTCAAGGCTTTGTGTCTCGTTTAAACCACTTTTGAAATCGTAAAGGATCATTGCCCGAAAATGTTCCCTTTCGAGCTCCATTCTAGACAGCCGAATACTGTTCACATCAACAAACAAGTGAAGGAAGGCGATACGGCCATGCCGATAAGCGAGGCGAGTTGAAACTTGCTTTGCTTCTTCGCTCTGGATACCACTACCGAACGCAATTGTTGGAATTCAAATACTGTGCCACAAAAATGAGTATCTCAAAGCTTTTGTAGTGACCCTCGTATTACATAATCAGGCCTCCCAGCAGGACACTGAAAAACTATAAGACAGTTTGGGTTAAACAATAGAATATTATACTCTGAAGCACCGAAAAAATATAAATATAAAAAATATAAGAAAAGGCCACCCTTCACACCAATGGGCAACTGGAAACAAGATTTAGATTAATACAGAATGAGAGTATATATTGTGAAGTAGCTGTGTATTAGATGTGAAGTGTAAATTCAATTATTTTATTAAATTGCATTATCAACAACAGAAGCATGAACTCTTGAAAATCCAAAGGAATAAAAACTTTTATTAAGATTGTACATTCTCAGCCAGCCTCTGTAAACACACATTTGTTAATAAACTCGACTAGTTTCCTGATTGCATTTCTGCATACCTTCAAGCATAGACTGATACTTCCCCATTCATTGAACTCTGAAGTCATCATTCTTGAGCCACACAAAACCAATGAGGACACAACAACAAGGGGGATTCGCCACGAAGTTGAGGAAGGCGCAGGATCATCGGACAAGCAGATCCCACCATTGGAGGACGACTGACTCCATGTCTAAAGAATGCCACTCTGCCGGTTCATCGCCGCAGACACTTTTGAGTTTGTCAGCAGAGTAGTAGAATGAAGTTGAAGAAGAATATTATCGCAGAGACCTATCACAGAGAGAGTTCGACGCCCCTAGCAGTCCAGCAAGATTGAATTCCAGTTGTTGGCTGTTACAGAACATCCAGGTTCCTCCAGGGCAAACCCTTCATCGTTCCAGATGACCAGGACGACGCCAGCTTCGTTGGAATTATCAGGCTAGTGCTCATTCCTACTTCTTAATTACATCCTTTCTCTTTCTCACCTGTTTCCCACAACCAGTAATTTTTCAAATTAGAAACATTTGAATTTTTATTTAAATTCAACCACAATTTCTCAGTTAAGTACCGTGTTGTGCATCAGTTTCATCCCCATTTGGTTGCGTTCATTTGATAAGTATTCTGAGCTACAACTGATGGCACAGCACCAGCACAATATAACCTTTTACTTTTTGAACTTCAGATCTTTATAATGGAACAGAAAGATTGATAACTTATTTTTCTGTAATGAAATAATTGAATCTAATTAAACATTGAATTATTTGATCAACGTATTTCCCTCTGAAATAAATAATGTTAACAGCATTTCATTCATCATAGCTCTGCAAATTATATATACACACTTCTAACAACTGTTATACAACATAAATTTCAGGACATTTCCAGAATTTTCACCATTTTCTGCTTTCCATGACTTTTCTAGGGCATTTCCAGAACACACTTTTTTTTTTCCAGGACAGTAGGAACCCTGCATATTATGTACAGCAACATTGGAAGGCATTGGGATATGTTGATGAATACCAGCATACCTCGATGCCTAGCCAATACTACTGCACGCACTGCTGAAAGAAAATGCTAACAAAACTTGCGTTATAAGAAACTGGAGCAAGGTTCCTTAGCTAACCTTCTATGGGGAAGAATAAGCACAAAGAAAAACAAAGAAAAAAGTGAACATGGGAAGATAGGAAAAATAAATTAAAAAATAATACTGAGGATTAGTGATTAGTCCCTCAGAAAAAAATATGCTAAAACACAGTTAGCATATTGCTAATATAGGAATTTCCATAATCTAGGAAAAATGTGGAAAAATAGGACAGCTGGAAGCTCTGTATTATAGAAAAATTAGATTTTATTTCATTTCATTTATTTACTCTATCTAACCAATAAATGGTGTTTGAAGAGCAGTGCACATGTGCACTCATGTCCAAAATTATTGTCGTATGTCTATAAATATGTTGTTGTAGCAATATAATTTGATAACGAAATCGCACGGTATTGCTTACAATGTTAGTATATGTATAATCGGCAAAGACATGTATGTGGCAAATTTCATGTCAAAAGAGCAGTAAATAAGAACAATAAAACGAACATAAAACTTCCTTGTCCATTTAGCAATATTTTGTTTTACTCATTCTAATTTTCGTATTTATAATTCTTTTCCTATGAAATTTACCACAAATATACATTTCCTGATTATACACATAGTATCAGAATTAAAAGTACCCTGCAAAATCATTATCAAATTATATTCTTATAAGAAGACAGTTATAGATGCGACAATCATTTTGGACATGACTGTACATAATACTATGTAAGACTAATAATAAATAACATGATTTACAGAAGTGATTATAAATATAGGAAAATATCTTACATCGTTACACAGATATTTCTCGGTATTCTTTTATACTATAAAATTCTTTCTCTATTAGATACGTTTTGTTTAAATTTATTTAAGCTTTTCTCCGTTTTTACATGATTGGGCAAAGAATTGAATATTTTATTTTTCAGATATCTAGGGCCCTGCTGTACCAGTTATAATCTAGTAAAGTAAGACTCTTTGTTTTGATTGTTATAATGATTTTTCACATCTCCATTTTGCGTTAGACTGAAAACGACTTCATATATGTAAACAGATGGAACTGTTAATATCATTAACTTTTTAAACTACGATCTGCAGCTTGTTGTTTAATGTAAGTTTGTAATGGTACGGATGCCCTGTTTCTGTTGAATATAATTTGCTTTCAGCTGCGTTACCCCAAAATAGAATGCCATATTCTAATATTAGGGTATATTGAGCCATAGTAAATTCATATTAAGCTTTATAAAGTTAATGTGTCTTGTAACACTCTTAAAGCATATAGCCTCGAGTTCAGTTTATGTATAATTGCTTCGATAGGACTATTCCATCTCAACTGCTCGTCTATTATAATGCCTAAAAATTCGTTTAATTGACAAGCTGCATGAATGGGTTCTTTAGACTTACTGTGGATTTATTAATATTTTTAGCATGTGATGAATGGAAAAGTATATATATATTGTGCTTTCGTGTTGTTTAGTTTGACTATTACCAGACTAAAAGCCTTTTTTTTTTTTTGGTCTTGTACATTGTTTACAACAGACTTTGTATCTTTTCCCTTGATAATAACATACAGTATCATTTTGGTTAGTTAAACATGAAAGAATAACCGCCATATTTACTTAATGTTCCTTTTTTGCTGGATAAAAGCACGCAGTGGCAGTAAGTTGAATTTCTCAAAAATCCCATTACTTTATAAGACATTTATTTCTATCAAAAATACTGAACTGCTGTACGTATAGTAGTAACGCTTACATTCTTTTAAGTGGGTGGTCAAGATTTATTGACTACGGATGTACAGTCCGCAGCAAAAAACCCTGCAACATGAGCATTTAGCTTTATTGTGAAACTACGCCTAACAGCCCAGGGAATGAACATAACGTCTAAGTGGCACGAATCACACCAGGAGAAACCTCGGTGTCCTCCCCTGCATACTTATTTTGGAGCAAAAGACTTCGTCGTTTCACAGTAAACTTCATGCTCATGTTGCAGGTTTTTTGCTGTGGACTGTACCAGCTATGATCAATAAACTTGGGAAGGGTAGGATCACTTTCCATTCCATCACACTCTAAATGTGATAAATATAAACATCCTAAACTTATCAGGCGAGTACCTGGTAGCAGGATAAAGATTATGAGAAACAGACACGGAAAGAAGTGTTAAGTCGTTTGATTGAAGGTTTCAGATCTGTTTGCAGGGCAATATGTAAAGGATTCGTACAGGAGAAATATATTACCTCTCGATGTCTCACCACCTCCTTCTATTCCTACGGACGCTTCTTCTCCAATTATAGCAAGCACTCTCTCCTCAATGGATGTCAGAGGTTTAACTCGATTTTGACTTCTATCCTTTTTCGAATAATTGTTGTGGAAGAACTTTCTTGCATGTTCCCGACTTCTTGACTTTAAGTCGGCCCACTTTTTCTTTATCTGTTGGAAATATAGAACTTATGTAAAATGATAATAATAAATACGCAGAACACTTAATAAATACCAAGTCAAAAGTATTAACATGTAGTATTTAACTCGGAATATAGGATAAAGTACTGTCAATTATACACTAAATGCATGCTTATAACTAGATAGAAATTCGTTCAGTAAAATAGTCTGTGATCTTCTCTTGATTTCCAATCGAAACTCTACTTCGATCGAGCTTTAAATCCACTTTCGATTCCAGGCCTGTAGTGATTCGATAGCAAAGATCAGAAAAGGACTGGTAAAAATTCTGAATTGTCTCCCCTCCACTACATAACACATTTTTGGTTTATTCGTAACTCTCACTTTAATTTCCATATATAAATTAATATTTAAAATTATCAAAATACACTGTATTAATAATGCTTTCTGATATTTTCGTGTTGTAATAAATCCTCCAAGGAACTTTTGGTTTCGAATTACAAGGGTTAGTCATGTCTTTCATTTACTTGCATTTATTACGATACAATGAAGGTCAGTTAACATTCAAAGTATAGCCTGTCATGTTGGACTGTCTGCAGCCGCTTTCCTGCCATTTTCTCGATTCCGTATCGATACTACGTCTTATCCTTAGAAACAAAAAAAAGTCAACCATTGCTTTTTCCACTTCCTGTTCGTTGGTGAAGCATCGTGATTTCAGGAATTGCGTCATAGGCCGAAATAGTTAGTTATCCGAAGGAACAAGATCAGAACTATATGGCCGACTGTGGCATAAATTCGATGCCGTCAAGTTCCTGAAATTTGTTTCAGCCGTGTGTGGTTCTGCGTTAGCCAGTTGCAGCAGGACGCGCTTTCGGCTCAACAGTTACGGATATATTTGGCATGGTACAGCATACATCCACTACAATTGTTCGGATTAAAGGTCGGCACTGACGGTATGATCGTTAGAAACGAATTTGAAGTGAGTTATCTCCTCGCAGTTCCATCAAACAAGCATGATTACGGTCCTATAATTATGCTCAAAACGGCCCTATTTGACGACTGATTCTGGAATCTGTCCCTTGCTCAACCACTCTTTTTGAACATCCGAATTTCGAAAAAACTTTTTTTTTTTTTTTTTTTTTGGTCGCATGATAATCCGTTTCAGGAAACGAACATCACGCGCACTCAGGAGCATTTGTCGACACACACAAACACACTTTCCTCTAGGCTTGAGATGGAATCAACCCATGTGGAACAATGCAGCAACTCCTGATGGTTCTTCGGAAATCGTGAAGGTGACGCACTACAGTGACTAGGACATGCCGAGTTGATTTGACAATCGTCATGTTACTCAATGGTATGTGTATGACCTCAGAATTTTTTACCCTGGGGCACTCGGACCTTGGCTAATCTTTGACGATTTTACATCTTGCACGAAATTTCTAGAACCACGAGCTGTTGTAGTATGGTTCACTGTACGTTTCCCTTTCGCGTGGCAAATGAATTGGCAGGGTTGAAAAAAGTATTTTTAAATTTTATTGACTTGTATTGTTTTTTAAAGAAAGGAATAAAATTAAATGACGTTTCTTTTGTTAATTGGTTAACTACGAGGGTTTCAGGTACCTTTATTAAATGATAGTGAAATAAAAACGGAAGCAGGAATTTCCTGATATTATGTTGTGTTTTCTACAAGGTGCTCCTCCAATTTTATGAGAATGGTCTGTTGTTCAGTGAATATACACTTCGGGAGATTGACTTTCTACTAGTTTGTCTTTGTCAACTTGAACGTGTTCAAAAATAAATAAATAAATAAATAAATATAAACGTTAGTTTTGCGTTCATTCATTGCCTTGTATTACTTCCGTCACTCCACAGAGAAATTTTGATCCAAAGTTAAAACTTACTCCGAGATGGTGTTTTGTCTAGGTTGAGAAGGCTAATCTAACTTAACCTACTTTGTATATTTTGGCACTTTTTGGCTCGCATTTAGTATCTCTCCCAAATCCACACATGTTTTATGCCAGATATTATGTTTTGCCCTAGCCTCGTTTATGTGTACACGCACCGTCGGTGACATCTACTTCCTATGGACGCAGCCCGTCGCTATTGCTCGGACCCTCCTGCTATACTCCCGCCCTGACTCGGCTAGATAGATTCGTGCTTTTTAGTGGCGTACGAACACTGAAGTCTTCCTAAAGTGAATTAACAGAGGAATGCAAGTACACACCCCAATCAACGATTATGGACCCAGAGTTACTACCAAGTGATTTGGGGGAGAAACTAAATAATATTTCTTTTTTTTCTCCGATTTCCTGGGGAAGTTTACCAGAAAGCACCAGAAAGTTTACCAGCCAGTATTCAGAAGGTCTAACCTAACCTAATTTAATACACTTTGGAACTTTTTCGAATTTTTCGTGTGGTCCGTCGATACACTATAATGCCTAGTTCAGATTATATTAGGTTATGTTAGGGGTAACTATTTCCATCATTGAATTCATATTCCCTTATGTGCGATTCCGGTAAGTACATAGTCTCTACAGCATTTCGCATTTTTCATTTCTAAGACATGTACTTCTTTCCATCAATTACATTTCCCTTAGTTCAATTCACTTCTCCCGTAAATTTTCTACTTTTTACCTGCTTTTGGCCCTCTTCATCTACACACTGGGAATATGAATACAATGATGCAAATAGTTACGCTTAATCTAACTTAATATATTTACGTAAATTAGCGAAATTGTAAATTTCTTCGAGAAAAAAAAAAAAACTGCAACCCTTCAACTAAACGTAAGTCCTTGGAGTATGCTTAGCAGAAGGGGTCCAGCAATTTTTTCTTAATATATATATATATATATATATATATATATATATATATATATATATATATATATATATATAGATAGATAGATAGATAGATAGATAGATAGATAGATAGATAGATAGATAGATAGATAATTTCGATAACTTCTGTTCTGATTAGGTTAGTTTAGGGTAATTTGTTACATTATGCAAGTGTAGGGGTCCGGCATAATTTTCCGAAAAACTGATAGAATTTCCCTTACTTCTTCTAATATTAGTTTAGTTTAGGTTGCGTTATTTTAGGTCTAAGTACTTGCATCATCCATCTATCACAGTTATCTTTCATATGCAATGATTTATTTTATCCGTCATAAAACACTTGTAATGATTTTAAACTAGTAACACTACAATTGTAAACCTAAAATACTGGTGTATTACTTTTCATTTAATTCTATCTTGAAAGTACTTGATAGAACAATGCTTTTACTCTGTTGAATATGTGCAAAATAATTCGTATACGTAAAATTAAATATATAGTAAGTACATTAGTGAACCGATAGGAATAAAAAATGTAATAATAGTATGTATGTTTATGTACACCGGTATATATACAGGGTGTTTCAAAAACATCGACAACGTTTGGGAGGTGATTCCTCACAGCAACGTAAGACAAGAAGGATCGGAACACCCTGGGTGCACAAATGCTTCCTTTTGGAATTAGTGCCTTCCATTTCAACTCAGGCAAACAAATATAAAATTGTACCATCACCATCTTAGATATTGTTGAAACTTTTTTTTATAGCAATTACACATGTTTTTAAGAGACCCATATTTTTTTGTTTTGTCGAAAAAAATTTTTCCGCCAAGTAATGGGCCATCAAAGACGGGGAGTACAATTTATGAATTGTAGAAGACATGGAAAATGGTCAACTTCAGAGCCTCACCATTCGGTTATGGAGACAGGTAGAGTTATAATTCTTGTTGTAGTATGTACATAGGGATATAAATAAAATATATTTTACTATAGTTTGGTTTGCGCATGCGTATCTTTTTTTACATAAATTAACAAATGAACGTCAATTTATCTGAAAAGTCGAAGTTTGCGAATTTTTTTCGAGCACTTCCGGTTCGAATTTTAAAATCCTGTTTTTACGGTTGGTAAGACCTAGCTATCCGCTTTCCGAAAAAAAAAAATGTATCGCTTCTGTGTGCAACCGTTGTCGCAAAAAAAAAAAAAAAAAAAAAAAAAAAAAATCGAGAAATTGTAAAATTTTCAAAAATCGACATTTTTGGGCGCCATTTTCTCGAAAACACAATCTTTTAAAATTCTGAAATTTTGTCAGATGGTTTAACTTTACATGAGTAATAAACACACCAAATACCATTCTCGACCAATGCTTCATGAATTAACTGCAGCCTTTTAAAGTCAGCGAAGTTTCGTTAACTTTGATGTCACAGTTAGCAACACTGGAAACAATAAAAGTGCAATGATTTGATGATGTTTGTGGTTCACATTCATTAAATGAACAATAAAAGGTTTTCTTGACTGTTTTTATTATTATTATTTTGATCAAGAAGGCTCTCTGAAATAGTAAAGTGAGCCTTCCCCTACTCCTCCGTTTTCTTAAACCGAAATAATCTGACAAGGGAACCTTCCAAAAATGATAGTTGCAGGGAAAGATGTAACCTATGCCAATTGAAAGAGCTGTAACAGAGATGTTCATTCCCAAAAAATTAGCTGCCCATAGCAATAGGTTCAAGAAATATAAGGGGTGAAAGTTCGGGAAACAGCAAGGTTGGACAAGGAGGGGAAAGTGCAAGTTCCGCAAAAAAGGTGGGCAGGGCAAAATACAATGCTGACAAGTGATGTATAGAAAGAGACTTGCCACTATAGGGCACAAAACAAATGAAGGCCACCAGCATGGTTAACAGTGTTGCCAACTGCAATGAAAAGTACATGTTTTGCAAAGAGCACTATATGAAGTGAGTGAAATATTCAGTGTCAAATGTAATGTAGAACATAAGATTTGACGTGTATAATCAGTGGTACAATATAACAAAAGAAAATAGAAAAAACAGAAGTACGAAAAATACGGAAAAGACGAAGTTGGCCATAATGCGCCACATTTGATCACGAGCTGTGCATATTAGAATGAACAAAACAAGAAGCACCAACTATGCAGGAAACCGACGTAGCTAGAGTCGAAAAGAAAAACGAGTTCCAAAGTTGGCAACACTGGCCATGAAAATCCAGACAATTCTAATATAGTTAGGCCAATCGCTTCACAAAAAGAAAATTCCGGCTACAGGCATTAGCCTGCACATCATTTGTACATGCTCGTCAACATTGTACGTGCAATTGTTCGATGAGACAATGGTCCAAACAGAAGATACACTACATTAATAGTGAGCACAGCGGAATACTGCCAATCCGTCACACATAGTACAATGATCGCCTGTGGATGTCTCGAAACAGTACTCTAGAGGTGTCGGAACCTTTGGTGGTCTATCTATCACATATCCACACCTGTAGAAAGCAAACATAATCAATGGCTTGATCTGCTGTGTGCTGCTGTCTGCAGTATTATCACCGCCTATATGTTATATCCAGAGTGTCCCACCTAACTCTGCGACTGAAATAGTCTCAAAGCGAAAAAAAAAAAAAAAAATGTGACACATCCAGTTGTGCAGGAATGTACCCATGTCAGCGAGCGACAAACTTCTGTGAGACGCAAGTGTCCCCAAGTCCCCCATCATAGGGTCCCAGGGGCCAACTTCAAAATTTCAAATAGCACCATCGGTCGAGTTATATTTCTTTCGATAAATCTTGGAATATGCAACAACGCATATCAGAAATATTTACTATATGGGATTTCAAAATGGCCGCCAAAAATATCTGCTCGGTGAAAAGAACAACGTGCATTTTTGGCGGCCATTTTGAAACCCGTGCTTCATATAGCAAATGTTTCTTATAGGCGGTGTTGCATCTATCCAGAGAAATATCATCCGCCTCCTGTTCCCATTTGAAATGTTGCGGTTGATTCCTCGAGCCTTATGATAGGGGCCCTGAGGGACTTGCTTATTACAAAGTTTTCTTGGCCCTCGACATGAGTACATTCCTGTGCAATTGGATTTGCAACATCTCTTTTCGCTTCGCAGCAATTTGAGATCACAATGTTCGATGCCATGTTAAGACACAACATATATTTGTGGCCACAATTTTGAAAACCATGCTTCATATAGCAAATGTTTCTTATAGGTGTTGTTGCACATTCCATGATCTATCGAAAGAGGTACCACTCGGTCTCTGTTGCCATTTGAAAGTTTGAAGTTGGCTTCTGGGGTCCTATGATGGACCTGGGGGCACTTGCTTCTCACAGACTTTTATCACCCCCTGACATTGGTACATTCCTGCACAACTAGATCCGTCACATTTTTGTTCGTTTAGCAAATCTTCCAGGTCACAAAGTTTGCTGGGACACCCTGTATATTCCCACATAAGACCCAACCATGACATAATTTTCACTACTTCTATTATCAGTTGTTGGCTCAACCCAACCATTTCATGTTCCCCTACTTGACATTGCCTCAATCACTCTAGCATTGATGCATTCCAAGTGATGCCTGTTGCCGGAATTTTCTTTTTGTGAAGCGAGTGGCCTAACTATATTAGACTTGTCTGGATGTTCATGGCCAGTGTTGCCAACTTTGGAACTCGTTTTTCTTTTCGGCTCTAGGTACGTCGGTTTCCTGCATAGTTGGTGCTTCTTGTTTTGTTCATTCTAATATGCACAGCTCGTGATCAAATGTGGCGCATTATGGCCAACTTCGTCTTTTCCGTATTTTTCGTACTTCTGTTTTTTCTATTTTCTTTTGTTATATTGTACCACTGATTATACACGTCAAATCTTATGTTCTACATTACATTTGACACTGAATATTTCACTCACTTCATATAGTGCTCTTTGCAAAACATGTACTTTTCATTGCAGTTGGCAACACTGTTAACCATGCTGGTGGCCTTCATTTGTTTTGTGCCCTATAGTGGCAAGTCTCTTTCTATACATCACTTGTCAGCATTGTATTTTGCCCTGCCCACCTTTTTTGCGGAACTTGCACTTTCCCCCCTTGTCCAACCTTGCTGTTTCCCGAACTTTCACCCCTTATATTTCTTGAACCTATTGCTATGGGCAGCTAATTTTTTTGGGAATGAACATCTCTGTTACAGCTCTTTCAATTGGCATAGGCCACATCTTTCCCTGCAACTATCATTTTCGGAAGGTTCCCTTGTGAGGTGGAAATTACGATTACGAAACGCACAAATTTCAAGTTCACTTACTTAAAATGGTCTTCCGAAACAAAATTTCACTGATTTTTTAAAATTATTTTATTTTATTTATTTTTTTTACATGGACCAATCATTTGCTTGGTTGGTGTCTTCTTCGCTAATAGCATGTAACCGTGCAGGGGCTCCAATAGGTGTGGCTCACTCACAACTCGTCCAGGAGTGGATCTAGGGAGAAGAAACTTCTTTTTATTTTATATTGGGTGGTTGTGCCAGTCTTCGACCACCCGCTAGTTGCCGACCACTTTTCACTTTAAAACCATATATTAGGTTGATTTTCCGATAAAAAAAAGCATGCTTTTCTGTTATAATTGAATTGCAGCTTATTCTGAATCAATCACAAAGATACTGTCAAAATATATTGCACATGCATTCAGTAATAGCCAATCAAATGTATGCCTACGGAAGACGCACTGAGTTTTCGACAACTTTAATCTGTTGCAAATGGGAACGACATCTCCCTGTTTTTCGTGCTTTTCCATAGTTTTATCTCACCAGGTAAGAAATGCACATATTATTCTGTTACATGGAACTGTAGAGCACATTTTGTAATTAGATTTTAGTGATAACTGTAAGATATGAAGAATAAATCAATAAAATGTAGTGGTCGGACAATGACTTATGAAATATTCTTTGTTAACTAGTGTTCGACCACAGGGTGGTCGAGCACTGAAAAATAGTAGAAATATCAGTAACGACTAACTTACGATTCATCTGCATGAAATGAGTACCTAGTTACCAATTCTGAAGTTATAATGGAATACGAAAACATTTACTAGTGTTCGACCACTACTTTTCGTAATACATTTGTACTGGTCGAAGATTAGCTGTTTCTTTCTCAGTGTCCGACCATGCTTTGCGTTTGTATTATCTCGCAGAATTTCTTGATTCAAACACTAATTCAGTGATCAATTTACATTTGTATAATTATCTGCTGAGTCTTACCGTTAATACATGAATATTCATCGAATGGCCGTGGCTCAGTGGTAATGGTGAAGAGGCAATCCACCGAGGATTTGAATCCCTCTCAAGAGCAAGGGTATTTTTAATTGTCCTCGATATTTCTCTGTTCGTATCCCTGTCAGGATTGGATTACCTCCAATTGGCTCGAGGAGCATTCAGGCTTAATGTCTCGGCGAAGATGAACTTTGAAAAAAATAGTAAAGCGTTTGCTTAGCATTCGGAAGGTCCTCGGTTCGATCCCAGCGGTCGACCATCTTGGCTGAGTTCTTTCGGGTTTTTCCTCAGTCACACCAGGCAAATGCTGGGATGGTATCTTCAAAATAGGCCCTGGCCGTCTAACTTCCAACAACCTCTCCCCCATCCTATCCCGGTCGGAACCGTAGATGCCTAAAGGCCATAAAATACATTCAAATTCAAGTAACTGAATATTCATGTAGTTTCCCAACATTTTCATGGAAAATTAATGGCACTGTTAGGATATGATATTTAATTTGAATAATAAATTTATTATATTTGGTCTAATTCGTTTAATACTGAACTACATTATTCTCGCTTCGTCGTGGAACGCATTTAAATATTGTTAGCGGAATAGCTACTATCAGCTTACGTCTGGAATACATCTTTTTCCTTGCATGTCCTTAAGAATTTTTCTTTCTTTCAGAGATAACGATTGAGCAGACCTAAGCTTAAACTGCCAGCTTATTCGAACGAGGATCTACAAAAACCTCTGGAGGCTTGTCGCAAAAAAACGCTCCATACGAACGGCATCAGCAATCTATGGAATTCCTCGGGTAACGCTGATGGATAAATTTCATGGTCACAGTTCCAAAAAGCGAAAATAGATCCAGAACCATACTTAACACAGAAAGAAGAGGAGGGATTAGCAAACTGGCTCCTTAATGTGAGCAAAAGGGCTTTCTACAGAAGAAATACGATCTTCTGAACAGTGTTAAAAAATTGTCGATTCAGAGAAACGCAAAACGTCGTTCAAAGACAATCGAGCTGGTGAAACTTGGTACTACACTTACTTAAGGAGACATCCACAAATTGTGTCCCTAAACTTTGAACAAGGCGTGGTACGTTCTAACCGAGGAAAACATTCGCTTGTGGTTTTAGGACCTTGAGAAATACTTGAAACAAACGGGACAATCTGATATTCTAAATGATTCTGAGCAAATATTTAATGCTGATGAATCCAGCTTTCAACTGTGTTACAAATCAGGAAAGGTATTGGGGTCCAAAGTCTGGAAAAATATGTACGTGGTGAAGGGCAGCGAGAAAGAAACATTAACACTGCTTTGCACTTTTTCCGCAGCAGGAGAAATTGTATCCCTGATGGTCGCATATCTGTAAGACATCTTCCAAAGGACGTCATCAGTGCAGTTTCTTCAGAGATTTTCATAGGCAGGTCAGGTCAGATAGTGGCTAGTTGCGAAGTGAAACACTACGAATGGATAGCAAACGGCTTCTTAAAATGGGTGAATGATTCCTCTATTAAGAAACCAGTCCTTCTGCTAATCGACGGCCCAAGACTCACTTGGCAATGTAAGTCAGCGAATTTTGTTCCAGCCATGCTATAGTACTCTACTGCCTTCCACCAAACAGCACACATATTCTTCAACCCTGCGTCGTATCAGTGTTCAAATCGTTTTCCTGAGTTCTACATGGAAACAGTAAAACGTTACACGTGTCATTTCTGCTAATTAAAAGAGTGATATACAAGGTAGCAACACAATTAGTAATTAAAAACGAATTTAGAAGATGGGGTTTATACCCCTTAAACCCAGAGAAGACGAAGCATGTTTGGTGCTGCATTTCACTGAACCTTAAATGAATTTGGTGGTCCCTTTCTTGACAAAACTATCACAAAATTACTTAATCTCAGCGACTATTGTGCGAAACTGCTAAGTCATGCCTGAAAAACTAATGATGTAACATCTACAGATGCTATTAGTTTGGTAAAGTTATGGTTTAGCCTTCATTGTGTAATTAAAAGCACATTAACCGAGTAGTGGTTGATGACTAAACAGTAGGCGGTCGAACATTAATGAAAAATGGTCGAACACTAAAAGAAATCAGTTACTGGTGTTTCTCCGACTAATATTACATAAATGGTATAAGTTATCTCAGTTTTGGATAAAGTATAGATAAAATATAGTTTTAGGAACACATGTGAGCCACTTGCATCCTCCTAAGTTGTTCCGTTGAGTGAAAAACGATTAAGGACCATAAGAAAATGAGTTAGGTGGTGGAGGACTGGCACATTTACCCTACAAATAAAACCGATCTCAGAGTTTGGAGTCTTAAAAGTAGCTTTAAGTAGCAGTATTACCCCCCCCCCTCCTCCAGAAGTCCGTCCTGGATCCGCCCCTGCGTAGCACATTGTCGATAGTCACAAATGCTGAAGGTCCATGTGGAAGCATAAACAGCACTTCAACTTCACGTAATTCATGATTTATTTATATAATATTTCCGCTACGCACCACTAGTTATCATACATATATGTATGTAACAAAAGTTCCTTTTTGCAGATTTCTTAAACCTACACTTTGAATTGCAGAAGTTCGATTTTGGGGGAAGCATGAAGTTAGTTCATGATGACCCGTTACTGCCATAAAAACTTCGCCATTTTCCGAAAGCCAAAGATGACTTCGTTGAATACCAGTTACCGGTCGCATACTTTCCCTCTTTTTCTTCCGGAAGTCGTCGAATTCAGTTCCAGGCAACAAAACGAGAGTAATACCCGGAGTTTGTACTTGCACTATACTCACGAATTCTTCTGCGCTTTTAGTGGGGGCGCGGTGGCTCAGTGGTAGAGTGTTCACCTCCGGTGCTTGGGGTCCCTGGTTCGATCCCAGCTCGCGCCTGTGAGCTTTGTGGTGGACAAACACCATGCTCGTGGGTTTTCTTGGGGTTATCTCGTTTTTTCCCACTTTCTGCATCCCACCATTTCATTCATTTCTCATAATCACAGTCTTCTTTAGCCTAACCGGCATAAGCTTGGGACGTAAAACTTATAAAATTTCATTTCATTTCTTTTCTTCTGCGGTTTTAATACTGGCATCTGTTTCTGCTTAAGATTATGCCGCGTTGCCACATTCTTTACACTCCCCCCCCCCCCCTCAATACCGTCGCAGAGACCCTTATATGACCGGTTTCAATGCAAAATCACTGCTTTATCGGACTGTCTGCATCTCGATCATCTGAAAGCGATTTTTAAAGTGGGATGCAGCACCATCAGAAATCACTGACACGGTTTGGGAAATTGTAGACACTTATTTTCTCGTATTCAAACCTTTTTCTATAAAATATATTTTCGCTTTTCTTCGAGTATTTGTAGAATCCTGTCTATGGCTATGAGTACATGAGCGGAATCGTGTGTTTTATCGTCGTTTATTACAACAAAACTGTCAGTTGTTTCATATTCCGGTGATAACTCTGAATTTCACTCTGCAGAATAGCAGTCCAGTTTTCAGCGAAGTCCGCATGAAGTAAAATAGGATTTGTATCTTGAAATTTCATACAGTGATTTTCGGTAGCAATTAATTCTCTTTGGATTTTCTTAATGTAGTCATGAATTACAATTCTTACAGTTAAACCAGCAATGTACGATACGAAAACAGAAAGTGGCATAGTTTTTTAAAGAGATTATTATTTTCCCATATGGCATACGTAACACTTTCATTTTTATCAGGATCAATAATTAAAGACTCCATTTTTCCTTCCACTCCAGGACATTCACCACATTCTTGAAAAAGACAGTTGTCATTTTCTACGGATCATACTACTAAAGGAAATAGGTCACTCATGACAGCTTCAATACAGGCTGCACCTTTGATTTGTAGCAACGCAGTAGCAGCTAACTTAAAATTTGTACAATATACACTTCCCTCGCAGGTTGCGGACTGACCCACTTTAGTCCAATACTGTAAAATTCCGAGTGACCCAGTTTAAAAAATCAGTGAATTTCTTTGGAACGCGTAAGAAAACGTTTCGATTTTTTCAACTTTTTGTCCTTTTTCGATCACTGTAATGCCATCGCACTTAATTGAGACTTTGTCTGGAGCATTCCAAATCATCACTGAGGTAATAGTTCAGGCTTTTTGTAGACCATCAGAATTTATTGGATGGCCATTTCAAGTAAACTTAAAATTTGTGTGTTTCGTAATCGTAATTTCCACCTCAGGTTATTTCGGTTTAAGAAAACGGAGGAGTAGGGGGAGGCTCATTTTACTATTTCAGAGAGCCTTCTTGATCAACATCTTTTATTCTTCATTTAATGAATGTGAACCACAAACATCATCAAATCATTGCACTTTTATTGTTTCCAGTGTTGCTAACTGTGACATCAAAGTTAACGAAACTTCGCTAACTTCAAAAGGCTGTAGTTAATTCATGATGCATTGGTCGAGAATGGTATTTGGTGTGTTTATTATTCATGTAAAGTTAAACCATCTGACAAAATTTCAGAATTTTAAAAAATGGTTTTCGAGAACATGTCGATTTTTGAAAATTTTACAATTTCTCGAATTTTTTTTGCGACAAAACGGTTGCACACAGAAGCGATACAAAAGCGAGTAACCAGGTCTTACCAACCGTGAAAACAGAATTTTAAAATTCGAACCGAAAGTGCTCGAAAAAAAAAAAAAAATCGCAAACTTCGACCTTTCACATAAATTGACGTTCATTTGTTATGTAAAAAAATACGCATGCGCACACCAAACTATAATAAAATATAGGCTATTTATATCCTTATGTACATACCACAACAAGAATTATAACTCTACCCGTCTCCATAGCCGAATGGTGAGGCTCCGAAGTTGACCATTTTCCATGCCTTCTACAATTCATAAATTGCACTCCCCGTCTTTGAGGGTCCATTACTTGGCGGGAAAATTTTTTTCGACAAAACAAAAAAAATATGGGTCTCTTAAAAACATGTCTAGTTGCTATAAAAAAGTTTCAACAATATCTGAGATGGTGATGGTACATGCTCTGCCTGAATTGAAATGGAAGGCACCAGTTATAGGTTGCCGAAAACATGAAAAAATGAACTTTAAAGGTCCATACCTCCAAAACTATGGGACCTATCCTAGTCGGATCAAGCCTTCACTTAGGAACTAATATGTGCGCTATCCAAAAATCCATGTTTCAGAATCCTAAGGTTCTCACACAACAAGTTTTATAGAAAGTGTCTAGCTGCGATCATTATCTGAAGTACTCGCCAACTACCTGTCTAAACGTTGTTGCGGAAGTACCGCAGGATTCTGAGACGTGGATATTTGGATAGGGCACATACTAGTTTCTAAGTGAAGTCTTGACCCGGCTGCAGTGGATCCCATAGTTTTGGAGCTATAGACATTTAAAGTTCATTTTTTCATGTTTTCGGCAGTCTGTAACTCCGAAAGGAAGCATTTGTGAAGCCTGGTTGGTCTATACTTTTTGCCTTATCTTGGTATCAGGAATCATCTCCCAAATATTGTCGGTGTTGTTATCAAACACCTTGTATAACTGACGTTCAATTTCGGGTAGTTTTACTATACGGATCCATAAATTAATAAAATTTACAGAAGAAATTTCTAATAATATGTTAATAAAGTAGTTTACAAGTAATAGAAATAAAAGTCGAACCTGAAATGCACGTAATCTTCCGTAAGCTAATTACAGATGAATTTCTAGTTTGTGAAATGCTCATCACAGGAAGCTCTGACACGAGGGAAAGAAGTATTTCTCAAGTTCTTAGAAATCGTCAGCAGAAAAGAACGCTAACGTCCAGATGCCGGCAACATTTTTTTTTTTTTTTTTTTTACGAATCTATATATTGTAAAATGTACAGAATTTTTTGACAAGATCGTAATTTCTCCATTTTATGTCGAGAACAAAACCCAACCACTCCCTGTGGGGCTTCTAACCTGTCCGTACTACTGCCATCCGTTTCTACCTCTACTACATTTTTACTTTAAAAAAAAAATAAAAATGAGGAATAAATAAATAAGTTAATTAATGTCTGTTGTGTTTTGTATGATGTTCCCTTTCCTTGAGATTACATGCTATGTTGAATGTATCACTGACTAGTGACACCGAACCTACTGGGCCCGCATGGGCTCGTCATCAACAGTCACTGACACACTCACCAAGCCAATCATCTACGGAAAATAGAACTCAAATCTGGCCCGAAATATAAAGCTTCCAAACTCTCTTCCATCTCGACTCACAGTCCGATATCCAGGCCTGCAGTTCATCATCCACATCCCATCCGGAAATAGGTTGTGAACCACGACTATAGACACAGGACACCGACCTACGAGTGGAGCTGGCAATGAGCACAATGAAGATCTTGATGTTGTCTGTAAAAGCCCTATCTGAATTTAAAAAAAAAAAAAAAATCTTACAAATCTCGAAAAACAGAATTTTGCAACCAAAAAAAAAAAAAAAAAAAAAATCCAAACTGAGATTTTGATTTAAACGGATAAAATGAGAAAATTTCTACAGATTCGGTTGTTTTCAACCCCGGTCACACTAAGGAAAGTCTCTTCCCTGGATTCACAGCTATTTCATCTCCCCAGTAAACTTATTATGTACGTACTGCTCTTTGCTTTGATCATGCTTCGCATGCATACCAAAACATCAACTCCATATTTCTACTACTTCTTGAAACTACAAGATAATTATATTTCTGTATTCGAAAAGAAAGATGTTTTCACGGCTAGTAAGTTTTATTCGAAAATCTTCATGAAAGTAGTGTTGGACAAAATATTTGATAACAGAAAAATCTTTACACTAAACCGACATACCCATCTAAGAAAATAATATGATCAATTTCTATATCTTTCAGAGCCAAAAACATTATTTACTTTTGCACATATATTCCCAAAATATTCATATTCATTTAATATTCTTCATTTAATATTCTTGACTTTCAGAACATTTACATTGAATCGACACGCAAAACAAATGAAACGACACAATATAAATGCATTACACTATTGAAAATAATACTTCACTGCATAATGTTGTGGTTAGCTACTTTCACTTTTCTTTATTTATTCTTTGGTGCTTAAACTTCTCTGTGCATAGAGATTGTGGCCGGCATAGAGGATTTACGCTCTTAGCGACCTCTCTTACAGCTCGGACCCACTGGACAATCTAGCACAGGTAAACACTCACTTACATATTGCCATAACTTAAACCTAAATCCCTATTCTAACTACACTAACTTAACCTAAACAAGAATATATAAAAAAATCACACATATATTTCATGAAGCACCATCCTTATTTTATATTTATATTTTTGTTTTTGTTTCGCTACCACATTCAGACCGAAGACGCAGTGGTTACTTGCATTAGTGTCGCTCTGAAATTTCTAAGTTTCTTAGTAAAGAAGGAAAAGGTATTTATCAGAAATTATTAAAAAAAAAACTGAAATTTCTAAAACTTGATGGGTATCAGATTAAAACGTTACGAAGGTTTAGCCTATTGTCGAAAGTTTTCAGTTACCAGTACGCAAACTTCATGTACCCTTGCACTTAACTGTAGCCGTGACTCTAACACTTACTTCCAAAATCAACGTTTAGAATTATTTTGTTTCAAAACCAAAGAAACATGTCAAAATAAACAAAACTTAATTTCGAGCAGTGTTACCGAAAAAAAAAAAAATGAATAATTTCAAGATTTCAGGGAATCTAAACATCTTTTCTTCACTGGGGGAAAATGTGTGTGTGGTACACACATTTTCTTGAGATTACAACAATCGCTCTGTGCTGAGATAATCTAGCTTTCTTTCCCCCCCCCCCCTCATTGAATGAAATCACGATGTCACATTGACCGAATCTGCATGTGTGCGGCGTTGAGGGAAACTTTATGCACTTAACACATCATGTTATGAATTTCACACATGCACCAGAAAATATAATCACACATGCTTGTTTTCTCGAGACAAGGAATTTTGAAGATGCCAAATACCTGGATTGGAATTTCACTTTCACTGGTTCCTACTTACGTGAGTTTCATTCCTTTGACAGAGATTAAACGGATATATTAAAAAAAAAAGGTTTTTCTGATGAATTACTCCACTAGAGTCTCCTGGGAGACTCTCAACTTGTGGTCCCAAAAATAATTTCGGATACGAACTACTGTAGCACCGATCTAAAAAGCCATTGAGCGTCACTTAACCTCTTCTTCTTCGATGCCTGCACAACGACTCAATATTTACTCTCCGTCACCGTCTCCTCCGGCTTCTCCTACGTTCTCTCCCTGACCGAGAACGTAATATTTGCCAATGAGCTCATTCCGTAACAATAAGCATATCCCATACTAGTATCCTTTATGCAAGACGAAAATCACTTCACAGTTTAGAATATTACTGGTTTAATAATTTTGTTAAAACACCAAACACAGCACGTTTATCTCTGCTGACAACTTCTAACACTAGCCAAAACGAAGAATTTATCACAGTTTTAAAGTAACAACAAATTATTCCACAATTTCTACAGACGCCGAACACTGCACGTCTGTCTCCTGAAATGGCTGACGCCGTAAGACAAAGAAATACATGAAGATGATCCCTAATTGGAAGATAATCGTGACGTAACTATCGGATGATAGGCTTCTGTGCGAAGATCAAAGAAAACCGAAATCTCAGCCGCAGCTGTGATTGTGGATTATCCAATCAAATAATTTACTTCGAAAACAAACAGATGCACCAAGAAGAAATTATGGCTGACTTTCTTAATTTGGAATTTTGAAGATTTTATGAAATAAAATTTTTAGCTTTCTTGTGAGGATTCCCTATGCCGAAATATGAATAAAAATAAACTGAGAATCATTAAAAAGGCTGGAATATACACTTATTTGTCTAAAATAATGATATATTCTTGGATAAATACGTAAAATATACAAAATATAATTAATAATCATGTAATCTTCATGTAATATTCATTGAAACGATTTACTTTACTAAAATTACACAAAATTTTCGACCTACATTTTTCCTACTATAAAATAAAACAGTTTTCTTACATTCTAAATAAAATTAAAATTTCCCTTCCAATACACAAGGTGCTCAAAAGCACCGCGCCATGTTACGTTATGCTGAGCATAAGGTAACATCCTCCGGGAGCTTCGGAGAAAAAAAAAAAACTTGTACTTATGAGTTCTTCTTAAGTTTTTTTTTTTTTTTTTTTTTTTTTGTTACTACAAAAATTACTGGAGATTATACAAGACAAAACATTTTTTTTTCGATTCTAATCACAATTATACATAAACCCTATATAATATAATATCCTAACCTAACCTTAACCTATAAACTTAGTTTTTCTCTTTTTTTTTTGTTTTTTTTTTTTTAATCCTTCTAATAATTCCTTTCTTTTCTCTTCGGAACAACGAAACAATTTTAGATTGTCAAAACTCTGAACTCCTATGCTTTCTCCCTTCAGAGTTTGCAATCTCGCTGAATTTCGAGTTAGAGATACCACTTTGTAAGGTCCGACGTAGGTATGCATAAACTTAGCGAATACCTTTTTTGGTATCGACGACACATGGTGAGTTTTCACCATCACCAAAGAACCTTCTGTGACGATGTCTTGTTGTTTCCGCAGCTTTCTTTCTTTCTTCGGTTCTGCTGCCGGAATAGAAACTACAAATTTCTTGTCTTCCTTTACTTGCACCGTCTCTTTGGGCCAAATGAAGTTTTCTTTGAAGCTCTTGTATGCTGAATACGATAAGAAACGCTCTGCTGGAGTACATCCGAGAGCATCACACCAAGAGTGATTGCACAAATCTTGGGCGGCTTTTAGAAAATTACTCCATTTGGACTGGTTGTCACTGCAATATAGGCGGAGAATGCGATGAAGGTCACGATGTCTGCGTTCGATAATGCCATGAGAAGCCGGATGGTATGGCGTGGTAAGTATATGTTTTATCCGGTGTTTTTGACAAAACTCTTTCCAGACGCCCGATAAGAACTGCGGACCTTGGTCACTCACCAAATACTTCGGGTATGGTAGCTGATAATAATATCTCTTTTCAAGGACCGCCACAATCTCTCTTGTGTGTGCCGTCCGAAGAGGGAAGAAACACACAAAACGACTGTAGACGTCCAAGATGGACAAGATATATTTATATCCTTGGCTCTTAGGAAGAGGCCCGACCAGGTCGAGGCATTGCTTCTCAAAGGAAGAAGACGCCTCAACATGACAGGGCTCCTTTCTAATCACCCTGTAGGAGTACTTGGTTCGTGCACAAAGAAGGCACTCTTGAATATACTTTGTAAAAGTCTCACGCATACCTCTCCAGTGGAACATGGCCTTAGCGAACGACAAACATCGCTTCACTCCAAAATGGCCTTTATTGTGGATTGCCGAAACAATATTTTTCACTGAGCTGGAAGGAATGACCAGCAACCAAAGAGAATTTTGAGAATTTCTGACGTAAACTAAATTATTCTCCACACGTACCCTAGTATTGTTTTGACAACCCTTCCAAATGGTATGAAATTTTCTACAATACGGATCTTTCCGCTGTTCTCGCCTCAGTTCCGTGACATTCAAGAAGTCAGTGTCCTCCGCGGTCAAGAAATTTACAAAATGATCCTCTTCTGCCTGAGGAATCTCTGGAGGATAGCGACTCAATAGGTCTGCGATTTCATTGTCCGAACCTTTGATGTGTATGAACTGAAGATCAAAGCGTTGCAGTTTGAGTAGAAGACGAGTAGTTCGAGCATCTAGGTTTTTCAAACTGAAAGCATATGTGACTGCTGCATTGTCACAGTGGACCGTAGTCCGTCGACCTAATATGAAGTATGAAAATTTTTCGCAGAGGAAAAGAACTGCAGCTAATTCCAACTGGAACACTGACAACGAGGCCTCGTGCGGTTTTATTCGCCGACTCGCATACGCAATAACCTCCGGATCATCCTGTCCCGGGGGATATTGTGCCACATAGCCGGCCAATGACTCCGCAGATGCATCGCTGTACAAATGAAAGTCAAGATTGAAATCCGGTTGCGCAAGTGCGGGAGGACTACTTAAAAGTTCTCTCAACTGATCAAATTTTTCCAGTAACTCCGGAGAGTATTCAATCTTTCGATCCTTTTTCAGAAGATCATAAAATGGAGCTGTTAACCCCGCAAAGTCAGGGAAATGTCGCTTTCGCCATCCCACGAGACCAAGAAATCTTCGTAAAGCTTTCTTAGTCCGCGGCAGAGGAAAGTGACGGATGGCCTCGTTACTTTTTGGATTAATTTTGACTGATGATCCCGAAATAATGTGGCCAAGAAAAGGAATTTGTAATTGAAGAAAATTACACTTTTGAAAATTGAGCGAAAGATTTGCCGAACGAAGAGTTTCAAAGACCTTTTCCAAATGTTGAAAATGTTCGTCAATAGATGATGAAAAACAAAGGACGTCATCAAGATACACAATGAGAAAATTTTTGAAAGGTTCTAAGCCGAAAAAAGTATGCATGACTGATTGGAAAACTGCTGGAGATGACTTCAAACCCATGGTTAGACGTGTCATTTGATATTGACGACCTTTGTAAACGAAACTGACATATTTGTAAGAGTCTGGATGGATCGGGACACTGTGATATGATTGCGTACAGTCCAACGAGGTGAAAATGGTTGCACCACTGACTCGTGCGATTAGATCGGAGATCGGCTCGACCTGAATCTTTGGTGCAATCACCCGCTCATTGATACCACGCAAATCAACTACAGGCCTTAGCTCTCCAGACGCCTTACGCACAATATGTACAGGGCACCTGTAAGGTGAAGGACCTTCTATGATGATTCCAAGTTTCAACCATTTGTCCAGCACTTGCTCAAATTCCTTCTGGAGGTGAACAGGTACAGGATACAACTTTCCTACCACGGGAACGTCGTCTGAAAGCTGTATTCTATACGGCTCAACCTTCACGACTCTGGGATTCTCTGTAAAAAGACAACGAAACCTGATTAACAAGGAAAATAAACGATTCCTAGAATCTGAATCCAAATCAGTTCTCTGAGAAAGAAAATTTTGAATATCTTCTTTCGTAATAGCTGGTTGGTATAAAGAGTCTTCCTCTTTATCCGATGATACTTCCGCAACTGTGACTCGACAACAATGTGACTTTCTTAATTTGGAATTTTGAAGAAGATTTTATGAAATAAAATTTTTAGCTTTCTTGTGAGGATTCCCTATGCCGAAATATGAATAAAAATAAACTGAGAATCATTAAAAAGGCTGGAATATACACTTATTTGTCTAAAATAATGATATATTCTTGGATAAATACGTAAAATATACAAAATATAATTAATAATCATGTAATCTTCATGTAATATTCATTGAAACGATTTACTTTACTAAAATTACACAAAATTTTCGACCTACGTTTTTCCTACTATAAAATAAAACAGTTTTCTTACATTCTAAATAAAATTAAAATTTCCCTTCCAATATACAAGGTGCTCAAAAGCACCGCGCCATGTTACGTTATGCTGAGCATAAGGTAACAACATGTACTACCATGAGCAAAATAAATGACGCGTCTCTTTATTTTGAAGTTTTTTGAAAATATCTCCGTTTTCTTTATATGTTCGAAATTTCGGAAGATTTCCCCAGCAGGACAGGTTAATAACAAACCCGTTTTTAATATTTGTGTTAGATATTAGCTTAAAATAAAGAAATTAGAAGCAAAAAACATTAAATCGACAGAAATCTCGAGAATTACCAACTCTGCTAAAGTGGGAAATTTTCAAGAACGCGAGGGAATTCTGCAGTTCAACACGAAGCAGCGACATCTATGTCATTGAGAGAAATGTGAATTAAATCTACAAACTAAACTTTTAACGAATATTTCTAGTATGTCTTATTATATGCATTATCTGCAAACTCCAAATATATGAATATATGCTAAGTATTAACATAAAGATAGAGCAAATAGTGGAAATTATCTATGGAAAAGGACGAATTGGTAGGACGATCGTAATGAAATATCGTCTTTACCGGAACAGGCTCAGTTCACGTAAAAAAAAAAACAAATAGCTCAGTTAGTTAAAGCAATGAGTGTGTATGCTGAAGGTAGCGGGTTCGATCCCATGGAAGTGCCGTTGTCATTTTTATCTCTACACTACGGTTATTTTATTTATTTTTTTATGTGGGAAAGAATTAAATTGTAACGTATGTGTAAAACTCATGACGATACCAAAAAAAGAAAAAATGCCGTTGTCGCACTTGCATTAGCGTCCCTAATTTTGTTTGCAAACAGTTTCGTAATTATTTCCCCTGTGCTCACTGTTCACCATATGCTCGCTGGCGCATAACGAATGTTTCCCAGTAAATGTTAATTCTAATTTGGACTCTTCTATCTACGTGTTTGGATATTTTGATAACAGATGTCCCTATTAAATGTTTAATTTTCCCTAGATGTTTAATTACGGAAAAGTTTTACAATGTATTTGTATTGAATTGAAATTGTTTTGAATTTACTACATAAGGTAAGTAGACCGAAGGAGGAGAACTCAAGTAATTGATATTCTACGTAAAAGCAACCTATTGTAGAATGATGATGCTTCTTACCTTCAGCACATAATCTTTACGTTAGAGAGTCAGACAGAGAAAAATCCTGGTTTTTCCTCCTCTATGACCACCCATCTTAAACCTCTACATATCATTGTTCGTCTCACAAAATTTCGGTGCTCCAAAAACATTCAAATAATAATAATAATAATAATAATAATAATAATAATAATAATAATAATAATAATAATAATAATAATAATCCTGAATATGCCATCCTTACATAATGTAAGGATATCTTAGTTTCCTAGTTTAAATCTTAAATATCTTAGTTTAAAATGCTTTCTTTAGTACTTATTTAAGCAACCATGTAGGAGGGGGTACGACTTTTTATTTTGCCCCTCTTATTTCAGTACCCTTCCAACAGAAAGTAATTTTTGATAAGCAGGACAGACAAAATGAATAAGAAATATATTTACAGCATCCTCTCCCCTTTCATGATTGGAATATCACGTAATATTTTTTATTCTACGAAAGATGGCCCTGTGCGGTTAGGGGTAGGTAACTAAAAAAATACCTAATATATAGCGCCCCTTGATTGTAATATTACCGCTTCTTTATTTGTACGAGGGAGCCCCTACACAATCAAGGGTGACAAAAAGAATAGGAAGAATGTCTATTGATTCCAGTGGTGGATCCAGCACGAACTCCTGGGGGAGGGGAGTTGAAGTGAAACATTCTTTTGATGATGTGAAGCTGTCACAAATTACCACTTAACTAAAGTAAACAATAGTGGGGGGAACCGGAACCCAGTCAGTTTAAATTGATGTAAAAGTTTAATTTTTGGCTTCATATTAAAAGTTGTGTTTTCAAATGAGAATTTCAGTCCAAGTGGTCAATCATCAAATCTCGTGGGGCTCTTCAGTGTAGGCTAATACGGCCCCCTTATGAGAAAAGGCAAAATTATTAACATGTTTATAACTTTCGAATTTTTCGTCTATTTTAAAGAAATATTTTGCTTCGTATTAAAGTGTTGGTTCCAAATGACAAATTCAGTCCGAGTGGACAATGATCAAATCTCCGGGGGGGGGGGGGGGGAAGGCTCTTCAGTATAGGGGGCTACGGACGGCTCCCTTATAAGAAAAGGCAAAAATATGAAAATGCTTATAACTTCCGAATTTTCCGTCTATTTTAAAGAAATTATTGGCTTCATATTAAAGCCTTGGCTTCAAATGACAATTTCAGTCCGTGTGGACAATGATCAAATCTCGGAGGGCTCTTCGGTGTAGGGGTTTCGGCTTCTTTATGGGACAAGATTCACGCAGTTGATATTGCAAAATTGTTTTGTATATATAAGTGGAAACTTGCACCATTTGGTTAATTTTACCTCTTATGTTTTGCAGATTCATATTCCAAGCAATAGTTACTTCGCAGAGCTAAAAGAAGGCACTTACTAGTTTCATTAAAATGAAATGTCTTTTATGAGAAGTTCTCATGGAGCCGACGAACGAATAGGCATCCAAACGTTGGTTAAGTCGAACGGTTGAAACCCGTTGAGCTCGCTACAATTATTATTATTATTAATAATAATAATAATAATAATAATAATAATAATAATAATAATAATAATAGAGCATTCACCTTTGGTGCATGGGGTCCGTGGCTCGATTCCACTTCGCGCCAAGTGAAATTTGAGGTGGACAAATACCGTGTGCATGGGTATGTGTTTTCTTGAGATTTTCCATTTTCCTCCCACTTTCTTCATTTCACCATTTCATTCATCATCATTCTCCCTTAGCGTAGGTGCACAATCGACCAACGTTAAACTAGATATTGCAATTTCAATAATAATAATAATAATAATAAAAATTAATTCAACTGAAAGGACTGTAATTTATGTGGACAGCAATTATCATAAATATGCAACCATTATAAAAACAATGCTTTGAGTAGAAAGATAATCCTTCCCAAGTGTTAACGAATGCGCACGAGATAAGACATGTCTCGAGAAAGGGACAAGACGCGCTTTGTAACATCCAAGATAATACGAGGCAAATGTTTTGGACACGAGGTAGCTTGTAAAATGTCTCGTCTTGTCTGGAATGTCTCGAAAACAAAAGTCTAAGTTTTAATATTATCTTTCAAGATCTATTCTCTCAGAAGTAGTTCTCTGCCTTAAAATTAATAACGACATTTGTGATTTAAAAAAAGATAAACAATGCCTAAAGTTAATAGTTAACTTTTCGAAAAGAAGCTTCATTAAGGGTGAACCTGAAAGATGTCCACAAACTTCGGGAGGTGATTCGTGACATCAAAAGGAGACAAATGGTCCTCTTGCAGTTTTCGAATTCAGCTTCGTTGTCGAGATACAGGGTTGCCAACTGGTCGTGTTTGAGAAACTCACTGAGAATAAATTCAAGTCCAAGAATAAACTACTACTCATATATTTTTCAGGTCAATTGACTTATACCATGTTGTAAGGTCAAATATTTATTTATGAAGTGTGTACAAAATTCGCCAGGGTCTTTTCTGAGAAAATCGTCGAGAAAAAGTCACCTCCAAGAATAAACTACCCCTTGTAAATTTTTCTAAGAGAAATATCTGATACTGCAATATAGGGTTGTTAATTAAATATTGATTAATGAAAAATAAACAAAATTGTTAAAACCATTTTTGAGAAAATAGCGTTTTTCGATTTTCGGCTGTTTGTAAACCACACTTATTTTAGGTGGTAGGAAAAAATGGAAAAGCTCCTGTAAGAATACTAAGTAAACCCTAAGTTTAAAATTTGGTGTAGATAAGTTGAACGGTATGGCCTCTAGGCGAGTGCATATAAAAGTGTGCCGAACGGACGGACCGGAAGGACGGGTGTCGAAAAGTCACATTTTCGGTATGTAGACGCCATGAAACATGTAAATCCGTTGAAATCTGAATTTGATATTATTTTCACAATCACTATATTTTCTTCTCTCTTTTGTCGCTCGAAAAAGAAAAGCCTAGGTTTACCACAAAAAGCTAGGGAGTTTCTCAAAAAATATTCAATTACAGGGCCACCGCACTAAACTTTTTCAATTCAATTTCTTAACTGTGTTAGGCCGCAGTTGTTACTGAAGTGTGTATTTGGATAATACGAATAAAGTTATCGTATTATTCAAATACATCGAATGTCAGATTATCGAATAAAAAACTTCGATTGAAGAAAATCCACACTACAAAACTAACTCACACTTTGAGCACATTTTCATTAGACATATAATAGACCAATTAATGCAATCATTGTTTATGAAATATGAAAAAAATCAAATGAGTCACTTTGGGAAAGTCGTTCAAAAAGAACACGTCAAGAGTAACCTACCTCTTGTGAATTGTTTCGAACAATGAGTTAAGATATACTTTTGGTTATTAATGAAATATTTATTTGCGAAATTTGAACAAACTCGCCTGTCGTTCGAGAAAATTGTCGGGGAAATAACCTTGACCCCAAAAATAAACTATCCGTTGTAATTGTTTTTCATAGAAATGACTTATACTAAAATATAGGGTTATTAATGAAATACTTATTTATGAATTATAAATAAAATTGTCCGAGTAATTTTTGAGAAAATCGTGAGGGAAAAATAACTCCCCGAATAAACTATCTCTTGAGGATTCTTTCAGGGTAAGCGAGTTATTCCATATTACTAGGTTTTTAATGAAATATTTATTTCTGAGTACGAACAAAATTGCTTGACTCATTTTTGAGAAAACCGTGGAGGAAAAACACCCTCAAGAGTAAACTACCCCTCGCATATTTTTTTCAGGACAAATGAGTTTTGCCATATTGTTCGGTTATTAACGAAATATTTATTTTTGAAATATGAATAAACTCTTTTGAGTCGTTTTTGAGAAAATCGCCCAGACAACACTCCACCAAGAATAAACTACCCCTCGCATTTTTTAGGACAAACGAGTTATGCCATATTGATAAGTTATTAATGAAATCTTTATTTATGAAATATGAACGAAAACATTTGAGTCCATTTTGAGAAAATCACTGAGAAAAAACTCACGCCCTTAGTATAAACTACCCCTTGTAGATTTTTCTCAGATAAATGCCTTATACCACAAAATAGGGTTGCTAATTAAATACTGATTTATAAAAAAGAAAGAAAACAAGATCGTTAGAGCCAGTTATGAGAAAATATCTTTTTTCTATTTTCATCGTACAGGAAACTACCCATGTTTTGGGAGTAGGAGGGAAATAAAAAAAAACTATAGGAAATACTATGAAAATCTTAAACTAAAATTTGGTGCAGATAAGTTGAACGGTATGGCCTCTAGGCGAGTGCACAGAAAAGTGTAGCGAACGGACGGACGAACAGATAGACATGTATCGAAAAATAACTTTTTCGGTGTTAGGGGCTATAATACGTGTAAATTCGTTGAAATCTCAAATTTAATTTTTTTTTTCGAACACCATACTTTCTTCTCTCATTTGTCACTTCAAAGTAAAAGGAACTCAGAACTACAGACAAAAGACACCTACTTTTACACATAGACATTATTTATTGATTTAAAACTGTTTTAGTTTGTGTCATTTCACTTCCAATTGAAAGGTTTTACAATGATTAACGGCATACCAATGACGAGACGGAAGTTTTCAGGAAGTAAATGCATTCAGAAGTCTAGATTGCATTACAGCTATCAGTCTGTTTTTATTTCTGCAATTGTTAACAGCTGTAATTTCGTCCAAACGCTACATGTAATAATTTTTGGTTGACGTCATTGTGTTACTATTTTAGTATTGTTTTCTTCAGACTTGGTTGAAGTTTTGACTTAACGGTTATACATTTTTTTCTTATTTCATCGTTACACATAAGAATAAAATGTTGTGGTGACTGGATAGATTCGAACCTACGAACATTGAGTTTTTATTCTTCAAACAATTTACCAATGGACCAAGCTTTGTCCTCACGTTAACGTACGGTTACAGGGTTTATTACGATTTAAATAAAATGGCTGGCTGTTAGAGTTTCCTGCCCAAATATTTCGATAAAAAATTTTCATTGCTTCGTACATTGTTTAGATACACATTTTAGGAGAGTGAATTTGGTGTATATAATAATTTCATGCCAGATAAAAGCTGGATAAGTTTTAATAACATGTTTCATATGTAGTTCTCAATAATAGACTTGTTCGGGATGACGTTCCAAGGTTTAGCATTGACTAGCAGTTTTTGCTATTAATATCCCTTCTAGCAATATTGGCAGTAGACAAAAGTTAGCCCGTGTTAAAGCTTTTTGCTCCTAATTTAGGTATTTTACTTTATTATTTAACGAATATATTGAAAATTGTCAGAGACACGTATGCAGTAATTTATTTCGGGAGGGGTCCGACTTCAATATTAGGATAAATTATAATAAAATTTTAAAAGATAATCCCCAAAATTAGGCTAAATTTACAGAAAAGTTGGGGTTTCAGAGGGAGTCCGGACCCCCTAGACCCACCCCTAAATGCGTTCTTGTTTGTCAGTAACATTTCCTCATTTTGAAACCCTCAAAAACTTCGGATAGACTATATAAAGGAAAACGAGTTATTTTCGATGAAATATCACTTCAAGGAGACGCGTCAGTTTTATTGCACAGTGTGGTATCCCACGTTCACAATGGCAAGAGTTTCTTTCCTCTGATTCTCTGTCATTGTGCTCTATCGAAAGGTTAGGTTTGTAACACATTACTCCTACGAACAAGCATGACTGGCAGATAGGAATACTGAACACAACTCCAGAGAAATGCATGCTGGAACTTACGTTTATAGCTACGCTTTGGTGATTTGCCCTCAAGGTCAATCGAGTGGTAATTCAGTTCCGTCTCTGTTCTTAAGCCATGTTCGTATTACTTCGAACAGTTTTGATAATGAAAAGCATGCCTCTTAATATAACAGACTTCTTTCGCGTAAGAAATCGAAACTCAGTTGGTCAGAGCAACTAGTCTGTAAGAATTAGGTTGTTAGTTAGTTAGGAGCCCAGTACGAGTAAGGGTTTTTATTATTATTGTTTTTATCTTTTTTATGTGAGGAAAAATCAAATTGTGACATCGCGATATCAAATGTATTTGATTAGGTAGCTTTGTCTTACCTAAACTTTAAACATCAGTAACCGTCGAAATTATTTCACTAACCGATCACTTACTGAACATTTCAAACACGTCAAACCAGTGGCATAACATGAAGGTTAACCTCTCCTCCGCAGTCCTTAGTTATGCGTCCGTACTTTCAAGGGCGGACTAAGGGCCGGGCGACTGCCCGGGGTGCCAGAGAAAGAGGGGCACCAAAACGAGCCTCAAAAAGTAAATTTTACAATGTGCTTTCTACTGACGTTTTTGGTTTATATTCTTGTAAAGTAGTGGCAATTATATGATCTTTTTACATTTCACTATGGAAGAAGAGAGTTTCATAGTACTAAGGGGGCTGTATCGAAAAATTGAGAGATGGCATGTAGAATAAAGAGTGCCGGGAATTAAGTATTGTTTGTTTGTTTGCTTGAGTTTAGCGTTCCACGGATATGCCTTAATGGGCAAGGGAGATGTGGATACTAATTATAGTGGAATCCGAACCACTTTTATCGTTCAACAGTAATCCACCGGGAATTGGACCCGGTACCACAGAGGGCAGGCGTGCTAGCCACTAGACCAGAGGGGGTGGAGTTGGTATTGTTTATAGCGGGCCATATTCTTTGTGAAGTTTTCCTAGGTAATGGATTTCTTTTTGAAAATGGGTTTAAAACAGGGGCGTCATTTAGGGAGGGCAGGGAGGGGCATTTGCCCCCCCCCTGAGTTTGAGATGTATATAGATTTTATCATTAGAATAGTAGTAAATCAGTGAAAAACGCGAAATTTTACTTATATCAAGAGGTCTTGCCCCCCCCCCCAAAGCAAAATCTGAAATGACGCTCCTGGTTTAAACTATTAAAAACACTATGATAAAATGTAAAATATAGGCTACTACTAGGGGAAGGGCGCCAAAAAGTCACTTGGCCCGTGTGAAAATTTGGCCTGCTCCGCCCCGGCGTACTTTCTGTATATTTTTTGGCCTTGCAGCTTGTGCGGTCCCCACGCCACATTGTTGCGGGGGCGCTATTTACGCCTAGCTTTCGAACGTAATTCAATAACTGTTTAAGAAATTCTACCATCAGCGTGGAAACGGGAATATATTTTTCTAATAGTCCCATAGAACTTTCACTCAGAACGCCAGATGCAATTTTTCAGAGTGGGCTCTGGCTCATATTCAGGAATAATAATAATAATAATAATAATAATAATAATAATAATAATAATAATAATAAATATGAATGTCTTTGGAGAGCCGAAATTATGTGACACGAATCATTATAGATAGAGCTTTAAGATGAGTGGTCATAGGGGAGGAAAAACAGGATTTTTCTCTCTCTGACTCTCTAACGTTAAGATTATGTGCTGAAGGTAAGAAGCATCATCATTCTACAATAGGTTGCTTTTACGTAGAATATCTATTACTTGAGCTCTCCTCCTTCGGGCAACTTTGCTTATGTAGTAAATTCAAAACAATTTCAATTTAAGACAAATATTTATAGAGAAAATTAAACATTTAATAGGGAAATCTGTTATCAAAATATCCAAACTTTTTTTTTTTTTTGGTATCGTCATGAGTTTTACACATATGTTACATTTTGATTCTTTCCCAAATAAAAAATAAATAAAATAACCTTAGTGATAAAAATGACAACAGTACTTCCACGGGATTCGAACCATCTACCTTCGGTATACAAACTCGTTGCTTTATCTAACTGAGCTATTTGCTTTCTTACATAAGCTGAACCTGTTCTACAGTAAAGACGATTTTTCATTACGATTGGGCTAACAATTCGTCTTTTTCCATAGGTAATTTCCACTATTTGCACTATCTATACGTTAATACTTAGCATAGATTCATATATTTGGAGTTCGCTGATAATGCATATAATAAGACATACTAGAAATATTTCGTTAAAATTTTCGTTTGTAGATCTAATCCACGCTTCTCTCAATGACATAGATGTCGCTGCTTCGTGTTGAACTGCAGAATTCCCTCGCGTTCTTGAAAATTTCCCACTTTAGCAGAGTTGGTAATTCTCGAGATTTCTGTCGATTTAATGTTTTTTGCTTCTAATTTCTTTATTTTAAGCTAATATCTAACACAAATATTAAAAACGGGTTTGTTATTAACCTGTCCTGCTGGGGAAACCTTCCGAAATTTCGAACATACAAAGAAAACGGAGATATTTTCAAAAAACTTCAAAATAAAGAGACGCGTCATTTATTTTGCTCATAGTAGTACCATTACTACTCCTACTCATACTCTACTACTACATATACCGTGGATCCGTATAGTACCCGTTGTTTGCTATGACATTAGGACTTTCTAGTGGCTACCTAGCACAGGTTGGTGTTTTGCAGACCTGTTAAAGTGAACCTGCACCAGACAATGCAAGAGCACACATCAAAAATGATTGCTGAAGGTAAAAAAAAAAAAAAAAAAAAATGAAATCTCAGAAGAAGAATTTACGAAATTCTGTGTGGATCCGTATAGTAAAATTGCACGCAATTTCGTTCTATGACGATGAACGGATGCAATAAATTATGATTATCGCTTGCAGAAATTTGTTCGGAGTATGTTTAGTACAAGGGGTCCAGAAGCACGTATGAAACACAAAATTTACAGGAGAAATGAGTGATGCAAGTACTTAGACGTAACATAACGCAACCAAATATAACCTACCATAAACTAACGTAAGCTAACCTAAACTGACGTAATATTAGTAGAAATAAGCGAAATTCTATCATTTTTCTTTTTTTTTTTTTAGAAAATTATGCGAGTCTCCTACACAAATATAAACTGAACTAACCTAACCTAAACTAGCATAACCTAACAAACTAACCAACCCTACCCTAAACTAACCGAATACGAACAGAAATTACCAAAGTTGTAACATGGTTTAGAGAAAACAGGCCCCTTCTGTTAAACATAGGCCACTTGTTCTTTATAAATATGGGTTTTCATGTAAAGTATTTAATTTGGGTTAAGTTTAGAGTTACCCCTCCGCTTTTTATAAAAATCAGGAAAATTTACAGGAGAAATGAGGTAAGAAATGATAATTTGAAGTTTTTATTTGATGTTTAGGAATGTAAGTTCGGAGGGAGAGTTATGTTTAATACGAGAAAAGATATGTGGAAGTTAGTACTATTTGCCGGATGCGGAAGCATTCGCGGAAGGTTTCAGCAGCATGGTAGTTGTAAAATATGGCGAACAGGTGTAACGGATGCGCAAAAATAATGAAGAAAACCTTTTAAATATTTGTGAAACACACGGAGTACTGAAGTTAAGTGAAATGTAACAATTTTTAATACTTTAAGCACTGTTTTTTGTATGTTGCAAAGTCCAAGGGCAACTTCAGACTGGAGGGGCAACTCTAAACTTAAGCCTTTAATTTTACCTGTAACACTTCCAAAATGTGGTGCATCAAAAATAAATCATCACCGAATTTCGCTTATTTCTCATATTAAGTAAGGTTATTTTAAGTTAGGTAAGGTTAGACGATACTTAAATCTTCCATTTCTCCTGTAAATTTTGTATATTTTTTTAACATACTTCTGGGCCCCTTCTGCTAAACATTTTAGTAATATTTCATGTCCTTACTCAAATATAATGTATTACTATTCAACTGTGTCAAGTATAACGTACAAAATAACTTACTTCTCCAACCTCGCGCCAACAGTAACCTACTGCTTGCACCTGCCGTGCTATGATTTCCCATTTTGATTCTTTTGTTGCAGGTGTAATAGTGGATGTATAAGGCCCAAACAAAATTTTTTGGTAACGTTCAACACCATTTAACAAGACATCAACTTCTTCATCACTAAAGTTTCTTTTTCGTTTACTCACAAGTTTCTGAATAGCTCCTCCTTCTTTGAATCCTGCGCCATATTTATTATAGAGATCATCTTTGAAACCGAGTTTATGAGGCTTCATTCTGTATCACGGTTCGCAAATTTGCGGCTAGTGCGCAACGCAAATGGTGCGTTAAGCATCTTGAGCGGCAGCGTTGCCAGACACAAAATGTGAAAACCGTACGCAAGAAAAGTTAGATCGTATGCCTCATTCCATGGTGGTCAGAGTTACGCAATGCTAATTTTTTGTTTTCATTTGCGATAATCTGCAAACGCGTTGTAATCCCTAATTATATTTTTGTGTTACAATTCGATCCTTAAATTTTGTGAAGCATATTATGGAATGAGCACGCCTTTAATTCTACATAGAACGGTAAAATAACGTTTAATCTAGTGCTCATCACCCCATTCCGTAAGAATTTGCGTCCGCATAACAAAATTTGTTTGAGATAATAAGAATAGTAATTAATGATCGGAGCCGGAGCTAGGGAGAGGCGAGCAGAGCGGTCGCCCCGAGGGCTGATAGAAAGAGGGCGCGAAACGAGCAAACAGAAAGAGAAAGTGTTTGAAAATAGTCCCGTAAAACCATTAGAGTCCTTGTCAATCAATATTGTTGTTGATTTGCAAATAAATAGATTTGGTAAGAAATTTCTTGCTAGCTCCGCTCGCAACCCGAACGTTTCCAAGTTTTTTAATGATCACTTAAAGAAAGTATATATATATGATTTCTCAATGACGATGTGATGTGCAAGGCGCTGAGTAATGACTGATAGTTTATTCTGGATCTATTTCAAAATCGGAAGCGGTCAAAGTCTGAAATACGGAAATTTGGACTTTTGATGATGATTAGTTTCCTTAGCTACCCACGCTTTTCTACCCAATCGGAGTAATCACAACGGTGAGAATTACGGTATGAGAATGAAAAGAGTAAAAAGGATGTTATAAAATAGAGGATCTACCCATATAACAAAATCGTGAAGCCATACGTCACAGCTTCGCCACACCTACTCTGCCCACTCCGCGCCACTAAGATCGCAATGAGTCTACTATAATGGCGGAAACGAGAGTAGCCAATCAGACGTGCTGGCTCAGACGATGTTCAATTGCTTTTTTTTTTTTTTTTTTTTTTTTTTTGCTTCATTGAGTTTATATCATGAAGATGCAAGTGTGGAGCAAGTGGAACAAGCAATGCTTCAAGATTGGCATGTGACAATGCTCGAACTATGCGAAGTAATCCCTGAAGTCAGTATGAGTACGATTCACAGGATTTTGAAGGAATATTTGCATTATCACAAGGTATGTGCGAGGTGGGTTCCCAAAATGATAATCGAAAACCATAAACGACGACCTGTTGAAGCGGCCCGCGGATTCCTGGAGCGCTATGCAGAACAGGGAGAGGAATTTTTAGAGTCAATTGTCACGGGTAACGAAAGCTGGGTGCAGTACACAACACCTGAAACCAAGGTAAAGTCGCTTTAGTAGCGCTATTCGAATTCGCCGAAACCCCGGAAGTTTAAACAAACTGCCGGCAAAGTGCTACCAGTGTTTTCTGGGACAGAAAAGGGGTATTGTTGTACGAGTTTATGCTTACCGGAACAACAATAAACGCTGATCGATATCTGAGACTTAAATAAAAACTGCATCGTGCCATTCAAAATCGAAGGAGGGGACTTCTGACGAAGGGAGTGTTTTTTCACCACGGCAATGCTTGTCCCCATGCTGTCCGTGCAACAGCCTCTCTCCTGGCCAAATTCGGATGGGAAATTTTTCAGAATCCAGACTTAGCATCTAGTGATTTTCATCTATTTCCGGAGTTCAAGGCACACCTAGTTGGAACACATTTCCAGACCGAGGATGAGTTGAAAAACGAGGTCGAGTGCTACCTGTAAAACATGGCGGGAGAGTTCTATGACAGTGGCATACTAAAAATTCCACAGCGCACGCAAAAGTTCATCGATCGGAACAGTGATTACGTCGACAAATAACTTAAAGTCCAGCCTTTCCATACCATTTCTGTACCATTTGTTGGCAATAAATATGTTTTCTATGTGAAAAACAAATGAAAATCTTATTTTAGGGACCCGCCTCATAAAAAACAATAAAACATCAGAAATCAACGTTTGAGGCGAACCTTTTCACGTGGGCCAAGTACCGCCCACTCAATATCAATCAGGTTGTCCTCCACCGTATCAGATTTCAAAGAAACTAAAGGTGTCTTACGAACAGATGAATAGTTATTTTCCTTTTCGGGGAAAGGACCATATTGATTTGGCGTATATACTGGCTAAATTTTAAGCCGAGCACATAAAGAGAACGGCGAAGAGCTGGAGTGAGGAAGGGATACTTCCTTATAAACAACGCATAGCATCAGTAGCAGAGATTTTGTCAACAATTATCTCTCGGATACGTTTTTCATGTTGAAAGACTCAACAGAGCAAGCAGAATGGCCACCTTGCAATTGATACAAAAGGGCTTGGTTGCTGTATAAAGTTCTGCGCCATGACTACTTGGCCACAATTCGCATCAAGAGCAGTAATCGCTTTATACGACGTGCTGGTGTGCCCGAAGTGTTGACATTTGAAACAACGCAGGGGACTGGTAATATAGGTACGCACTGGCGCAAATCCCGGGGGGACGAGGGGGACATGTCCCCCCTAATCTTGGACCTGGGGGGACTGCCCCCCAATAATCTGATTTAAAAAGTGCTTTTTCGGATAATTGTCATTATTTGTGTCCGACTGTCCCAAAGGAATGTAAGATGAAATTGATTTCTCTTGGCTTTTCCATTTTTTTTAAAAAAAAAAAGAATCGTATTCTGTAGTATTTCAAACTGAACTTCGTGCTGTAGTGAATTTAGTAGTCTCATCAATATGTATTAATTCCACTTCCACTATTTGGACACAAATTGCAATAAATGCCAGAGGAGGATATGCCCCTCTCCTCATGCTAGAAAGTTGTCTCAGTTGTAGGTACGGGCACAAATTCCGGGGAAATGCGGAGACGTATCCCCCCAACATTGAAACTGGAGGCTCTCCCAATAATCCGATTTGAAAAGTGCTTTTTGCAGATAACTGTGATAAGTTGTGTCCGACTGCCACAAAGGAAAGTGAGATGAAATTTGTTTCTCTTGGCTTTTCCATTTTTAATGAAAATGAAGGCGTGCGACTGTGCGTGAAGTAACCTGATATGAAATCTTATCTCCTCCTCTCCCCTAGGCCCTAGCACACGAAGAGTATATAGACTATCCAATGTCAGTAGAACCCATCTTTTCAGTAAATGCGCATTTAATCTATTTGTAGTATCAGCCTAGGCATCTACTCATGCTTCGTAAGCTAACTAACTCTATAGCCTATGGAACCCGGAGGTTCAATGCCGCGTTCACAAAAGCTCTCCACTGACTTCTATACTTAGCCAACTGGATCCAGTTTCTACTTTGTATTCCAATCTCTGCGAGATTCATCTTAATATTGTCTTCCCATCTACGCCTAGGTCTTCTTAATAGTCGTTTTCCGATTGGTCTTACCGCTAACACTTTGAAAGCGTTCCTACTTTCTTCCATCCTGGCTACAGTCCTGCCCACCTAAGCCTCCTAGACTTGATGATCTTAACACAGAGATGTGCGTCTACGCGTAAAAAAAGATAGTTTACGTTTACGTGTCAACTGTGCGTAGACAATGTAAACAACGTAGACTATGTAGAATATGTCAACAACACGTAATTTAATATGGCATCGCGGACAATAAAGGAGCTTTCTTTGTCGTTACCTTGCGAAATTGCGTGCAAAATAAAATGCCTAGACCAGCGAATAGTAACTTTCGAATACTTAGTTTCGTCTTGATGGAGGAAAATGAAAAATATTATGCATTTTGAAAAATATGCAAGAAAAAATTGGCAAATACAGCAGATTCAAGACTGAAAGTCCAAGGTGAGAATTAGTTTCGTAAATTTCATTATAAAAGCAGTGTTCGAAGTGGAAAATCTAAGGAAGTGGTATGTGCAGAGCAGAGTAAACATACAGATTAGATAATTCCCTCTACTTTTTATGTTAGTCGTTTCCCTAATCTTTCGCTGCACCGAAGCAAAACAACTGAATGAGGAAATTTGAACAAACGAGCAACGAAATTCTTCCTTACATTTGATAGTGGTTGTCTACATAGTCTACACGGGAAAAGGTGTAATGTAGATTACGTATAGATTACAGTAGACAATCGCGTAGACGTAAAATTATAGTTTACGGCACATCACTGCAACAATGTTTGGTAAGCCGTATAATTTACGTAGTTCGTCGTTATGAAGTTTCCAGCATTCCCCATTCCCATTCCTCTTGATCCGAATATTTTTCCCGGGATCTTGTTCTCAAATACTTTCAGTCTATGCTCTGCACTCAGTAAGCGACCATGTTTCGAAACCATACAGAACAACAGGTATGATTATCGTTTTATACATTTTAAGCTTCAAATCCCTCGACAGAATTCGCGACAAGAGGTTTTGAACTGAATAATAACACGAATTCCCTGTTTTTAGTCGACATTTAATTTCTTCGTGAATATGATATTTGTCTTTTGATATTGATCCTAGATATTTGAAAGTATCCACTTTATCAAAAGTATTATTTAATATTTTAACACATACATAATTTGCCGTATTACGGTCCCGACGCACTTCCATATATTTAGTTTCTCTCCATTTACTTCTAAACCCATGTCCATGCAAGCGCGTCTAATAAGACCTCTGCATTTCTTTCTATTTTTCTCCTATCATCCCCTACTAAATTTACACAATCAGCGTGCGCATAACCAGGTGAACACCGTTCAGCTCTAGGCCCTGGTTGCTATCTTTGATTTTCCTTATAGCGTATTCCAGGACAAAGTTGAATAATAATGGCGACAACGCATTTTCTTGTTTCAGGCCATTCTTAACGTGAAAGCTCGTGGCCAAAGTTTTCCTACCCGGACTTTACTTTGGGATTCATTTAAACATGCCTTAATTGATCTAATTAGCTTTTTCGGTATTCCAAATTCTGTAAGAACGTTGTACAATGTTTCTCTCCTAACCGAGTTATAAGCCTTTTTAAAATCAATAAATAGTTGATGTACCGGACTACTGTATTCCCGCTTGTTTTCGAGTATTTGGCGAATGGTAAATATTTGGTTGATAGTTGATTTCGTCTAAATCCACACTGAATCCACACTAATCTCCAAAAATTTCATCTGCGTATGGGGTCAATCTTGCTAATAGAATGTTTGAAAGGATTTTATAGGATGTTAACAGAAGAGAGATGCCTTGATAATTATTAGTCAGTTTTGTCGCCTTTCTTGTGGATTGGAACAATGATTGATTCTTCTTACTCTTGTGGCAATTCTTCCTTGTTGTATATAAGGAGAATGAGTTTGTGTATCTTGTTCCACAATATTTCGCCTCCAGCTAAAAATTAACTCAGCCGGAATTTCGTTTACACCCGAGATTTGTGTTTCTTTAATTTCTTTATAGCGATTTTTACTTCTATTCGATTGGGTTCTGGAATATATGGTTCTGAGGAATATGTGTATCTTCCTTTCTCCACGCACATTAGTTTTTGGCTGCGTGTTCAGCAAATCGTCAAAGAAATATTTCCATCTATTTAAAATGCTATCTGTATCAGTGAGAACTGTTCCATCAGCTTTCTTTCATATATAAGAACGAGGTTGATAACCTTTCTTAAATTCGTTGATCCCTTTATACATGTCCCGAATGTTTTTATTTTTACTATTGTCTTAAAGTTCCTAAATTTTAGCATTCAAAATATCGCGTTTCTTTGTTCTAAAAGTTTTGGAAGTTCCTCGCCTGATTTCTACGAAATTTTGTGTAATTATTTCATTCGGATTTTGTAGCCAACGTAATTTTGCCTGTTTTCTCTTCTCTGCTAGTTCGAACCATGGTTTGTTCCTACATATTTCCGCGTGTCCCAATTTTTCTTTTGAGACAGGATGTTTCGTAAGCAAAGAAAAGAATTCAATTGCTGGAATATTTTTCTCTATAATCTTAAGGTTACATCTGTTAAGTAAAGAGTATGACATGTGTCAGATTTCTGAAACGATTCCTGTAATGTTATTGAGATTATAATTATTTTGCTCAAAGAGTACTGTTGCGTCATACATAATTGATATTCTTTCTTCATAGTTTTGGGGAAGTCGTCATTTATATTATTATATTACTATAAAACAATTTTAACGTGGATCTTTGTGGATGCCTCATTAGAAACATACCAATTATAAATATGCATGTATTCAGATTTCAGAATATTTTCACGGCAGTGATTTGTAATACTGATATGTACTACTACTTCATCTACATCACCTAATATATAATATACTCTACAACAGTTGATCAGGTTCATCTACCGTAATATGAGTTTCATCTCCCTTATCTAGAATAAGCCTCAAATCTGCCCATCTTCCAATGTTGAAGACAACCAATGGCGTATTTAGGATTTTCTTTCGAGGGCTATGCCAACACAAGGAAGGAAGTGGACAATTGCCCACCTGAGTTTTTGAATAAAATATATATATTAATTTATGCATAAATTGAAGTTATAATCGCAAGAATTACAGATCGATAAATCCTATATGATATGATACAAAAATTTAGAAGTGAATCTAATCCTTTATTCTATTCATACAAGAAAAAGAAAGCATCATCTTGTAGAGACCTGCACGGGCCGACTCTGTTATTTCTTTGGGCCGGGCCGGGCTTGGGCTGGCCGACACTGATTTCTCTTCAGGTCGGGCTGCGCTGGGGCCGATCAATTGCAATTCTTTAATAATTATTGACTTTCGTTAAATGATAATTGGAATAAAGCCAAACGTTGAAGAAGTGTGTCCGTGAAAAATGTTACAAAGAATGCACTAGCTATTTAGAGTTTATGTTGCTTAGCGGCTCCACATTCACTATAGGGGATTGCAGTCATTATGCGGTTAATTGAGCTCTGACCTTGACCTTCACTAAACTCAAAATATAACAAGAAGGGGTGGGAATGTTTTGCTTGTCGCTAAACAATATTGCCATCTTCACTTTATGCTAAAAATCAATTAAGTTAGATTTTTGTTACAGCAAGGTGACCAGAATTCTTACTTGCAAAAACGGGACACATACGAATCAGCGACGGGAGGATATCTGTTTTCCAGATTAGCACTGTTTTCAATTTATAAAATACACAAGTAAGAGTGATAACACAGCGTTTCTAACTTAAGTACTACCCAACAATACTTTTAACTACTAATAAACTACTTACCTCATTATTGATTATCTGTTATTCTTTACTATATCATTACTTTCACTACATCATCTATAACGTAATTTTCACTGGCATTTTTGGGATGAATGGATCTTCTTTAAAAGTTCTTTGTTTGCACTTAACAATTTGTAGAAATTGGTACAAGACTGATCAAAATTAATCTTACTGGTCGGCACAGCTTCCAAAGTATCTTGCAAAGTTGGGTTTTTATCACTTGTTCACAAAGCATTCATGTGCGAGAATACACATTCAATTGTAGCATTAGTCCCGGGTAAACAGAGAAGGAACTTCACAAGTTTAAGAAGATTTGAGTACGGTACGTTATAAGAACAGAAATGGGAAAATACTTTTACCCAGCAGTTGTCAGGAGATACTTTATTTGAGTTCCACTTAAATGAACCTTTCCAATGAGTGTTGGTACGAAAAAGTGTAGAGTTTGTATTGACCATTTATATTTTGAATAATAATTACGGGACACCTGGGTTATTTTTGCTTAAAAACGGGACATTTAGACGTCCCGTTTGAGAATCAGAAAAATACGGGACAATGATTGAAAAAAGGGACTGTCCCGGCTAAAACGGGACGTCTGGTCACCTTGTGTTACAGGGAATGGAGTTTTTGTTCTCTTGATGACAGGCAAAGTTCTAGGAGGCAATGGTACCATTCGGGAAGCAATCGTCAGGTTGTGAACCAGAGTTTAGAAAATGTTTCTGAGGTTAGGTCAAATTTAGTACTAAATTTTGAGAAAGATTGGGGCTCGAGCTATTTTTTTAAAAAAATTATCGGGCCGGGGTCGGACAAAAAACTTTTAAAATTTATCGGGCCCGGGCCGGGCTTGGGCCAAGAATTTTAAAAAACTTATCGGGCCGGGCTCGGGCCGAAAATCTCCAAAACTTTTCGGGCCCAGACTGGGCCGGGCCTAGGTACGTTCGGGCTGGATTGGGCTCGGGCCGAAAAAATCGGCCCGTGCAGGTCCCTATCCTCTTGGCCGTCCTAATTTCCCGGGCTAATTATTCCCTCGTTTTGATTTTCTTTAATTCAAACATTTCCTTCTTTTAAAAATAACTAAACGATATAATTGTTCCTTTGTTATAATAACTAAAGTCCTGTCATGTTGATATCCGTGCATGTTGGTGTGGAAGACTAGTTTCGCTTATCAACTCCTCTTAGTTTTGGTGTTACTGATGACGGCCAACTTGAATCACAACTGACAACGGTCGATAAAGTATGATAGGCGAAATGAAAGTAGTAACGTCAAGAAAAAGAAACAGAAAAATAGAAAGGATGACAGAAAGAACAATTAAGGACGCAGTTCTTACATGGAATGAAATTTGACAAATACAGTATTATTTCTGAACAAAGAGCATAAGAAAATGGAAAGTCAATGATATTCTTAGAAATGGTAAGAACGATTATTGCGTTCGTGGAATGCATAAAGCTAACAAATTATTTCGAGGGGAGAATGAGCCCGATAGCCTCCTAAATACGTCACTGAAGACAATTCTGCTCCTCTGATCCTTCACAGCATTGTTTTTCAACTTCATAAATATTTTGAACATCGCTTATATATATATATATATATATATATATATATATATATATATATGGGAACGTCTTACCCGTCCCCCCCCCAATGTTGAAGACAGATTTGCGCCTATGTAGGTACGGACCTTAAATCGGTAATAACCAGCCTTCACGTAGTTTGGAAGTGTAGGTAAATTGAAAGTAAGAATCATTGACTAAATCCCAACGAGTTCACCCGACTTCTTACTTTTGAGGCGAGTTACCTCTACCTGTACAACATATTGGTCAAGCAGCTTCGATTTAATCTTCTCCCCGGTGGAATTTAAGAGGTCCCATCATATCACATCGCGAGAGACGTTCAGTAGATGATGGAGTTCTGCGGACAAGTTAATGGTCCAAAGAGGTTAAATTGGTCTTTTCACTGTTTGCTTCTCGTCCACGTTTCCACTAATAAAGTGCCATTTCATAATTTTGCACATAATCCACATCAGGCTAAGATGGTGTAGGAGGGTACGCGTAGCAATGCGGTTGTATGGAGTGTATGCGTTAGCGAAAGTATGAGCATAAAGTAAAACTTCTTTGTTTCAGCATTTGCTAATACCGCTGTTTCTTCTCATTGTTGAAAAAATGTCCTTGTTCGTGTCAGCATAAGAATACCAACTGGAGCGATCTTTGCTAATTTAATACATGAAAAGTACCGGAAAAGGGTATATTGTGGTTGACTACTTAAGATGTAAGATGTTGATAAACTTTACAGAAATATGCTACGTTGCAAATGCTGTTACCTTGGTGGAGCGGTCCCGGCTTCAATTCCCGCTTGGGAAACTCGGGTGCAAACGTGTAAAAGCGTTTTTCAGATTAGTATTCTGGGTGAAGTTTTTCCTTGGTTGTATTTGATCATTCACATTAAGCAAATACCCTCCTGGTGCCTAAGGTCCTAAACGCCTTTACCCGTTCCTTCCTCCCTTCCTTACTGTACAGTAGTAGGATCACCGAGGGACGTTATCTCTCATACGTGACAGGCTAAATGCTCATAGACGTCTATAAATAATATAATTCCTAATTCCCTTAGATTCCATCATGTATAACAGAAAAAACAATTTTAAATATTTTAATTAACATTTAATTTATGTTACTTAATGTTAAACGTTACTAATTTACTTAATGTTATAATGTTTTACTTATTAACATTTAATTCCTGTACTTCGAAAATTTACGATCATTTTGATGTAATCGGCAATAAGTTTATTGAAAAGGGTCAAAACCAAGAACTGCATGAATACAAGATAATAAACCTTTTCTTCCTACTTTGAATAGATCACATTCGAATAAAATAAGATGAGTGCCAATACCTTTATCACAGTGATATGTGTGTTTCTTCTTAATTTTTTAAAAAATGAAATGAAATCTTTGAGTTTTACGTCCCACGGTTATGCCGGTTAGGCTAAAGGAGACGGTGATGATGAGTAATGAATGAAATGGTGGAATGAAGAAAGTGGGAGGAAACGGGAGAACACCGAGAAAACCCACGCAGAGGGTGTTTCTCCACCACAAAGTTCACTTGGCGGGGGCTGGGATCGAACCCAGGACACCAAGCACCAGAGGTGAACGCTCTACCACTGAGCCACCGCGGCCCTTAATTTGAAAAACTTTCAATGAGGGTTAATGCTGTAGAATATTATAGAGGATTAATATTACTGATCTAGATCAACTTTTAATATATTCCAGAGTTTCAGTTTTCTATTGTCACTATATTGTCACCAGAAATTTCCAAGTGTAGAGCAATTAGTACTTTCTACGTTTGATATGTCTTCAAATAATTTCTTGAATATATTTTGCATATTTTTAAATACCGTACATTTTCGTGTGATATTTATTACAATTCAAAATTATTCGACATTCAAATAAAATAACAACAGCCATAAATGAGGAATGGAACAATAATTGCTAACAATAAAATTGTAACAATTGCATTAAATAAATTTATGAAATAATTGCGAAAAAAGCATTAAATAAATTTATGAAATAATTGCGAAAAAAATTAAGTCAGCAGGAAATATATTTCGATAGTCGAACGAAAGGAAGGGGTAGGGGAAAGGGAAAACCACCTATCAACGGCATCATATCTAGTGTTACTGTCTGCTTTTCTACGCCATCCAATGATATTACACTTATTTGTATGGTATGTCGTCCAGTTGACAGTGTTGTCCTTTGTGTTAGAGAAGAAGCACCTCATCTAGTTTTTTTCCATGTGGTTAAGGTGCCAAGAATCGACGACACGTTGCATTAGGACAGATGTTGAACGAATATCTCCAGTAACGATAGAAATGCGTCTGCCTACTTCTCTAATAAAATCAAGGCTTGCAGATCCCCAAGCACCACTAGTCTCGATGGCAATTGGAGCAAAAATAAATTTATCAAGGAGGTTGTTATATTTCCTTTGCTTTTCTACTTCTCTACGACTAGCAACAGCTCCAGCATTCATAACAGCTAAAGGGAAACTTGAATGGGCAAATGTATCTGAACACGTAAAGTCTCATACTAGTGATTTGCCTTTCAACCAAGGAACTAATGTCATGCCATCAGGTCGTTTACCATCTGAACAACAACATCCTGAAGGTTCACGTATAGAAGGAATTCCAGCTGTGGTAAGGGCTCGTAAAATGATATCATTCACAGAGGAGTGTCTAGCGTGTCTACCCATGCTCTTCATGCATGAAAGGCCATGCAGGCCACGTTGGTTAACTTGATCCCCGCAAGCTGGACAGCGATGTGGCTCACAAGTATCTGCACCTAATCTTAAGCCGACAGAGATTCGAAATGCTTCATTAGTCACATGAAAACCTAATGATGTGGAGGGTATTGCATTCAACCATGCCCCAGCATGTAGGGATGAGGCAGCACGAATCCTGGCTTTATCCTCTCGAGCAATAACTGACTGTAAGAGAAGTTCATGAAAATGCACTGCAATTGGTGTGTACCAAGATGCCTGAGGACCTCTTTTGTTAATTTGTGGAAGATCTGTATCTGTTAAATTTTTCCATTTGGTAGAGCCTTCTTGAACTGTGCCATCTGGGTCTAGGTGGTAACCTTGCGGAAGAAGAGCCTCGACTAAACGAAGAGATCCGTGGTAGGACGCTAAAAAGGAAGGAATCGCCATATCCACGGATCGCCGAACACCAAGACCCCCTAATCTCACAGGTAAGGATGCTTGAATCCAAGGTCCGTCGCCTAAGGAGCAGTTTAAAATTGACTCCATGTCCATTTTAAGAATATGATCATATTTCTCCAGTAGTGGAGTCTCATTCCAAGATGGAAAGCATCGCAAGAAGTAGTTTAAACGAGGGATCGAAAAGAGGCACATAGAAGAAAGAAAGCTGCATGGACAGAAATCGAGGTGAGTCGAGACAAAAATATTCTAACTTCGATATTTTGCTTAACAGGACATTGGTAAAAGCTTCCTTTGTGAGAGCGGCGCCTAGAAGACTAGCATCCTGGTTAGGAGACGTATTCTTGGTTCAGTTTCGTCAATTTTTTAAATAATAGGTCGAACTTGGCTTCGTCTGACCCAAGAAAACGAACATCACACTTTGAAAAATTCAAATATAGGTCAAGTGCAGATGCCTTCTCATTTATTTGTGCTAGAGTTGAAAGAATTACTTCAGTTTCATCAGCGATAGTTCCATCATATAAATACCAAATGTTTAATTCAGTGTTGATTGATTTCACTAAGAAATGAATGGTTATAGCAAAAAGTGCTGGGCTTAGGGGATCGCCTTGTACTCCTCTCTGGGATGAAATAGTGTCTTGACCTAAGAATAGATCACTGGGTTGAGCGTAACATTGGTAAACATATGGATAGATTGAAGGAAATTCGTTCAACACTGTAGTAAACATGGAGTCCCGGTGAAGCTCGTTAAATGCGTTGCGAAAATCCAGCTTTAAGATAGCCTTAGGAGCATTGTGAATGGAGAAAAAATAAAACCGGGTTGCATGAACAGCTGCTTCGGCTCCGTTAGGAGTACAAACACCAAGTTGGTGGTGAGACAAAAAGCTCTTGAAATGCTCGGTGTTTTGAAGCATATAATCTTTGATTATATTCTGCGCCAGACATTACCAACGGCAATAGGTTTAATTCCAACAGATTTCTTTTTTAGAGCAGTAAGTTTGATTCCGAAAAACAATGGCCGAACTTCCAGGAAAACTTTTCCTGAAATAATTAAATTGAACAGATGGCATAATGATTTTACGAGCTTTTCCTTCGGTTCAAGTACTTGACAGGATAGGAGATCTTTGAGAATCGAAGGGCGAAGACCATCGAGACCTCCTGCGCTATCAGATGGAAAGGAATTAATAGCTATCTTAACTTCATTAATCGAAACTCCATGACAGTTTTTTGGGTCATCTGGAAGGTTCGGTAAAGTAAATTCACCAGGATGGGCTGGATGCTTCTCCAATAGCGTCTCAAACACAGAAATGTCGGGGGCTGCAACAGTATCATCTGACATTAGTAGACGGACTGCTCCACGGATGTCACTGTCTGCAAGTTTGTTTTCTACAATCTTAAGCTTGGAAACATTCTGTTTTGGAAGAGATTTCCTGATCTTTGTTGGACGCCAGGTTAAGGCGTCAATAACTATATCACACCAAAGACGAACTCTTTGTTTTGCCCACGAGGTAAGGTTTTTTACATTTTCAGATTTTTTTGGGAGCAGTTAGTTGGCAACTAATGGAAATAGAAACATATTGATCCAATCTCTTTCGTCATTTGAAATAGTTACTTGAAGTAACACATCGGCAAGTGCATCAGGAACTGTAGCTCGAACACCTCGAGGGACACGTCTTAAATATGTGTTGAGGATCTTAACGATATTAATATTTTGCACAAGTTAGACAACGTCAAATCCTGTGTGCCATTATTGCGGTTAGAGATGTTAGTTCTTTTAGTTTTATAATCAGGATAGCTATTATTATAGATATGACAACAATCTTTGTCCCCATTTACAACCTGATGCTTTTTACCTATATGTATAGCTAATCCTCTGGAATTCACATAATGTTTTCCACAGTGACACATTCTTAGAGTTAGTAGATAAACGGCCAATACTAGGCCTGCTAATGTTGGCAACTGAATCAATCTTAGGTATATTATATTCACCTGATTCGGCTGATTCAACCGATGGAACACTTCAACCGTCACTTGATGATTCCATTAGTTCATTTTTCACCTGTTCTTGAAAATTACATACTTATGAATTTGGAAAGGAATTTTTAATCGGTATGATTTCCCCTCTTGACGATTTTTTTAAGCAGATAAATCTATATTGTAAATTTTATGCCTACATGTTGTATGACGAACAGAAATTATATTTCATAGTTCTCAAATATGAGATTATTATACAGTTGTTTAATATTTAAAAATATTCAGGACTCCTTTGTATACCAACTATTGTTTGATAACGATTGTAACACACTGAGGGAATCTGGATATATACAAGAAGATATGATTCCATTTTTCTTAATATATAGTTCTGCTTGTCGTATTGCGAAAGCTTCAGGCTCATATATCGTTTTTGATACTGTTTATTTATATTTCAAATTAAATCTGTAGTCAGTATAAAGACTGCTTAACGAACAAATGAATCTGAATATTTTGAAGTATCCGTAGAAGGTAATATTGTTCTCTAACTTTCGAATTTGGCATTTGCATATCGAATCAGGCCCGTAGCCAGCCCAAAACTGTAGGGGGGGCCCGGCTGAAGTTAGGGGGGGCGATCCAACCATATGATAGTTCATCACCATATTATAGATCTTTTGCAAGCCTACTGTAAAACTTTTAGGGGGCCAGCAAAAATTTAGGGGGGAGGCGGCCCCCTAGACCCCCCTTGGATACGGGCCTGTATCGAATTATATGTGATTAAGTATGAGGTATCTGATTCATCTTCTGTCTTAATGTAATTCGGAATGATTGTTTAGTTTAAACCAAATCAACATTATAATTTCATACAAAACACGGAAAAAGCGGGACTTTATGTATGAAAAGGTTTAAAATTTGGAGGTTTCCATAAAAGTTTGACTATTCAAGTGTTCCCAGTAGCATGCCGACGTGGGACCCGGCATCGACATCGGCCAACGTCGGCGTCGTGGGATCTAAACTGGCCCACAATAACCGACCAATTGAGCTCGTACGTTTCGCAATTGTGTATAGAAGCTGGGAGATCAGAAATGTCGCCTATTCTATGTTCCTTGTGAAAAGTACTGAGCGATTCAAATACATTAGGCTACACCCCCGTGGCTCCACTCCCAGAGCAGCAGCACGAAACTCCTATATTATAATACCAAATAGACCTACATGATAATTGCTTTACTGGCTTTAAACATACTTCTTTGAAAAGTGATTGTACTCTTTACCTGCTCTCTGTCAATAGGAACTGTATGAATGTATAATACAAAACTGATATACAGAAATTTTTTTAAAAAATATTTATAATGTGATATTTCGCAGACCGCCTTTTATAAGGGCGCACTGTACCCTTCATAGATTCTTTACCAACAGCCACTATATAAATATACTATACAGAACTGGTATACGGAAGAACAACTAAAACCACTTACTGTATATATAAATGTAATGTTTCGCAGGGCGCTCTATGCACAGGGAGCACTGTACCCTTCAGGGTTTTTTCTATTAACAGTAACAGTATGTATTTATTGTACAGAACTGTGCTATACAGAAGAATAAATAAAATCGTTTACCTTTGATATGGTTTTGCAAGGGCGCCTTACGTAAAGGGCGCATTGTACCCTTCACGGTTTTTTTTAACAGAAACAATATGTATTCATTGTACAGAACTGTGCCATACGGAAGAATAAATAAAGCAATTTATCTTTGATGTCTTTTCACAAGGATGTCTTATGTAAAAAGCGCACTCTATTTAACGCGGGCTCTTTACCAATAGCAACTGTAAGAATTTATTATATAAAAAACTTGCCCTTTATTCATATTGTGATGTTTCGGAGGGCGCACCGGGACATGTCCCAGTGGGCCAGCATGAACCTGCCTCTATCCAGCAATGTTTCAAATATAAACTGCCCTATTTTGTCACTACTTTTCTCACTGAAGCTTACGCCCTATTTGCGACCTTTATTCATTCTCTTCAGTATCAGTATCCATCTATCTGTATCGCCACCGATTCTAATGGCCTTATGCAGAGTCGTTTTGACGTCTCATTAAAGCCGTACTACATGGTTTACTAACGGATGGTTAGTAGGGATATCGAAGTTTGTCCACATACTTTCGCAGCATGGTTTCTTTGTTCAATGAATAGCAACGAATTAAATGTATACCAGATGGTCTTATGTAGCTGTCAATTAAGGAAGTAAGAAAATTGTCAATTTAATGTGACATATGGATGTCTGAAAATACTTGAACCGTAGGAGGTGAGACAGACACGTCAAATAAATTTTAGAAACATGAGAAACATGAAAGAAAAGGATACAATTTGAAATTGAGAAGGTTCTTGTAAGTGTCACGTAATTCCATCATTCTGTCAATTAAGGAAGTAAGAAAGTACGAGTTGAAAGTGAGATATGGGTGTTTGAAAATAGTCTAGCCGTAGGAGGTGAGAGAGAGATCTGAAATGACTTTTAGAAAGTTTGGAAACATGAAAGAAAAGGATACAATTTGAACATTGTGTTATTAAAAGAAAGAATATATTGTCACTGAAACGTGACATATGGATGTCTGAAAATAGTGTAACAGCAGGACGTGAGAAAGTCATGTAACCTAAGAATGGCATGGGTAGGGAGAGAATTCGTTGATGTGTACTAAAGAAAGAAAGAAACATATACACAGGTGTACTGTAATTTTGGGTGGTCCAGTTTTTTTTTTTTTTGGAGTTGGAGGGGGATGTACTGTGCTCTGGACATTGGTTAATTGAGGGACTGTGATTTCTAATGCATGGAAACTGAAAAAGAAAGAAATAGGAGACACCTGCTTGTATGTGTGTGTTCCAGGGTTTTTGGAGGTGGGGAGCGAACTGTACTGTGCTCTGGACATTGCTTAATTGATAGTGTAACATGCACCCTATGGAGAAAGAGCAATGAGTATACTGAAGGAAAGAGAATGTAAGAAATACCTTGAAAATGTTACATTGCCTCATAGTGAGAGACAGGGCATACAAGATTGCATAGGGAAAGTGTAGTGTCCTTTTGACCAAAGGACCAGTTTAAATTAACGTGGGAATAGTTAAAATTACTACAATAGAAAGCGAAACTTTTTTTTGTGTGTGGATGAGAAAATGTCATGTTGGTTGCGACACACGTGTATGTCTAACTCTTTTTAGAAAAGAAAGAAAGAAAAAAAGATCTTTTAAGTTGTTAGGATATAGAAAGTTATTTGAGAAAATGTATGTGACATTTATTGTTGACGGATGGGACCCCCAGTAATTTCGACTTGAACGTAGCTCTTTTTAGAAAAAAAAAGATTTTTCTGACTTAGACAGAAAAATGTTCCATTTAGCATGCCCTGTTAGAATGAAAAAAGAAAGAAAGAAAAAAGTCCTTTTTCTGGAAAAGGTTCTTGTTAACTTTAAAGAATAGCTTTGTACTTGTTTTTGTGAAAAAACGGAAGTGTGTGTGTGTGTGTGTGTGTGTGTGAACGCTGGAACCACCCAGGTTAACGAATATATATAACGAAGTTTGAAATGAGAGCAGATTATATAGTGTGCTTTTGGCGTTGTGGAAACTTGCCTTGTGTATTTTTTCTGTGAGTGTGTTGTTTGGAGAATAATTTTGGAATTACCGGAAGGAAAAAAAGTAAGTTAAAATTTACCATTTATATAAATAAATATTGAACTTTGATTTTAAATGTATTTACATGCATTAAAATGACTTGTGTTGGCTTTTATTTATTGAACAAATGTGAGATAGAACCGTTGTTATGAGACTTATTTGTGAAGATTGAAATACGGAAACCAGAAATGTTGTGTATTTTGTGGATATTTAAAACACCAAGAAGCCCAATAGTGAACGGATAGGTTACCTACCATAAGACAGCGAGAGAGAGAGAAATAATATGGGAAGCATGCATATACGCTGAATGCATGCTATGAAGCGAGGGCGGGAGGGGGTGTTTGTAGTTTGAAGGAAACAGCAATAGAGACGCGAAGGCTGTTTTACGGAAAGAGTGTATGCGATAAAGAGAGAGAGAGAGAAAGAGAATGTTTGCAAGGTTGGATAAATGCGTTTGGTGCGTAAGAGGAGAGGAGAGGGTGGAAGGATTTTGGTGCTTGTACTTTGACGAAAAGAGCAATAGTATGCGTGAGAGAGAGAGAGAGAGAGAGAGAGAGAGAGAGAGAGAGCAAGCTTGGATAAATGCGTTGGGTGCGTAAGAGGAGAGGAGACGTGCGGGGGGAACAGTTTCACGAAAAGAGCAAGAGAGGTAGAGCGAAGCATGCATACGTGCGCTGCTGAGCGGAAGACAGGGGGAAGACGCGGGGTTAACCTGCTTCAGGCCTTTTTTTTATTCCTAGTTGAATGCAATGGAATTTACGGTCTTTTAAAAGGAGGGGAAAAAGCGTGATCTTGAACACAGAAACTGCAAGTTTGTGTAAGCCAAGAGAAAACAAATACATGAACGAAAATGAATAATTTATATGTTGATATCAGTGGCGTATGCGCGCTGTTTATTAAGATTCTAAGTGACTATTTTTTTTCTTTAAAAATATGTGTGTCAATTGAAATAATAGATATGTCTATGTAAAGTTAGATTATAATGTTATGATGTGTACTAAAAAGCACATGTAAAGTATAGAAATGTTAAAATGTTGATACTTACCTAGGATAATTTGTTTTGTTTGATGTTTGAAGCACATACGAAGCACTAATATATGCCGGGAAAAAAAAAGACGGGAAACGAGAAAAAGATTTTTTCGGTAAACGTATAAGGCATTCCCGGTTGTTTAAATAAGACGAGACCCATACGATGTGATGCTAACCGCACAAAAGCATGAATGGTACTGACACGTGCTGGTATATAGGTGGCGTTGATGTATAAAGACTAAGATTTTTTTCCGTATAATAACTTTAAATGGGCATAGCTCCTAAACGATTGATTGTACGATAAAATGGACTACAGAAATCGATTTGTCAGGTCGAAATTTATATAGAAAGACACCTTACATGATAAAATTGAACAATTTTTTGTGGGGGGCCAACAGTGGTGGCTGGGTATGTAGGGCTCTAACATTACATTTTTTGCTTTTGACGGCCAACTATTGGTTGTAGAAACAAAAGAAAGGTATTTTTTGAATGTTAGGACCTAACGAACACTAGTATACAGATTAGAACATTGTAAATTGAAAATAATTTTAAATGGTCATAAATCCTAAACGGTTCATCGTATGACAAAATGGACACCAGAAATCGATTTATCAGGTCAAAATCTATATAGAAAGACACCCTACATGATACATTTGAACAATTTTATTTTTTTTGAAATTTATATACAGGGTGTTTCAAAAGTACAGTTTTTATTTTTTTGCTTTTGACGGCCAACTATTGGTCGTAGAAACAAAAGAAAAGTATTTTGTTAATCGTTAGGACCTAAGAAACAAGACTATACAGATTAGAACATTGTAACTTGAAAATAATTTTAAATGTGCGTAGCTCCTAAACTATTAATCGTAGGTGAAAATGGACAACAGAAATCGATTTATCAGGTCAAAATCTATATAGAAAGACACCCTACATGATACATTTGAACAATTTTTATTTTTTTGAAATTTATATACAGGGTGTTCCAAAAGTATAGTTTTTATTTTTTCGCTTTTTTGGCCAAACTATTGGTCGTAGAAAGAAAAGAAAGATATTTTCTTAATCGTTAGGACCCAAGGAACACGACTATACAGATTAGAACATTGTAACTTGAAAATAATTTTAAATGGTCATAAATCCTAAACGGTTCATCGTAGGTGAAAATGGACAACAGAAATCGATTTATCAGGTCAAAATCTATATAGAAAGACACCCTACATGATACATTTGAACAATTTTTATTTTTTTGAAATTTATATACAGTGTGTTCCAAAAGTATAGTTTTTATTTTTTCGCTTTTTTGGCCAAACTATTGGTCGTAGAAAGAAAAGAAAGATATTTTCTTAATCGTTAGGACCTAAGGAACACGACTATACAGATTAGAACAATGTAACTTGAAAATAAAAATTTAATGAATTTGCATAAACAATATGGCGTCGATTTTTTTCAAACTTTGGAAATATGTTTATTAAAAGATATATTTTTATATGAATAGGTAAAATGAATAATATTACTAAAATAAATACCATTTTTGCGCGTTTTTTACCGCAACCGGTACGCGCCGCGCGTTTTTTACCGCGACCGGTACGCGCCGCGCGTTTTTACCGCGACCGGTACGCGCCGCGCGGTATATGCGGCCGAAAAAAGTTTTTGCGACGCGGGACGCGTAAAATTTTGTTGCCCGGAAACTGCACGGGGTATTGCCGGTTATAAAAACAAACAACACTCGGTAACTTGCTATGGCACATGTACACACACGCACAGTCTTATACACACTAATGTGAATGTTATGATACAGGTGTCGTTCTTTCAAGAAAGAAACAAACATGGCGGATGGATTTTAATGATATGTAATAACTTTAAAACAGTAATAATTAAAAATTTAAACAAGTTAACACGAACTTAACCGAACTTTTCCGAACATTGACGAACATAAACCTAAGAGTTTATTTACAATTTCTGTACATATTGGTTAATGTACAACACGAATGGTTCCGAACTTAACCGAAGTTTCCCGAACATTCCCGAACATAAACCTAAGAGTTTATTTACAATTTCTGTACATGTTTATACATGTATTACACGAATGGTTCCAAACATAAACATAAAAATGTATTATGATTTACCGTACATGTATAGTATACGTATACTATGCATGAAATATAATTTAATTACCGTTAAAAATAATTATAATATTAACACAGAATATAACACTATTATCTGTATAGGTTACAACACAGTTTGTAGTCTCGTACGCAAAGGCATTTCGTTTTGTAGTCTTGTACCCAAAAGCATTTGGTTTTGTAATCTCGTACGCAGGTGCTTTAACATATTTTAAATTAGTAATACAGATATTACACAATATGATGTAATTTGTACCTTATGTTAGTGGGTCTAAAAAATTCCTTTGTTGCTAATGCTAGGAATTTCTTTTGTTTGCTTTGCTGCAGGTGTTTAAACAGGTTTAAACTGGTTTTATTGTTTTTTTGTTAGACATTGTGTATATATACCCCCGTTGCTAAGGAAATATTATCATATGTATGCTGGTAACCGTACCTTCAACACAACATTTACTTACTGAATAAATTTATACAAACATATAATAAAAGAAATATTAAAATATTATATTTACAAAAGAGTAGTAATATTAACTGTATTGTTGCAGTTGTTGATATTCAAAACAAGAAAAGAAGAAAAAAACAAAAGAAGAAGAAAGGAAGTAAGGAAGAAATCCTGATTTTATCTCAAGTTTAGAATACACAACAGATTTACTTAGAAGATCATCGTAAGTATATTTATATATTATGCAAATTTTATACTTTGATTAAATATTGGTATATAAAGTATTATTTTTAAAAATTGTAAACTGTTAAATATTTACAATAATACCCCATTTTAAAACAAACGAAATTTGTTTTACCATTGTGCAAAACATGTTTCTTAATAGATTCACACTTTATTTTATGAACAAAGTTGTTGCAGAATTTTAAAAATGTTTACACTGCATTTTAAGAACGAACTTTTTGCTGAATTTTAAAATGATCACACTCCATTTTAACATTGAAGTTCTTGCAGAATTTTAATGATGATCACACTCTATTTTAACAATGAAGTTCTTGCAGAATTTTATTGATGATCAACAGAAAAAATAAGTAGAGCTGCTTAGAAGAAAACTAAATAATATTGTTAACTGAATAACACTATATTTTTATATATTGTTGTATTTATTTTAATGTAAACTAATTTTTGTTTTAATATTTTACAGATGGAATTTCTCGGTGCATCATACGTAAACGAGTTTAACGAAATTGACGAAATTTACCTGGCTGGTGTCATAGAAGGTCTGAATACAAAGGAGCGCGTGTTGGAGACCTGGTGGCGTATTATGGATAAGCAACGTCAAGGATTTCGTGGCAGTGAAAGGTATGATACCTTGTTATCAGCTCTTTTTAATTTTTATCATGATAATCAAGCACTTATATTGCAATATGCAATGTCTAGTGCAGACATTGTTGAGTTATTTGCACACGGATTTTTCCGTGAGCAAATCATGTACCAGTGGGCATATGATAAATTCATTCATTTTAATTATTTTAATTGCTCACAAGGTGATAGGATGAATGCAGCAGAGGTAGCCGAATTTTGTAATTATGGATCGCGTTTTATTTTGGTTCATAATAATGTGTCGCCATCTGTTGAAAATTCCGTAACCTCGGTCCACCAAGAAAGTCAACCCTTGGAAAACATACTTCAAGAAGAAGATTTTAATTTAATTGATGAAATTATTAATGAACAAATAGAAAATGAAGCAGCAGATGGTACACAAACAAATCAAAATTCCGCAGTTTTAGTAAATTCCGATGAGTTTGGAACATCTGATTATGTGGAGGCTTTATTAAACGAGTTATGTGAAAATGGACAAAATCCTGTGAATGTTGTAAATAATGAAGTACAGGTATCAAGTGTACAATGTTCACGGGATACTCGTGGTTACGGAATGGGTTCTCCACAGCCAAGCACCTCCGGTTACGTTCCTCCAAGTGAACGTAGCGGACATACAGATGTTCAAAATACAGGGGAAGGTAATTTCGAAGTAGTACATGAAAGCAGAAAAAGTTTCTCTAAGTTTAACTTGGTGGGACATGAAATTGCGGTAAGGCCAATGGGAAATGAAGAAATTAGAAATCCTGCGGCCTATATTGAAAACCTAATGAACTTCGCATTGGATAATGTACTAAACAATGCGAGACCTAACGATTTTGTTGGAATGTACATTGATTCGTCCAATAGTAAGGATAAAAAAGCAATGTATGTTCCATGGAGACGCCGCAAAGATATTTCTGCTAAGACCGTTTTAGCTTCCATTACTAGAGTGTTAAATAGTAATGAAGACTTCCTTTTAGGTAATCATGTCCTCTTTCGATTTCATATAGTAAATTCCATGTTTGGTGCTGGAAGAACACGTGATAATAATTCCACACTAAACAAATATTTACCGTTAAATGAATTTTTAGTACAACATTTGGTTGAGCTTCCGGGAACCGATAATGACAAACTTTGTTTACCTAAAAGTATTGCTTGGGGTATAGCAAAGCATACCGAAACACGTCAAAATTTGAGTAATTTAACAGATCCAACTAGAGATACATTAAAAGGTAGAGCAATTAAGCTTTGTACTGAGGCAGGTGTTAGCGTTAAAGATGGTTGCGATTTTAATGACGTAGAATTATTTCAGAAACATTTAAGTCCAAACTATGAAATTATTATTTATGAAAAAGTACCCGAAAGCAAACGTGAATTTAGAGTACGTTATCCGGAAACACAAGTACAAAGACCAGAGTTACAAAATGCAAAACCCATCTATATTTATTACGATGAAAGGGGAAGTATTGGGCATTTTCGCCCTATTCGTACAATAACGTCATTTCTAAGAAAAGAAAAGTATTGCTTGCATTGTTTAAAAGGTTTTAATGGTGGTAAACGATTTCATAAGTGTGAGTTAATGTGTTCATCTTGCGAACATATGCACAAAGTAGATGTTACGATGGATAAAATGAAATGCAATGCATGCAATAGATATTTTACTAGGGGTGAATGTTTCGACAATCACTTAAAAGGTAATAAAATTGGCAAGAATGTGTGTGAATATGTGAAAGTTTGCATCAACTGTAATGCACTCTATGATTTAAGAAGACGTAAATCTGATCATACATGTGGTGAATACTTTTGTAGTACGTGTCGTGAACATGTACAGGAAGGTCACTCATGTTATGTGAAGAAAGTAAAACCTACTCATATCAAGAGGTTTCTTTATATTGTCTTTGACGTAGAAACCATGCTCAAACCGGAAAATGAGCGTGGGGAGCGGGAACACGTTGTTTGCTTGGTATGCGTTAGACATGTATGTCATAAATGTATGAATAACGGCATTGATGAAGCCTGCAGTACATGTGGTGATGAAAACGGTAACCGTTCGTTTTCTTTTAAAACCATTGATGAATTTATTACACATATTTTATTAGATAGACCCCAATTTAGTAAAGTCTGTGTCATAAGTCATAATGGTAGTCGTTTTGATAGCATTTTCTGTTTGAGATCTCTCATTGAGTCCCAGCATATCATTCCAAAAACTTTAATTCAGGGTCAAAAGATTTTTAGTATTTCTATTCATAATAAAATCATTTTTAGAGATAGTTATTTGTTTGTTGGTGTAAAATTATCAAAATTACCTAAGACGTTAGGCCTTTCAGAAAATTTAAAGAAGGGAGATTTCCCATACTTGTTTAACACAGTAGAGAACCAAAATTATGTAGGACCATATCCGGGAATAGAGTACTATGATCCTGAATCGCGATCTGCTGAAGAAAGAAAGCGGTTGGAGGGATGGCACCAAGAACGGGTGCAATTGGGAGAGCAATTTAATTTGCAAAAGGAAATGCTGGAGTACTGTGAAAATGATGTGAGAATTCTCACAGAAGCTGTTATTAAATTTAGTAATATCATAGAAGAGAAAACGGGTGGATTACAATGTTTTCTAGTATCGTCTACGATTGCAAGTTTAGCCATGCAAACATATCGTACATCATATCTTCCAGAAGAAAGTATTTCTGTTATACCACCTTTGGGGTACCATTATAAAACAAAAACCAGCGAAAAAGCAATGAAATGGCTAAAGTATATGGAACACCAAATGGGTATAGAAATCCAGCATGCTGGACGAAACGGAGAACAATCTTTTGGAAGGTATAATGTTGACGGATACAATGCAGAGCTTAATGCCGTGTTCGAATTTATGGGGTGTTACTGGCATGCCTGTAAAACGTGTTTTCCAAATAACCGTAATGCCATAATAGATAATGCACATGGTCCGTACAGCACATTTGAAAAAAGGTATGAACATACGGAAATCCGGCGAAAATATTTCACAGAAATTCTAAAAATGAATTTGTATGAAATATGGGAGTGCTCTTGGGATAATAAAGTACGCACAGATGTAGATTTACAAAAGTTCCTTAAAGAACATTGTGATACTACTGCTGACTTTCTTATTCCTAAGAGTTGCTACAACGGAGGCCGTACTGAAGTATTTCGTTCTTATGTGAATTGTGCGGACGATGAATCCATTCTTTATTATGATATTACATCGTTATACCCCTACGTCATGGCAAGGAAACCTCTTCCGGTGGGGGCACCTAAGGTGCATAAGGGGCCGGTTTTCCCAGATGTGGGAAAAATTCATGGGATTGTAAAATGTACTGTATTGGCTCCTAAACAACTCTTTTTTCCCATATTACCGTATGTAGCACAAAGCCGATTAATATTTGGACTTTGTAGGCTATGTATGGAAGGAGAAACTATTGATAATTGCACACATAGTGATACTGAACGTGCATTAACTGGAACTTTTTGTACACCAGAGCTTCACCGTGCTCTTGAAAACGGATATAAAATCGTCAAAATTTATGAAATATGGGAATTCGAACTCATGGGTTCTGAAGATCGGAATTCACCTAGTTTATTCCGGGACTATGTGAATACGTTTCTTCAGATGAAGCAGGAAGCTTCTGGCTATCCTGCTTGGTGTAAAACTGAAGAAGACAAAGATAAGTATATTGACGATTACTATGCTCACGAAGGCATAAAATTAAATAAAGATAATATTAGGACGAACCCTGGACTTAGACAATGCGCGAAGTTGTACCTCAATTCCTTATACGGAAAATGGGGACAGCGCACAGATATGACACAGTGTGTAATTATTGATAGTGGGGCAGAGTTCCATAGGTACCTTGCTACACCGAGATATGAGGTTCATAGTGTTATTCCAGTTGGTGATGAACATCTTATTCTAACATATAAAGACTTGGAAACCGAAAATGTACCTCTGCAATTTTCCAATGTTGTCCTTGCCGGTTTTATTACTTCATGGGCCAGGCTACAATTATATGATTTACTTGTGACTGTAGGACCTGAAGACGTAATTTATTGTGACACAGACAGTATTATGTTTACGTGTAAAAAAGATAGGGAACCTCCGTTGAAGCTTGGCAGCTATTTGGGTGATCTTACTGATGAAATTGAAGAAGGGTGGGAGTTTGTAACATTTATAGGATTAGGGCCAAAAAATTATGGTATGCGGCTTAAAAATACCGCAGGGGAATTTCGAAATATTTTCAAAATTCGGGGAATTACACTAAATGATAGGACCTCTCAAAGAATAAACTTTGAGAGTTTCTATGGATTAGTGACAGGAAATATTAATTGTACAATTATAGAAAATCCAAATAGCATTGTGCGGAAACAGGGCTTCACTATCTTTTCACGTAAAGAGACAAAAACACACCAAGAGGTAAACAAAAAACGTAAACGTATTGACGATATACAAAGTGACGAACCAATACCAAAGACAAAAAGTTTACCTCATGGATATGTACAATAATAATTTTAGCTTGGCTTATAAGTGATTGTTTTTATTTATTTATTTATTTATTTTTTAACATTAGAGTATGACTATTTATTTATTTATTTATTCCATCGTTTGCTGTGCAAACTTATAAATTGTAAACCAAAGTATACATTTCATTCTAGTCATTCATTTATTCTAGTCATTCATTCATATTTTAGTCATTTCAAGCTTTAATATTTATTGTTTAACTTATTTTTAATTTATTTTTAATTTATGTTGTTAATTGTGTGAGTGAGTGTGTGAATGAGTGTATATAAAGTAAAGTATCTATTGTGTGCATTCAGTTTAATACAAGATGTTAAAGTTTCAACATCCATCAACCATTTTAATTGCTGGTCCTTCACGTGCAGGTAAAACATGTTTTGTAAATCGATTATTAAATGAACGTGATCAAATGTTTACTATGAAATTTAATGAAATTGTTTGGTGTTATGGTGCAGTCATACCAAATTTAGATGTAAGTTCAGAAATTCGATTTATAGAAGGAATTCCAGATATGAATAATTTTGAAATACAAGAAAATTCATTATTAATATTAGATGACTTAATGTCTGAAACCAATGGTGATGTTGCAAACTTATTTACAAAATATGCACATCATAAAAAATTAACAGTAATATTTATTGTTCAAAATTTATTTCCAAAAGGAAAACATGCTCGTGATATAAGTTTAAATGCACATTATATTATAGTATTTAAAAATCCTCGTGATAAATTACAAATACAATATTTAGCAAGACAAATTATGCCACGATATAGTAAACAAGTTGTGAATGTGTTCGAAGATGTAACACGTGAACCTCACACTTATTTGTTATTTGACTTAACTCAAAAAACAAATGATGCATTACGATTACGTACAAATATTTTTCCTAATGAAACACTGCATGTATATGCAAATGTAAAAGACAGTAATTCAGTCATTTACGTTTAGTTTAGTTCAAGATGTTGAAGGTGAAACAACACTTTGATACTCTCCGTGCTTTGTGCAAATGCAAAAGCGCAAAGCGAAAACAAATTATACGACATGCATCTGGTGATTTAATACGTACTATTTCACAAGTTGCTAAAAACACAATAAAAGGAAACATTCCGTTGAATTCGCGTCAGAAGCAACGTTTACGTAGACATAAAAAGATCTTGCGTGCTTTATCTGCACAACGTACAGCACTTAATAAGAAAAAGAAAATTTTATTGCAAAAAGGTGGGGCATTTTTACCATTAATTTTAGGACCATTACTTGGTGCAGTAGCAAGTAGTTTGTTTGGAAGATAAGTATGTCGGAATTTCGTAAAATGATATTAGTGTCTGAAAATGCAATGCAACAAATGCATGCAAATATAAAATCAATAGATTCACATCAATCGCGTTTAGATGAAGAAATGAATAGTATTTTACAACGTCGTAATCTTAGTATTGAAGAAAAATGGAAATTGTATCAGCAAGCATTACAACAATATTTAAATTATACTTCATCAGTTTCACAAAATCCAATTACATTACCTATTATTGAAAAAGATGTTCCTCAAACATCATCATCATTATCTCAAGAAGAAGAAAAAAATAATTCTATTTTACCCTTTGTATCAGACATTTTACAATCAGTACCAAAAACACAACGAAGGAAAACAGATCTATTATTAAAACAGTTAACAAGTTCTGATAAAATTCATTGGGATCAATCAGGAACAGTACGTATTCAAGGAAAAATAATACCAGGTTCTAATATTATTGATTTAATAAATGATGTTGTTCGTACACGAAAATATTCAAGAAATCCTATAGGCATTCACGAGTTTAAAAATTTATTGGATGATCTTAATGTACCACGTGAATTTATTTCTACTCCTATAGTAAAATCACATAGCAAAATTAAAAAATCACAAAGTCCAACACTAGTAACAAATATTTTTAAAAACTGGAAAGAATATAAAATGTAAATAAAAAATGGGAAAATTGTCAAAATTATATTATGATTATACAAATCCTGCTTCTTTATCAAGTATTAAAACATTACAAACAAAAACAAAATTATCAAAAAAGAAAATTAAAAATTGGTTAGCATCTCAAGATGCATATACATTACATGCACCAGCACGTAAAGTATTTGAACGTAAACAATATTATGTTAGTGCACCAAATGAAACATTACAAATGGATTTAGCAGATATGCAAAATATTGCAAAGTATAACAAAAATTATAAGTATATATTATGTTGTATCGATATTTTTTCACGGTATGCGTATTGTGTTCCCTTAAAAACAAAAACAGGTCCTGAAATGGCAAAAGCAATCAAAAAAATTTTAAAAAATTTTAAACTACCCGTGTTTAATGTACAAACGGATTTAGGTACAGAATTTTATAATCAACATGTAAAACGTTTATTTAAAGAATACGAAATTAATCATTATAGTGTACATTCAGAAATTAAATGTGCATTAGCTGAACGCTTTATAAGGACATTAAAAGAAAAATTATATCGTTATTTTACGGCTAAAAATACATACCGTTATATAGATGTGTTAGATCAATTTGTAAAAAATTATAATCATTCGTATCATAGTAGTATTAAAATGGCACCGGCAAATGTAAATTACTCTAATGTTGATCAAGTTTTGAATACGTTGTACGGTGATAAAACGAATAAAAACAAATTAACATGTAAATTTCAGCCTGGTGATTATGTGCGTGTTAGTAAATATAAACATAAATTAGAAAAGGGATATTTACCAAAATGGTCACAAGAAATTTTTATTGTTGATAAATGTATTCCGACAAATCCTATTACATATAAATTAAAAGATTGGAATGATGAGGAAATTAAAGGAATATTTTACACAGAAGAATTACAAAAAGTAAATGTAAATTCAAACAAAACATTTTTAATTGAAAAAGTACTAAAACGAAAAAAAGATATGATGTATGTAAAGTGGTTAGGATATCCATCAAGTATGAATTCATGGATTAAAACAAATTCTGTTCAGTCTTCAAAATGAGTTCAATGATAGAACATGATTTCTATGTTACTCTTCCTTCAAATGCTAGTACTGAAATTTTTACTAATAATACAACTTCTTCATTTATAGTAAAGTTAGCACAACCTATTCACTTAAGTGAAGGAGAATGGTATGTTGCATTAACACAACTTAATGTTCCTTTTAGTTTTTATAATGTAGGTAAAAATGAAAAAATTGTAATTGAAACCATCGTTAATGATGAACTTGAAATTGCTCATGTTGATATTACACCAGGATACTATACTTCTATTTCATCCATTTTAGAAATGATTCCTGAAGAATTACGAATGTTAAAATATTATAAAAATAAAAATCAAGTTGGAATTAGACATTCTTTAAAATTGAAAGATTTTTGTGTTATTGGAATGACACGCGGATTGCAACATTTACTTGGATTTATAAATGAAAATACAACAGAGTTTACAGATGCTGTTTTTGTAAAACCAGTTAATGAAGATGTTCCAACCGTAACACGTGCAAAATTTCCATGCAATTTAGAATATAATATACCAAACGTTTTTAATGTATGTGTTGATATTGTAAAACAACAAGAAAATATTGGACCAGTAGTTCGTAAAGTTAGTGCCTATAATATTGAGCACGGAGATGTAAAATGTTTTCTATTTCACACACCACAATATGTTAAAGTTGTAAAATCTTATTTTAATACGATTGAAGTAAACTTAAAAGATGAGCACGGTTTAAAATTGCCATTTGAATTTGGAACTTCAAACTTAACACTTCACTTTAAACGAAAATGATTTCTGAAAGTATTGATGATAGTTTTTACATTACACTTGTATCAAACGCAAGTACTGATGTATATCCTACAAATACTCCAACACATTTTATTAATCAACTAAAAAATAATATTCAATTATCAGAAACCGATTGGCATGTAGGATTAAGTGAATTACATGTTCCTTTAACATGTTATAATGTTAACGATGGAGAAAATGTTATGTGGTATAAAATAAAAAATGAAGAAGCACAAAAAGGTAAAATTGTAAGTGGATATTATCACTCTGCACATCATATCATTGATGAATTAAATAAAATATCAAAAGATATAAAATTTTCTATATCAAATGTTGTACAAGTAGATTGTAGTGATCGTGTTGAATATGGCTTATTATCACCAACATTAGCAATGCAATTAGGACTTCGTCAACATAAAGATCTTGTTTTGTATAAACGTGGATTTAAACAACCATATGTTGATATTGGATATCCTCATCAAATTTTTATTTATACTGATATCATACAATATCAGTTTTTAGGTGATACAAAAGCACCTTTATTACGTATTGCAACAATATCAAATGTAAAATACGGTAAAGTAAAAACATTAACATTTCAAGATATTCATTATCTTCCACTTGCAAAGTTTTCATTTAACAGTATTGAAATACTATTAAAAGACCATGCAGGACGAAATTTGCCATTTCGTTCTGGGACACTAAGTGTTACACTTCATTTTAAGCGCTCTCCTAATAAAAAGTAATTAATCAATTAATTATATTTTAAAAATGAAATTTAGACGACATTACGGACATGGTATCCCATACTTTTCAGGACCTGTATATCAACGGGGACATGGTATAGGTAGTTTCTTTCAAGGATTATTTCGTTTTGCATTACCATTTCTTAAACAGGGTGCAAAAACTTTAGGTCGACAAGCATTACAAACGGGAATACAAGTAGCGGGTGATGTATTAGAAGATAAACCATTTAAAGAATCTGTTCGTGCACGTGTAAAAGAAGCTGGTGAAACATTAAAGACAAAAGCTGCTAACAAAGTTGGTCAGTTATTAACTGGAAGTGGTAAGAGACGGCCACGCAAGCGTAAAGCTCCGGCAATTGTTCGTTTTGGACCTCCAACTAAACGTAAGCGTACAAACAAAAGCAAAAGCAAAAGAAAAGTAAAAAGAAAAATAAGTCGTGTTACAGATATATTTTCATAATGGCACTACTTAATTCAAACAGTGTTGAATGTTGTACCAATGATTTCGATTTATTTAGTACTCCAATGACACAAACTGCAATTGAATCTTGCTTTAATGCTGAATACCGTCCAATTTCAACATTAAGTTCTGATGGACCTATTGAATTTTTTATTCCCGGTGAAACAGGAGAATTTATTCATACTGCATATCTTTATCTTTACGTACGTTGTAAAATTACAAAACCTGATGATACACCATTAGCTGACACTGATGTTGTAGCACCAACAAATAATTTCCTACATTCGTTATTTAGTCAAATTGACATTTCATTAAATGATAAATTAATTACTTCTTCATCAGGATTTTATCCTTATCGTGCGTACCTTGAAACATTATTAAATTATTCCCGTGATGCTTCTGATACACATTTGAAATTAGGTATGTGGTATAAAGATACCGCTAAACAATTTGATACCATAGGTAATGCTAATGTAGGTTTTCAACAACGTGCTAATTATATTAAAAATAGTAAATCGTTTGAAATGTATGGTCGTCTCTATACAGATATTGCTGGATTACCAAGAGCACTTGTAAATAAAGTAGGTCTTCGTATAAAATTACATCGTAGTAAAGATGCTTTTTGTTTATTATCTCCTGTAAATACTTCTTATAAAGTAAAACTTGAAGATGTTACTCTACATATACGTCGCATTGATGTTGCACCTCATTTGGCAATGGAAATCAATACTAATATGAATCATGAAACAGCAAAATATCCCCTTACAAGAGTACAAACAAGATCGTATACTATTCCTGCAAACGTTAATTCATACAATCTTGATAATATTTTTCTGGGTAACGTACCTAAAGGTGTTGTTATCGGGTTTGTTTCCAATTCGGCATTTAATGGAAAATCTGAACTAAATCCATTTCATTTTCAACACTTTAACGTTAACAAACTGCAGCTACAAGTTGGATCAAAATCTTTTCCTCCCAGTCCCCTCACCCCCGATTTTAAAAACAATTTGTACCTTCTAAGTTACCATTCTCTGTTTTCCGGTACTGGTTTATATTATAAAGATGATGCACATACTATTACTCCTGAAGAATATCCATACGGCTATACTCTTTATGCATTTATTCTATCACCTACAGCAACATTAGATGACTGCACTTGGGACCTTGTGCGTGATGCGCCTGTAAATGTTAAAGTTTCCTTTTCTGAAAATTTAACTGAGCCTATAACATGTATTGTTTACGCTCAGTTTGATTCTTTAATTCAAATTGATAAAGATAGAAATATATATACTGATAATACTTTTTAAAAGTATCATTTTAATAAAAGAAGTATAACTGTTCACTTCTAAGCATATGAATTACATGTGTCCTACTGGTACAACGTGCGTTAAACATTGTATATTGTAATATTTGTGCTTGATTATTCAAAGAGTTGCAAGGTATCATACTATGAAGTTTCTCAAAAGTATTTTTTATGCGTTAGCACCATTCATCGTTATTGGAAAAGTTATAAAAAAATCTGTCATGAATATTTTAAACATGTTATTTCGTTTTATGAAAATATTCCATATACTCCACTAGGTCTTCCAACATATACGCGTATAAAGTGAAGTGAAGTGATGTGAATTTAAAAAACAAAAGTTATGTACACGGATGATTTAATAAAAGTGTTACTTCGTGATAAACTTACTGGTGCAAATGTGCATGGCATTTATCCTATTGATAGAATACCAAAAACTGTACAACCACCAGCTGGACTTATTATAAATTTAAGCAATTCATCTTCAAGTGGTACACATTGGGTGTGTGTATTCATTGATGAAAATCAAAGAGGATACTATTTCGATAGCCTAGCATTACCATTTCCAAAAGAAATAAAAACTTTTTTAAATAAAAATTGTAAAATATATTTTACAAATAGTTCCGCATATCAAGATGATAATTCAATCTTGTGTGGACAATTTGTGTTGTACTTTCTGCATCATATTGTACGAAAGAAAAGCTTTAACGAATGTTTAAATTTGTTCAAAACAAATAATCTTAAACAAAATGATAAAATTGTATTCAATCATGTAACCAATATATTGAAAAAGAAAAAACAAGTAGATTAGTTTAATAAAATTTTTTTTTATTTACAATTTAAAATCTTGTATTTTTATTTACAAGAACATATCATATATCCTTTTTACAACTTTGCAAATGCATTAGTTAATGTTATAGTACGTTGAAACTTCCACCAATAACATAACTGTTGTGCATTACGAAATGCACATCCTGATTTTTTATCAAGTTTAATATTTTGTTCATGAAAAGTACAATAATCATTAAATACGTTTGCTTGCATTGTGTTTAATGGTGGACACTGTTTACTTTCCAAATCAATAACATTAGCTAGTGCAAAAATATTTTTAATCCAAAGTGTTTTTTCTGCACCTTTACAATAAAAGGTTGCATCTTGTTTACAAAGTTGATATATAAGGTTACGTATGTGTGATACAGTATAACCGCATTTATCATTCCAAGTTAATCCATGTAAGTTTAATGTTAACCATTCAATTTGTTTTTGACAACCTAATGGAAGTATATTGTATTCTACTGGTGATTTTATTAAACAATGCAAATTTACTGTATCATCACACGCAGTTAAACAAAATTCACGTATAATAAATTCATTATTTGAAATCTTAAAACCTTGTATGTCAATAATGTATTCATTAACACCTGGTGAAATTTTATGTTTACGTTCTAAGAAAAATGGTATAATTTGTCCAATAAATTCAGTGTTCTTTAAACAATCACGCACTTTGCGTGTAAAGTTTATACTTGAAATTTCACTATGGTGTTCTTCAAACACTTCAAATAAATCAATAAGAGTTATATCGTTGGATAAATATCCTACAGCAAAAGTTCCAATATCGTGATGAAATAAACATTGATGTTCAAGATGCAGCAAACATTGTTCACAAGAAATATTATTATTAAAGCGTAAGTATGCACTTATAATTTTTAAAACACAAACTTCACTAATATGTTCTTCACTACATGATACACAAAAATTATTTTCGAAATACATTATGTACAGTACGTTTTCTTAACACACTTCACTATAGTCGTTCGATCTGTCTTTTTCAAGAAAAATACTTAAAAGTTCTTTTCGTACATTCACATCCACTGATAGTTCACCAAATGTAATATTAAAATAATCTCTTGTTAATGGGGCAATAACTGTATGTGTTTCTGCATAAATGTCAAATAATTCCTCTTGTACACGAGGATTCACTAACACAGACCAAACACGAATGTCTAAAACGTCGTCATTACAGTAAAAACATTCATGAGACCATTCACATGTATCATGCCAATACATGCATAGCATATTAAATAATCATTTGGTTTCCATTTCAGTATACAATCTCTTACACAGTTCACATCCACATAATTAACACCACATTCACAGTACCAACTTAATTCTGATAAATCAGGTGAACATGTCGGCGTATCCACATTTGATACCGCTTCGTCATTTAATTCCGCCTCAAAATCTGAGTTATCTTGCGAAAATTCATACACTTCATTATCTATTCCCGCCTCACTATCACTTGCATAAACTTTTATATTATCGTTTTCATATCTTTCTAATTCATGTTCATCAAATGTACAATCTGGAGAATCTGGATATTCATTCTCACCGTCTAACTTATGCTTCACATCAACGTCTTCTACAAACTGACGGTTCTCCATCGCTAACAAAACTATACATGCCTATTTTTTAAAACCAATATTTAAATAAAAATTTCAAATGACGTCACGCGCTCGCGCCCGCGCACGCGGGTATTTTCCGTTCGCGCCCCCGCGCCTTCCCGCCCCGCGTCCGCGTTTCCGCCGCCGCCGGGTTAAAAATTCTTTTTATAACAATCCACTATTGTTCGTCACCTAAATTATTATTCTTTAACGCATACAGCTGCAAGGTTTCTCTTTTATTATTTTTTACATACACCTGCAAGGTTTCTCTTTTATTATTCTTTATAACAATTTACCCTTGTTCAACAAGTTTCCAAGGTTTTTTAAAAATCATTTATCTTTTCAACTTTGACATCTTTTATTATTCTCTTTTATGTCACTACTATACATACAATAGTACAACAACCATTACCTGTCATCATATGTCATTTAAACAATACTGTATTTCTATACAACTATACTCTCTTCCCATTGTCTGCGGTGCCACCCACTGGTGCTTCATTATTACGAATACAATAGGTTCCTATTGTTATAACAAAGGACCCCTGGGTCGAAGGTATGTGGACATATCCCGATATCCCTACTATGGTTATCAAAATTGTATTCAGAGTCTCTGATTAGGACGAAGTATTTGACGAAGTTAATCACATGTGACTAATTAATCTAGAGCAGAGGCTAATCTTTTACACACGGTTCAGCGTGCGACATATTTCGTGTTTCGTATTTCATGTTTTTTTCATTTTTACAGACCATGAATGCGCTAATCTACTTTTCCGTAATTGCCACATTTATTTTCTTCACCCGATGCATTGGGATTATATAAGTTAATCATACCCAAATCAACTTTTTAGTTGTACTCAAAGTACACTCTGAATACCAAGAGTGCACCTTTCTTAGTAAAGAGTTAGAGTGCTACTAACTAGTCTGTGACTAACACTCTATTAACGAATTCTCTCTGAATACCGCCCTAAATCTCTACTTCAGTCCCTACAATCTTCCCCTTGAGCTTCAAAATCCTCCTGGATTCTTTCTGAAAGCCGTTGCCTTCTTCATCGCAGCACTTCCTTTAACTTTTCCACTTGCTTAATCTGGTCTAAACACCATGCAGGTATAATCGGAAATTCACTAGCTGACGCAGAAGCCCGATATGAAGCCCTTCACGGCACTCCCCATATTGACCTTTCTCGCCTATTGACTTTTTTCAGCTACTTACTACACTTCATTTTCAACGCTGGACTGCTTATAATGCTTCTTGTACTAAGGCACGTTGGTACTGGCACCATTCTTGTTCTCTCCGTTTCCCATCTTGGTTCTTTCATCACACTCTCCTTCCCTCCTACCTCAATTTTCTTTACCGTTACAGACTTCACATTCTTTCTACTCCCCAACGCTTATTTCTTCTTTGACAACTCACTACTCCTCTCTGTATTTGTGGTCTCGACACAGGCACCAAAATCATCTCATTTTCTCTTGTCCTCTCTACCAGGAACACCGCCTGCCATTTTTCACCATTCTCCATAAATTTCTTTATTCTGGTTCATTTAATGTCGATTCGTTAATTTTCACCCTATCTCCACCTGCTCTTTACGCCTATTATCTATAATTACAACGATCTACGTTATTTCGCATCTTATAATCATTAACATTCATCTCATTCTTCCATCTTTTTATTTTAAAATTACCTTCTATAATCAGTTATAATTGCTGGGAGAGCGATCTTCAGTTCGGTTTCGCGTGTGGTATTGTGTACTCGAGTGATTACATAATCGCGAGTGAAGTGCTGAGTGTTATTAATTGACGTATTTCCTTAATTTGTTCTTCTTGTGACAGTGATTCATAGAATTCATATTACGCTTTATATGATATAGGGAAGTGTTAATCATGGCTGAACAATCGGGAGGAGACTCTCCTCCTGTACATTCCATGGTCGCGGACCCTCCCACAGACAATACATTTCCTGATTCTGCAATCCCTCTAGCGTCAGAGGTTACCGTTGAAACTATACCACCGGTGAATCTTTACCAAAACCATCACTTTCCTGATTTCGTAGTGTATGTGACATCTGATCCTTCTTCTAATACCAATCCAAATATTGGGCGCAAACACCCCTGAAGTCTTGGTAGACTACTATTTCACAATAAGGTTCCAGGAATAAAATATTTTCAACCTACGGGATGAAATCTTATTAAAGTGCTTTTTTATACCGGACAGCAAGCTAATGACTTTCTGACTAACCCGATTTTACGAGAAAACGGATGGAAAGCATACATACCAACCTACGCCACCCATTCCGTTGACGTGATCACAGGGGTGGACACTGACATAACGGATGCTGACCTTAAAACAGATATAATAACTAGGGCAGAAATAACGCATATCCGCAGCATTCATCGCCGGCAAAATAATGAGTTCATACCCACCGCCACAGTGGTGCTTACTTTTGCCTCCCAAAATTTGCCAGAGAAATGCTCGCTCTATTATGCGAAATTCCGAATAGCAACGTATAACCCCCCGGTCAAACAGTGTTGGGGGGTTGTTTCCGTCTGGGACACCGAAAAGTTGGGTGCCGCTCCAAACAATCAATATGCGCTAAATGTGGAGATTCACATGATACTGACACTTGCATCAAGCCACTTTGCTGCATCAATTGTCACGGACCTCACGCAGCCACTGAACGCACCTGCCCGGCCCGGAAATGACATGAGCGAATCAATCAACTCATGGTATTGCAAAAATTATCTTATAACGAAGCGCAAAAACGAGTGCTTCCTTTGCAGCGCTCATCTCCTAACCCTTACTCGGCTGTACCTACCTCTAATTTCAACTCCCCACTCCTTGCACTACCTCAGCAGCTCACGCCCGACGCCATCCAATTACTTCCTCTTCCACGAAAGCGAACAACCTTTCTTACCACTATTCCCCCAAACCCCAACGACCTTTCTCTCATAAAGATATAGAGCTCCACGATGAACATCGCCACGTTCCCCCGAAACGACGGCTCCCAACTGCACATGATTCTATCCAATTGGCTCCACAGAAACCTTCGTTTATTCCAACCTCGACTAATTATTCTTCCTTAGAAGAACGGGCATTAATAGATTCTCCAGGATCCTCTCCAATTAGACGGACTCGCCCGTTCAGAGGAGCTAACTTGTATACAGCCGGCTCTTCTAAGACAGTCTGGAACAAGAACTTGATACTAGTCATGTCAAGAAACAGGAACTACTAAAGGAATTACATCAGTTAACTCCCACTCTTCAGTCCGACACCCAGCCACTTACCGCATTAGATTTACAGGCGCTACTACTACGAATTATTCGCTTTCTGGAGCATATACAAGAATGACTCAGTTGCAGCAGTTAAGAATACTCCAATGGAATATCTAACAATTTCGTGGCAAGGAGCAGGGGCGTCATTTAGGGGGGCAGGGAGGGGCATTTCCCCCTGAGTTTGAGATTAATATAAATTTTATCAGTAGAATAGTAGTAAATCAGTGAAAAACGCGAAATTTTACTTATATCAAGGGGTCTTGCCCCCCCAAGCAAAATCTGAAATGACGCTCCTGGCAAGGAGGTGTTATTATCGCAACTATGCCGCTTCTTTACTCCGGCTATCATACTGTTACAAGAAACCTGGACTCGTCTTGAGGACAACTTAAGAATTCCTGGATACCGAGTTTATCACTGTCCTCGGAATGACCGCTACGGTGGGATCGCCTTGGGTATCCGCACGTCTTTACCGGCTCGTGTTATCTCAATACTTCCACCAACCGGCTCAACAAAAAAATAAGTTCTCGGAGTTCTGTGTGCTGGACTCACTTTTATCAACATGTCCACCCCACCAGACAGCCCTCCTACAACTAATTACTGGCAACAATTATTTACTTCAATCCAAGGTCCCTGTGTTATTGGGGGTGATCCGAACTATAAAAGTGTAAAATGGGGCAATCGTTACACCAATGTAGCTGCCCGGTACCTTCTCGCTGCAATGGACCATACAACTCACCTCATTGCAAATGATGGGACTGCTACTCGCCTCCCGAACCTCAATGGTTATCCCAGTGCGCCTGACATCACCATCCTCAGTTCTGCTCTGTATGCAAACCATAGTTGGAGTATGTATGGATATACAGGTGGCAGCGATAATTTTCCTATCATAACTACACTTGAAGGAGTTACTTTTCCGAGAACGCCCAAGGCTCACCTCTCGTCATCTGCCCCAACAGTTTTTCGCATTCCTCAATCATACAATCGTACAACATACCAGAGTGCGACCGACGAACTTTTCCGGTATTTTTCTGCACAAGTCACTTTTATCAACACCTCTTATTTCATACATATTATAGAAACAGCGTTCTCAGAAGCCTCCGCATCTACTTCTCAAATTCCTGGCTAGACTCGAATTCAAGCATCCCGTTCCCATTTTCCGTGGTGGAACAGGCGTTGCCAACAACTCCTAAATGATAGAAAACAGAAGCAAAAGGCATTTTTTAAAGAGAAGAGTCAACAAACATATGTACTCTATCGCCAGTCCCAGGCGATGTATAAACGATACATCCAGCAATGTCACAAACAACACTGGCAACAATTTTGTGCCACGCTCCACCACAGGCTACTTCGTCTTCTATCTGGACATTTATACGGAACCAAATTATAGAGTCTCCTCCACGAGCAGTTCCCACTGCAAGTCTCCCGCCTTGGATTGACGAATTTCATCGCCTTCTCACACTTCCAGAACCACTGAATGACAGACGAACTATACAACCTCTTCTCGATCCGGAGTGTGTTTCACCAATCTACAAGAATATCACCATCCAAGAACTGAACCTGTTGTTTACTGCTCGGCGATCCATAGCCCTTGGGAAAGATCAGATTAGATATCAACACTTGTACGGCCTATCTCCATATGGTCGATTAGTACTTCTTCAAATCTACTCTCAGATATGGAGGACAGGACACATTCCATCTTCATAGAAAGACTTAGTGGTAGTCCCTATACTTAAACCATACAAAGCTATCGGGTTGGCTCAGAGGTATCGTCCGATTACTCTTATTTCATGTGTCGTGAAAGGTTTTGAGAAGATCATTCTCTCTAATTTCAACTGGCACTTAGAATAATTTTCAATCTTCCCACCCACATTAACTGGTTACCGAAAAGGCATGTCATCTTTGGACTCGGTTGCTGCTCTTCTTCTCGATATCTGGAACATATTTCAACATCGACAGTATTTGATTGCTGTTAAACTGGATCTGGAACATGCATATGACTGCGTCATTCTCGATCGCCTCATCACTCATATGGCACAACTCCAACTTCCTACGCCTTTTCTCCGCTATACTCATAATTAGTTGGTACAGCGTCGCATCTGCATCAAATACCATAAGAGATATTCTTCCTGCCGTTCAACATCCTTGGGTATTCCTCAAGGCTCTAGACTCTGTCCAACCCTTTTTAACATATACACACTCTCTCTCCATCAACGACTTAGAAAACTGGTTCGTATTCAACAATACTGTGATGACATGTTGTTATATGTCAAAACTTCTAACAAATACGTCTTTTGCACGATGCTCTCCTAGAACTTCGTTCCTGGACCTCTGAAAACGGCATGTCAGTCAACTGAGCGAAATCTTCTTGCACTCTCTTCACCCAAAAACGTTTTCAACTCACGGTAAATAACACTCCTTTACCAGTTACACCTACTTTACAATATCTTGGTTTTCATCTCGATTCTAAACTAAATTGGAAGCATCATCTCAAAACAATAGCAGATAAAGCCCAACATTATTTTAAGTTTCTGTCTTGCATCAGCCACAAGGGGTGGGGAACAGATATATCCTCCCTGCAACAAGTCAGTACTCAATGTGTGGATGCAAAACTTCACTATGGCGGAATATTACTCTCTCCACTACCCAAACGGATAAGCGAACATCACATCCGCCTTCAAGCCACAACACAGCGAATTATATTCCAACAACCAAAGACGGCACCTTCCTCAGCACTTTTAGAAGAAGCTGGAATAATTTCTTTCCCAGTGAAAACATATTTTGTGGCTAAAAAATTCCTCCTTGAACGCTTATGCTGCACCTTCTCCCTATTATTACCGAAATTACAATTCCTATACAATAGCAACCTCCTTACCCGGCATTTATATTATAAACAGCTACCTTGGATTTATGGAGCATTCGTTAGTATTCATAACTGGCTCAATCAATTACATCGAGGACCAAAACTACCATGTTATACTGCACAATACATTACTTTTCTACATTCTCCCACACTTGAGCAACCGGTGGTCTCTTTCAAACGTCTTCGCTCCAATCAACCTCAGATAGTGCGCCATCTCTGGGAACACCACATTCAATCTCATCACTCAAATACCATTTTAATTTACACGGATGCTTCTAAACAGCATACCGAACATGGATCTGTTGTTGGAGCAGGAATTTATATACCAGCGCTTAATTACGCAGAAGACTCACAGACTTGCACCGAATACATCAATCTATTTAGCAGAAAGCTGGGCAATTCGCCGGCATTGAAAGTCGCCCTACAACGAAAACAACTTATCGTGGGCATTTGTAGTGATAGCCTTAGTGCGTTACAAGGAATATGTAGAAGTCCACGGACATCTGCCAATATATGGTTACACATCAATATTCGTCAACAGCTTCGAATATTACATAACAATCATCAAGTGGTTACGTTAATTCATACGCCATCCCACTGCGACATCCCCGGCAACGAAGCTAGCGATATCCTGAGCAGATATGCAACCCAACATGGCACACCGATTGATCTCCGTCTTCCAGCATTTTCTTTCGCCGAGATGCTGCTCCAGAAACGGCAAACCGAATGGCGAACCTACCAACATCAACAATGATCAGGACCAGGGATTTATTACTGGCAGCTAGAACCGATTCCCACCACGAGAAAATGGGAGGCCTCTCATAATTGGACAAGAAAACATCATTGTTTATATTCTCGCCTTCGTCTTCATACTGCTCAAACTCCCATCCAGCAATATAAACAGCAGCAGCGCCACCCACGTTTGTGTTATTGTGGAAAAAATGAAGGTTCTATTGACCACCTGACCTGTCAGTACTGTCTAACGCCTGGTTACCGTCCGATACTCAACACAGTCATTCATTCTGTTTACTTCACTAGCCCCGTAACAGTGTCTTTCTTACTAGCTAACAAAAACCACCTCGTTCTTTATCATCTGCTACAATATTACATAGTGCCAGTTAGTGTTGCACATGAAGTGATTGTTTCGATTGTGTTTACTTATTTTGTTACCGAATTCATCCCGGACCATTCATCTGTACAAGTATAGATCCCCATTTTACCGTCTGTATTGCTCAGCAGACGACTTCCTGGAGCATCAAAACAATGAGAGAGAGAGAGAGAGAGAGCAATCTTTTCAAAGGTAATAAGATACCGAAGAAGAAGAAGACAACAGCTGATTCAATAATAACAAGCGGTAGGTCGTTGTTTCTACGTTTACTACGAGAATTACATATTAAATTATTATTGTATATTAAAGTAATAAATAACAAAAAAAAAAAAGGGAGTATGTTTAGTATAAGGGGTCCACAAGCACGTAAAAAACACAAAATTAGCAGGAGAAATGAATGATGCAAGTACTTAGACGTAACATAACGTAACGAAATCTAACCTAACCAAACATAAACGAACGTAAGCTAACCTGAACTAACCTAAACTAACGTAATATTGGTAGAAATAAGCGAAATTCTATCATTTTTTGGAAAATTATGCGGGACTCCTACACTAATATAACAAACTAAACTAACCTAACGTAACCTAAACTATCGTAACCTAACTTAAACTAACCAACCCTACCTTAAACTAACCGAATGTCAACAGAAATTACCAAAATAGTAACATTTTTTAGAGAAAAGAGCTGGACCCCTTCTGCTAAACATAGGCCAAAAAAAGCAGGAGAAATGGATCATTCAAGTACTTAGACCAAACATAACGTAACCACGTGACAAACTTAAGATAACCTAACCTGAACTAACCTAATATTGGTAGAAGTAAGCTCAAGTCTTATCATTTTTTGGAAATGCTGGACCCGTACACTAACATAATTTAACATAAACCAACCCAAACCAATTTAATGTGAACAGAAATACCGAAATCCGAACATTTTTTTAGAAAAAAAAAATTGCTAACAGTAATTTGGATATAGTATACATGAAGCTGCATCAGTTCCCGAAGGAGCAAGACGCTCATACTTTTAGGGATTATTCATTGAGTATGTACGAACTTACAAATGGGGTAACAAAGCGACTTTTATTTACTTATCAACTGATACGAAAATAAAAAAAGAACTTACCTGTACTTTATATTTGCATGTATAGTGCCCTTGTACTTTATCTATGACTGTGTGTGTAAGGGGGGGGGGGATTTAACGCATATCGCATGTCTTGTGCACATGGATACTTCTTACTATTGCGCTACGTAGAAAATTTATGATATTTCATGTAGAAGTGGTAATAGAACACAGAAGAAACGCAGATCACGGGGTTCTCATGTATACTATTACCATAAAAATATGGCGAACTCGGATAATATGTTGCATATGAATAGGCTTATATATTTCGCACCTAAATACATGCAATTAGTAAAATATAGAAATTAAGGCTTATGTTTAGCAGACTAGTAACTTTCTAAAAATTACTGGGTACTGTATATAACGCAGTTCCAGTTAGGTATACTTACATAGAATCATAAAGCGTTCACTCGGCATTTTTGCTCGTACTGTCTTATCCTACACGGCATCACGTGGGACGTAAACATGAAATTTTTAAAAATTATTACACAATGTTTCTTAAGCGAGGACTTGCGTTACTAGATGCAGATTCACTTGAGGAATGCTTACAGGTTACGAGAACAAATAAAGCGTGACCTATGCTATAAAAGCTAAGTGCAAGAAACGGTTCTGGTCAAGTTTAGGCACACCATATTTTGCAAATTTTATAGGTAAAACTCAATACCGTGCATGGAAAGACGTGTTTATAAGGAGCAGATTTCTGCAGGTTGCAGAAGTAATACATGAAATGGCTAAATTAAAGTGTAAATCATTACAAGTGCTTTACGATAGTTAAAATAAGTGAGTGCGTTGCCTATGAAAGATGCTTCTACTAGATATTATTTTCCACGGGCAGAATATGTCAGCACAGTGTACAGAAGCTGTATTTTATGTTTACAGGCGTAGCACTACTAGTGTCAAACCATACAAGTCCGCGGAGTCCACCACTTTCATCCTTCCCTAAATCGGTTAGATAGCATAGCTCATATAGATCGGTTCATGCTTTTTAATGCCTAACTGGCACAGGGCGAGTTGCGTCCTTTGGGCTATAATTTTTATGGGATATGTCAGGACGAAAATTGTGAAAGAATTGCACTTTTTCAACATTTACTTCTGGTGGCACCCTTAAATTTCCAAGCGAGATATTCAATGGCGTAACTAAAGGCTCGCTCCCCCCTTTCCTGCTGACAGCATGGTGGGGACCCCTTCTCCATGTTTACTTATAACGTTTTGTTAGGAATTAGATTTCTGGGCTTTCAGCGTTTATGGCCATGTTAGCCCGTCACATGCGGCATGACGTTCCTCACCGATTACAGTACCCGGTGAACTGAGAAGGAAGGAAGAGGGTTAGAATAATTATATTAGGTACCGTCCTGGTGTGAATGAGGAAAACCTTACTTATGATGTGTAACCTAAAAAACCTTTTACACCTTTTTGTGCGAGTGTCTCCACTGGGAATCGAACTTGGAACCTGTCGCACCAAAGGCGAGAACGAAACGATACACGGGGCTACATTATTTTTTTTATTGAGACGACAATACAAAGCACTGTCCGATTGTAGCAACTTTCAGGGAGCATTCACTGATGCTACAATGACTTGTGAAATTCATCACAATAGATCGGAAATCACCACTTACAGTACTTGAGATAAGTCCTATAGTTACTAACTACTCTCTGGTCCTACCTATATGAGCTGTTTAGTACCAAACCAGCTTTGGTCCATTTACAGCAAATTGCTGGAACAAAACAAAACAAAAAGAAAGAAAGAAAAGAAAAACAGAGATCGATTTCTTTCGTACCGTTACAACTGGAAATATTTGAGGTTGTTGAAGTGACATGCGTGAACACACTCAGACATTTTCAGTTTATTTATTTATTTATTTATTTATTTGCCTGTTTTGCATACAAATGAGAGTATTCTCGAGTACGCATACAGTTGTCAAAATTACAAAATAATTACATTATTGCTATAAAAAAACTTACAGATAGAGTAATAGATACATAACTATGACTTTTATAAGCTTACACATTCATAATATAATTAACAATATATATATATATATACAGTAAAAAACCTGTCTTCAACGGACCCTTTATTAAACGGAAAACTGTCTTAAACGGAAATATTTCACGGTCCCATGAATTTTGGAGAACAAAACGTGTAAAACTCCCTTCATTAAGCGGAAACTGTGTTACGCGGCCAACGGAAAGAAAAATAAACATTTAACGGAAAATTCTGAGTTCCGGACTACGGCGTTTAGAAGATGTTTAGACATTCTGTGAGACATATACATTACACTGTCTGCGATAAAATGTTCGTTCTTTTGTTATTATTTCTGGACAGTGTTGACCTTCCCCAACCACTACTCACATATCAAGATTCTCTCAGAAGTTTAAAGGAACTGCAAAAATTTGCCTTACGAAAAAATGATTCTGATTCAGTTAGTATAATTTCTCAGGCTAAAGTGTATGCGGAAAGTCAAGCAGCAATGTACACAGAAAACCCTGCTTGGCTATTAGAAAAATAAAGAAAACGTGTGCATAGCATAATTTGTATTCATTTTAATTTTTTTGTGTATTTATTCGTAGAAGAATGAAGTACTGTAATCGAACAATGTACGTACAGCAATATATTTTCTCAGTATGCCCCTTTATAAGCATGTATTTTTTTAAAAGAGGAAAAGTCTACCTCCACTAAGCGGAAACCTGACTTTAACGGAATTTTTTGCAAGTCCCGCTCGATTCCGCTAAAGACAGGTTTCACTGTATTATACATTGTCTTCAAAAAAACTCATTTACCGAATAGTAACATTTATCTACTAAGAACTCGTGAAGATCAGATTTAAACATAGAATATGATTTGTTTTGCTTTAGAAAGTCAGGTAACTTATTGAAAATTTTTGTACAGTTAATATATACGCTTTTTTGAAAAAACGAGAAATTTTGGGGGATAACATGCAAATTATTAACGAATCGAGTATTGTATTTATGGACGTTACTGTTTTCAATAAATAAGTGTTTGTTACTTACGATAAACAAGATAATTTTATATAGATACACACAAGGTAATGGTAATATTTTTTTGTCCTTGAAAGATGAGCTTGCAAGAAGACTTTGGTGACAATCCAAACACAATCCTTAGTGCTTTCTTTTGTAAGCGAAACGTGCTAATACATTCAGTAGAATAGCCCCCAAAAATAATACCGTCAGTTATTAAAGAATGGAATTTTGCATAGTACACCGAAACTAAAGCCTCTGTTGTGACATTACCTTTTAGTCTACGGAGGCCGAAACAAATACTACTTAATTTTTTGTTGAGTTGAGAAATATGCTCATTCCAAGTGGTACAAAACATCGATTCTACAGTTTTTATCGATTTTGCACGGCGTGTTTTAAATGGACGAAAGTCGGTTTGAAATTGGGTGACTTAAACACAGAAAACGTTTATTTTTTTGGTTGGACAAATAGGAAAAATGTAAATAGTCAATTTAAGAAAATACCAATATGTGCTGGATATGAAGGCGTATGCTGTAGCAGTTCAGGCATACGCACTTTTGCATAATTTCTGGTTATAACCTGCTTCTGCGAACAGAACTGAACTCTACATAGTTTTATTTGATTATAAGAAATCAAACATCATTGACGTAAACATCATTTCGTGTGATAGAGAAAGAAACATGAAGCATGAAATGGCTTTAAACGATTTCTCGAAATCAACAGATGATTTTTAATTATTTTCCGCTTAAGCAACCCGAGTTTTCTTCAGCATCTGGAAAAAATTGTCAATCCTTTAGGGATTTCACACGTCAACACTTTCCAAATCGCCTTTGGGTCACGGTTAAATATCTTCACCACCTCGTCCAAGTCAATTTATGACACGCTTCATTTTCAGTACTTAGATATGCTAGCGCCCTTAACGTATACTGAGTCATGCTGTTTCTTAAATATGTTTTGATTAATTTCATCTTTGAAAAATACCTCTCTGCAGTTGCTGGTGTTGTCTATAAAGTTAAATACAACTGAAGGGAAGTAACTATTTGCTAATTAGGTGTTTCAACCTAGAGAAATCGTACGAGGTCTCTCACTGCTACAAGTTCTTTTAATTTTTGTACTCATGAGTGTTCTAAAGCAAAGTAGCTGCTGGAACAATTAATGAATCTGATCTATAATGTCAGCGAAAATAATAATATTTAGTATGTTACTTCAGATAATACTGGCATTCTCTATTAAATTCTTTATCAAAAACATGTTCAACTCAATTCACTTTTTTCAATTTGGGCCCCGTAGGGGACGCGGTGGCTCAGTGATAGAGTCTTTACCTCCGGTGCTTGGGGTCCTTGGTTCGATTCAAACTCGCGTCGTGTAGATTTTGTGGTGGACAAACACCGTGCTCGTGAGTTTTCTCGCGGTTCTCCCGTTTCCTCTCACTTTCTTCATTCCACCATTTTATTCATTTCTCATCATCACCGTCTCCTTTAGCCTAACCGGCATAACTATGGGACGTAAAACTCAAGATTTCATTTTTTTCATTTCAGTTTCGGCTCCCCTGATGGCTTGAGGCCTCCCATATTGCGGGACCTTTATTTAAATCTCTAAGAATATTGTCATGTGGTGCAGCACAAATGTTTTGGAGGACAATAAGAAGAAAATTAGTGAAAAGAATTATAATTTCAACAATTTCGAATAGTGTGCCTACACTTGACCTGCACACAAGAAACACTAACCAACTTGCGTTAGTTGACAATTAAAAGCGAGAATGTTATGTAAACCATTTATGACAGAACCGCAGCAGTACAGCCAACGTACATAGGGAACAGGCGCGTCAGCGCGCTGGGTGAGTGCATAAACAGAGGTAACGAAAAAAAAAAAAAAAACACTTCATATGGCATAAAAACACATTTCTTGCGTGCTGTACACCTTTGCGACATTTAAACTAAAATTTACAACATCACTAATTTATCTCGCAGGGGGATTTTCACATTTTTTTAAACGCTATTGAGGAATTGAAGATTCGGTATCTCTTGAAATCCTAATGTTTTGTTCTTCCCAACGTGTGGTAAATCAGATTTTTCCTTCAATTTCCTCTGATTCTTAAGCACTACGTCAGAGGTTCCACCTTTGCTGCCTATGGCTCTTTAGGGCATAGGTAAGATCATATTATTTAGTCATAACTATTAAGTGTACATTGGGAATCGGACACCATCGGAAAACATCCATCGTTACAGATCACGACTAAATACTAACCCCTCCACTTTATAGTAGCTTTCTTATGAAATATTACGTGTTACAGAGGATACTTCGCTTTCGTATTTTTACCTTATTATATATGAGAATTAAGATCCCGATATATATCGAGTGCTTAAACATTGATCTTCCAAAAATAACATAACACATTTCTTCCGTAAATTTTACAGATCTATTTATACCCTAACTGGGACAGTGTCATATATGATTCACTCTTCTGTAGAAATATTTATATTACATTATTACGAAAAGAAGCGTCTGTACACGTGTACGAAAAAGAAGCAAAAATTTTCAGGGTCAAAGGGTGATAGTATAAACTAGTAATAAGTAAATAAATATTTTTAAAAATTATTTGTTTTATTTTCAGGACTTTAAAGATGCAAGTATAGCATGAAGGTTTGCAAAGGAGAGACTTTATTAATAAAAGCAACATCAGATGATAGCAGTGAGAAGAATCAGTATGAGTCGAAATTCGGCGTTGCAGGTGTACCGGTCAAAATTATTCCCGCCTTAGATTTTGAATTTTGTAATTTGGATATGTTGAGACAGCATTTCAATAATCCTGAAAGATTCGAAGGTATGTACTGTAGGAATAAGGACAGTAGAATTATTGAACAATGCCTTGTATTAGACAGTAGTTTATACTTTAGGACAGTGTTTATCAAAGCAAGGACGCGAACCCCTAGGAACATCTAGTACGAGGGGTCCCTGGTTTGAGTCAAGGCCATGTGCGTTTGAAATGAATAACATCGTGTCTGTGCGTTTTGTGAGGTTTTCAAGCTTCCTTCCTCATTACTGTTCCATCAGTCATTCACTTTTACTAACCATCCGTCCCCTTTAGTCTAAAAGGATTTATTAACCACCCGTCTTCTTTAGCCTAGAAGCATTCATTAACCATCCGTTTCTTTTAGCCTAAAAGGCATATATTAACCATCAGTCTCCTTTAGCCTAAAAGGCATTTGTTAACCATCTGTCGCATTTAGCCTAAAAGGCATTTATTAACCATCCTTTTCCTTTACTTTAAAACACATTTATTAACTATCCGTCTCCTTTAGCCTAGAAGGCATTTATTAACCATCATTTTCCTTTACTTTAAAACACATTTATTAACTATCCGTCTCCTTTAGCCTAAAAGGCATTTATTAACCACCCGTCTCCTTTAGCCAAAAAGACATTTAATGACCATGCGTCTCCGTTAGCCTAAAAAGCATTTACTTGCCATACTTGTCCTTTAGAGTAAAAGGCATTTAATAACCATCCGTGTCCTTTAACCTAAAAAGCGTACCCGTGAAACGTAAAACTAGAAATTTCATTTCCTTTCATTTTGCGAACCCTCTAGAAATTCGCAACACATTTTTAATTTAATTAGGCGCTGATATAAAGTGGTTTATATTATAAAATACGAAATTATGGACCGAGTACATTTTCTTCCCTCCGACATTATCATCAAATACTCTTGATGTTTGATTACTGTTTCCTTAGGCCTAAAAGGTGATATATAACTTTTAGTTCACACTTATATCACAGTCATCAGTCGTAGTAATTTCATTTTGCCGATCTTTAAAATGGCCAGATTGAAGCTGGAAGTTTAATTTCTCGCAATTAGTATGATGTAGTTATTTAGAATTGACACAATTAGACAACGGAAACGGTTATTTACAATACTTAAAATTTTAATGAATATGTGCAATTTCTTTGTAAGGTAATTATTCTGAGTACGTTTGAATTGAAATAGTAATAATAATAATAATAAAATTTTTAATTGGAAAATAGGAATGGTTTCTATTTACATTGGAAATTCCAAGCTTAGTTTTATTTTAGTTGGTAACTTGCAAGTTTAGTTTAAAGTAAACCATTCTTTTCTTTATAAATTTTTCTTAGTAGCTGTATATGTAATAATAAAGAGCAGGTTTTATTTATGCTTATGTTATTTCCAACAATGAAAAAAATAGTTTTTTGTCACTACGGGTTAGTCATTTAAGCCGCCTATTATAAGGGACCCCGCTAAATAGTTTTCCAACACCAAGAGGTTCGCGTTACTAGAAAGCTTGAAAACCATTGGTGTTGGAGCAATTATAATACGAGGCGCATGAAAAAAGAAAAGCTGATTTGTTTTTTAAACAAGAAAATGATAGAAGAAATTTATTGTGATCTATATACAACCTTAACTGGTTTTCGACGTAGCATCTCGAACCTCTAGACTTTTGTGGTAGCATCGCATAAGCTTCCGTATGCCCTCTGTGTAAAAATCTGCCGCCTCGGAGTACAGCCAGTTCAGAATTGATATCTTAAGCACTTCACTGTCGTTCAAACGCCTTGATGGGAGACATTTTTTCCGGTAAGGAAAATTAAAGAAAACGCTGGAATCAAGGTCAGGACTGTAAAGGAGATGATTGAATAATTCCTATCAAAATCTTTGAATTGTCTTAACAGTATGAGCAGCTATATGTGGGCGCGGATATTGTCATGGATCAGAAGTCCAGAGCTTAGGATTCATCTACGTTGATTTTGGTGTTAGCCTGTTTATTTGTGGATAGTACTCCCGTTCACAAAGTCCAGGAAATATTGAATGATAAGTAAAGCCTCCGTTACTAGTTCGGTTACCCATGCGCACTATTACCTTGACTTCATGCCGTTATACTCCTTGTTTTCAAGAACAGTTGCTGAAAGAAGGCATTTTTTTTTTTTTTCGGATGGAGATGTCGTTTTTACTATCAAATATTGGTTTCCTAACCGTTGAGACACTTTTTACAAAGAATGGTTTGGCGACCATTAAGCAGACGTTGTATATGATTTATACACGAATAAACCTTGGCGTTCACTTGTTTATTTGAATATCTCCAATATATGTAATAAATTTGAATGAGTAAGTAGATTTCAGTACTTGTAACTTAAATATAGTGTAATTTAATTTAATATTGTATACTTATAAAAAAATAATTGGAAAACAGCATCAAGAGGGAGTTCATTTGGAGATACTTTTATTATAAACGAAACAAAGAAAAGACGTTGGAATATTGTAATTAATCTAATAAAAATGCTTAATTTCAGGGATTGTGTTTACCAGTCCTAGAGCTGTAAAAGCTGCTGTCTTAAGCATGGAAGCGTCTTCCCAGTCACTGCCATCTAAATGGAAAGATAGCAATGTGTTCGTTGTTGGAGAAGCCACAGCACGGGAACTGAAGCAAGGCCTTGGTTTGGATGGCAAAGGCAGTGAGACAGGAAATGCATCATCTTTAGCTGACCTTATCCTGAAGAGTAAGTAAGTACTTCTAATAAATTGTGAAACAATTCGTTCTCAGTTTACTTCATATGTGCTTTGTGATGGGCAAATTATATAGAAGTACATGCGACTTGCTTGCAGATTTTTGAATTTAAGTGATATTCTCAAAATGATTATGAATAAGGTTAAATCGAGAAAAAATATCTATAGTTAGTAATTTCGTAATTATAGTATTCTTAAAAACTTGATCAAGGTTATCTAAACATATCTTGGTACTAGAGTATAGAGAGCTTCAACAAAAACCATCATCAATGTAGTGTAGAGCTTTTAATCAAATAGAGATATGACAACATTATTATCTAAACTCTGCTTAAGTGAAAAGTATAAATTATTGTCCTATGTATACCATTACCAAAACAATATACACGTGTATCCACAGCTACTTCTGATCAATATTATACATTTGTCATAACCCGTTTGAGGCCAGTATTTACATACGGTCCCAAAACAGCGAAATTCCAGGGGCAACGTATTTTAAAGAATCGATCCAAAAGTTAACCCTAGATCCATATGAATTTCTTTAGGTCTGGTTCATTTTACCTGCATTTTTGCTGCAATTGAACGATAATATTACAGTATGCATTTGATAATTGAATCGGTGAGTAGAAAAAGGAGAACATTCCAAAAATAAAGGATAACATTCCACGATAACAATTTCTCTATAACTAAATATCCAATCCCATTACGTTTTTGGAATTTTGGGAAATGAAAGGCCTTAACATACGCTACAAATCTCCCATATAGATATTTTTACGTAAGCAGTGGTATTTCTGGTAAACAGTTTTACTTTTCGTTTTTCAAAAGTAACGTGTTGTGGAATATTCTCCTTTTTCTACTCACCGATTCAATTTCATTGTAGATTAAAAAGAAAATATTTACAATCAGAGGAAATTACAATAATTTTAAGTCGCAAATTTTATACATTATTTATATTTTTAATCTAGAACTATTGAAAAAGACAAATGAACAACCATCTGCTTTACACAGTTTGCTAATTTTTTCACTACTAATCCGAGTGTCCCCAAAAGATACCTCAAGGGACACGATGGCTCAGTGGTAGAGCGCTTACCTTTAGTGTGTGGGGCCTTGGTTCGATCCCCTGCCAAGTTAATTTGTGGTAGACAATATGTGTTCTCAGGGTACTCCCGTTTCCTCCCACATTTTCATTCTACCGATAATTACATCATCATTCACTTGCCTTAATCATCCGTCTCCCTTAGCCTAGTAGGCATAATCGTGGGACATAAACTAAAAGATTTTATTTTTTCATTTCCAAAACATGCCTTTGGCCGGTTACCTTTCTTGCAACCAAAACTAAGGAGTAATTTATGAAAGACTAGTCGAGATCAGTAGGGTAAAACGAAGAATGTTTGAAACCATTCTGATATTTTCTGGTAACATGTGATTAATCCTAGCCGTCTTGTACATGGGAGATAGAGAGGAAACTGTTTTTTGTATCCAAAAGAAGGGCAGGGGATCTCAAGAAACTTTTATTTTGCAATTCCAATATTACTACCGTCATAACACAGTAAATTTACGTTATGTTAGAATATAGTGGACAAAAAATAAACCAAACCTTGAAAGTAAAGCACCGATATATGTTAATACATTTTGCTGCGGATAAGGGAAATTACCTACCTGTGTTTTAAAAGACAATATTCTTTTCAACAAAACAGCTAAAAACTTTTGTAAGTTATTTTTTATAAAGTTCTTCAGCAAGTAACTTTGTAATTATTATTTAAAATAAACACCTAAACAGAATAGGAAAACTTTAAAATTATAAATCTTTATTAATAAAAATATAGTGGTTTATTTGTGCTTGTATCTCTTGCATGTGGGGTCCTGAAAGCTGGACTGTGTGATAGACAAACAAGGTGAACGTGGGTTTTCTCTTACTTCATTTCCTGCTACTTCCTTCATTCCATCGTTATCATCCATCTCATTATCACTGTCTTCCGAACCCAGTGATAACACTCTTATCCTTCTAATATACCATGGATTATACTTAAATTATACTACCCAATTACTTTTCTCTAATAAAAATGAAACCCACATAAATAACAGTTAAAAGAGCTCTTTCTTCCCTTTCTTGGCTCAGAATTAAATCATATAATATTTTCTGAATGTAAGGAGGGGAATTGGGAAAGAGGAAGGGAAATAATGCTATAATTTTCATTTCTTAATATATGCGCGTGAACAGTGAACCTAAAGTATTAATAAACTTCTTTTTCCTTCCACTTTTGTGAAGCAGAGACAAGTATTTCTACGCTACTCTAGAACACATGGCTTCGTTTCGAGCCCAAACTTGAAGGGACATCACCCCATATCGTGGAACACAAGAGCGGAAAATGCATTTTGTTAAACATTGTACCATCTGAACATAAGAGAAAAGAATTATTTTGAAGCAAGCATATGTTGTAGGTGATGATAATTGATATGTGTATGGTTTGTGCCAAAAGGGTTAATGAAAACGCTTTCTTTCATCTCTGACTCTTGACTTGAGGTTATCCTGGTATTTGCCTGGCATGTTTTGAAGGATTTTTTTTTTTTTTTTTTTTTTTTTTTTTTTTTTTTAATGTCTTCAGTCAGGATGGCTGGCCCTTAAATCCTGAGTGCAATAGGGGATTTTATTCCTATTCTATACTACTTAGAATTACCCACCTCTACTCCTCCTTTCTAGAAATTGAAATATAAGTGAGTGCCAATCAGAAGTCCGAAGTATGTACCACGAAACCACGGATTGGTCTTCACGGATTTCCTTTGTGCGACAAGGGAATTCCATAGTTTCATTCCAAACGTCTACAATAGAGTGTGAATGCTTAAGTGGAATTTTAAGTAGGATTACCTTTAAATGTACATACAAAATTTAATAAAACTCATTTTATCCAATAAAACCCACTGGGTTAGGTTTTTTAAAGAAAAAAAAAAAAAACTTAATTTTTCACAACCCTGATTCGTCGAGTTTAAAAGTCTGCTATTATTTTCACAACTGTAAAACGGAACTATCTTGTTTCGTTATATAATGAATTCCCTTGCGCAAAATAATAAAGAACTAGATGAACTATGTTGTGTTGTTTTCTGTCAAAAATATACATTAGAGTTAAAAGAAGAATGATTTATTATTTGGTTTATTATATGTGTTTTAATAAAGTATATTGCAAAGTTGTGGTACATTTATAATTTTCTCATATCCTTATTCTTTTGCAATAGTACACCTATTCTTTATTTTTTTTAAAAATAATATACTTTTGGTAAACAGGATTCAAACCCATTCTAAAATGATCACTTGTTTACAGATCTGTTACGGTAACTATTATATTATTCGTGCCGGTGCAAAATGACTTTAATCTTTCTCCAGCTGTCTTGATGATCATGCAACCCATACACAAATCATGTTCTACCAAATATGACAGTTTGTTTTATTTTTATTTACTTTTTTGTTGTCTTTTATGACTACTGTTTTCTATATGCTAATTATATATTTAGTTGGCACCAATGCTCAGATAAGTTATCTTGTAAATCTAGGAATGTTATTCCGTGGCATAACGAAGGAAAATAGATTTTCCTTTTTTTTTTTTTCAGACTGAAAGACAGTCTAGCTTTTTGTGTACAGAAGTGTAACGTAGCGCGACCAAGTTCTCTCATTATGACGCTACTGGCGGTAGGAGGTAGGCTATTACTTATTAGCTGCCAGCGTAAACTATAAAGTTTCTGAATTTTTTTTCTTTTCTTTTCTTTTTTCTTTTTTCTTTTTTTTTTTTTTTTTTTTTTTTTGTTCTCTTCCTCACACACAACTGAATACGAACAATTACAGAATAGTAGAGGCGTAACATTTTCTTGGGCGTAGGATGCGGCAAAAATGTTAAATGTGAATAATCCATTTCTATTCACTTATTTTCACTATAAAGTTCTAAATTACTGAAATTTTCTTCATATATAGATAATAGATGTATAGATCTTAATCTTAACTATATATAAAACTACATGAACTGACATAAATTAAAGATATACTTCCGATTGACGTGGAAAGTTGAAATTTGTCGTGATTGTAGCTTTCCGAGACTTATCGACAGGAAAATTCCAAAAGTCAATATTTTTAATTTTTAGGGGGTCTAAAGGAGGGATGAAGAATTTCCCCATGTTATTTAAATGGTTGTTTCTTTGGACCTATAATCTCATGTTTTCGGTACTTGAAATTGGAATAAAAACTTGAAATTCGGTATGCTTGTACGTTTTCGTTAGTGTTAACTAAGTAAATAAGTAAAAATAAAAATTTCCATCTTTAGAGTGGTTTTATGGGGAACTGAAAAATCTTTCTCATGTTATTTATAATGGGACACCTTTTGCACCCCCAAATTATTGGGCACTTCCTGTAAGGCTACAATGATTAAATTTGACATGATTGAGGCTTTTCGGGACTAACCGACAGAAAAATTGCCAAAAGTGAATATTTTTAATTTTTAGGGGTTCTAAAGGGGAGATGAAGAAATTCCCCAGGTTATTTAAATGGGCCTTTTTTGGAGCTATAATCTCATATTTTAGGTACTTGGAATTGGAATAAAAACTTGAAATTCGGTATGCTTATACGTTTTCGTTAACGTTAACTAAGTAAATCACTAAAAATAAAAATTTCCAACTGTAGAGTGGTTTTATGGGGAACTGAAAAATCTTTCCCATGTTATTTATATGGGACATCTTCTACATTCCATAATGTTTAGGCACTTTCAGCAGGATTAAAATGATGAAATTTCGCATGATTGTAGCCTTCCGGGACTAACCTACAGGAAAATTGCCAAAAGTAAATATTTTTAGTTTTTAAGGGGTCTAAAGGAAGGGGGGGGGGGGGAATGAAGACATTCCCATGTTATTTAAATGGAAGTTTTCTTAGGATACAAAATCTTATTTTTAGATAGTTGAAATAGGAAAAGGAACGTGAAATTCCGTAGAATTGTGGTTTCAAGAGGTGCGAGGCCGTAGGCCGAGCAAAAGTGCGGGTGTGGGCGCGAAGTCCCCAGCTGGGTAAATTCAGGAAATATGAAGAGCAAATGCACGAAATTTACTGTTGATGCAAAGGCTGATACATAAGAGATGCGAGACCGTAGGCCGAGCAAACGCGGGGATGTGGGGGAGGAGCCCCAGCTAGCCAAAGGCTAGTTTTCACCATAAAGTTCTAAGTCACAGAAGTTTTCTTCATATATATATATGTTAGTACTTTTCTTCACGTATTATTAGAGATGCAAAAAAGCCGGCCTTTTTGAATCGATGTTTTTTTACATAAAAAGCCGGCTTTTTTTGGGAAAAAAACGAGAATTTTGGAAATTTTGGCTTTTTTCATTTTCATGATTTGTCTATCTAAATAGCTTTCTTATAGTATATTCTTTAGTTAGATAAGAATTCCATGACCTAAATGCTATATTTCGCTCTAAAAATCACCAGCAAGATGGATGGAGCACATGTTTTACAAATTAAAGCTAACGTGAAGAATGTAGTATTTGAGGACAATTTTAGAGGCTATTTAACTTTATTTTAACTTTTGAGTTATCGACATTTTTTTCTTCTGGGATCATTTTAGTTTGTTATCCGTGTTTCATTTCTAAGAGCTTACTATTCTAGCGCAAAAGTTAAACTTACGTTTTTCTATATATCCGTCAAAGCGTAAGTTTTTCAATATATCCGTCAAACCGTACCTCCACATTTCTGTTATACTGTAGCTGTGCAACGATTTAGCAATAATTTTCCGGATTCAACCTTGAATACTAATTTATACAAATAATCAGTAGCGGATTTAGAAAAGTACTTTCGGGGGGATTTCTCTGATTGTTTCGTTTTCTAAAATGTCCTAATTTTATTTGGGAGCAGCTTGAAGTTTATGAGTACAGGCATAACTAATATTTCGTTTCGTTTATATATTTAGCGATAATCTTCTGGATACAACCTCATTGAAGATCATTTTATACTGAGAATCAGTGACGGATTTAGAAAAGTATTTTGGGAGTTTTTTTTTTCTTACTAATGTTTAGTTTTTCTAAACATTCGTAATTTTTATTTGACGGCAGCTTAAAGTTTATGAGTAAAGGCATGACTAATAGATATTTCGTTTGTTTTAGACATTAAGTAATTTTGGGAAACAGGCTTCAGTCCGAAAGACCGCCCTCTAACCTTCGCAAAACCGTCACTTCTGGTAATTAGTAATAATGACGATTTAAAAGCAATAAGAAAGGAAGTCGGCCAACTCACAGTACACGCACTATTTCTACTTCACAGATGGAATGAGGAAAAGCTTTGTCAGAATGATCGAATGCTGAGTTGAATCCCGGACTTCCCGATAGAAGCGCAAAAGCTCCACTCAGTCATGTTTGTTTTGCATTTGTATTTCTTTTAAGTTAAATATATTTCGTAGTCCTTTTTTTTTGGGGGGGGGGGTGAGGAGAGTTCCATAATGATATGAAGGGTGTGAGTCAAGAACATGATAACTAACAAATTTTCAATTGCTGAGTTATGCAGCACCAGAGACAGCAACGCATACAGCTTCGTTTAATCCTTCATGTATAGTTTTATGTGAAAAATTAGCTTTCCGACTTTCAGAATGGATTGTGCAGCAGAAAATTTCTAATTTCTTAAAATAGTAAAATTGTGGGTTACCATGATCTTGCCTCAAACCCTTCATATGTTGAATCCCTCTTGTTAAAAATTCAGAAAACTTGAGGACTAAGTAAACCATGATGGTGGTTATATAAAAGTGTAAAATTTCAAGAATATACAAAACCAAAAGCTCTAGATGTGCAGCCTTTAAGTGTATCATATAAATCTAAGTATTTTTCTTATGTTTTATTTTAATTTTATTTTGTTCCATAAAGAGAGTATGGAATATTTTGAAGTAAAAATACTACATAGAATTTTGCTAGTTATTTGTGTACTTTTTAAAAATAAGTATTACTTTTAGGGTTGGCTGGTTTACACCAGTTGTTTGTTCTTTTTTTTTTTTTTTTTTTTTAAATAAACAACTGGTTTAAACCAAAAAAATAAAAAGAACGAAAAATGCGAATCGTGTGAAGTTCATCGTGACGTTTCCCCACATCAAACCATCTGCATTAGTTTTATTTCCTTTTCGCCTTTTAATCAATTTGTCCCATGTTCAATTCTCGGTCGAACCACAACCCTTCTTTCATGCGTAAACAAAGTAGCGGTACGGATGTCACTTTAAGCGAAAGTCTTCTTCTTGATAACCTCGGTATTACGTAAGGACGTTAAGCCTGAACATACGAAACGAAACCAAATTGTATATTTCTGCATGCCTGTTGTTTTATAAAGAAGCCAAGGTTATTTAAATATATTGATAGAAATTGGCAAAATTTATCGATTGCCTACGTAGCTTCCAACATTAGCTTAGATTAGACTTTCAATGATATGTACGTACTAAATTTGTAATTTAATACCTCAGTTTTAGCGTACTGATTATGATATGTTGACCCTTAAATTTTACATGCAAAGCAATAACAGGATTTTTCCGTTATTGTTTTACATTTAGAGTAAATACGGGATTTTCCCGTTAGCTAGGGCGGGAGTTTCCCAATTTAAGAAATTTACTGACCGGACTTATTTAAGTTTATGTGACCTCTTCCAGTACAACCCCATTGTTGCATAATAACACCAAGGTGAAACAAACTTATTTCTGTCAATATGTAATATAAATACATAAAGCAAAATATCTAAACCCAAAAAAGCCTGGTTTAAACCAAAAAAACCTAGTTTAAACTCCCCCCAAAACGGGGTTTTGCCATTTTCAAAAACAACCACGGTTCTTGCCAACCCAGCGTACTTTTGTATGTAGGAGGTTAAAAAAAATCTTATTATATACATTGGTTAATCCTTTGGAATTCATAATGTAAATATGTTGAGAAGTAAAACTGTTTGAAATATCTTTTCGAAATTCATAGTTTAGTTTCGAGGTTTTATATTATTATCGACATCAACCACTAATTAAATGACTTTTTGTGTTATAGAGAAGCGAAACAAAATCTCGTTTATCAATTTAAAGCAGAATTTTGAAAAAAGCCCAAAATTTCCCAAGCAAAAAAGCGAAGCAGAAAAAACCGAGTTTTTTTTTTCAAAAAAGCCGGTTTTTTTCCGAGCCCTTGCATCTCTACGTATTATATATACTTCTCTGTATGGTTTAGTTTAACACGTGTACCTTTGATGCGCACATGATCGCATATTCTATTTCCAATGAAAGTTTCCAATTTTGACTCAGGATCGTAAGACAAAGAAAAGCTACTTGAATTTAAAGAACTCTGGCCAAAAATCCAAAACAACAGCAAAGCATATAAACAGGAGTCTTCATATGCTGGCCGCATAAAACCCAACTATGAAAGGGCATGAGTCGACTGGCCTTTAAAGGCGTATACTTCAATTTCTTGCTTTATTTAGGAGTATAATCTTAATAATTAGGTTTACATGAAAAATCAATAGTATAATTTTGATACAAATTATTATTATTATTGTTACTAATACTTTTTTTCTGGACGAAAATGGCGGTACATGTTATTACAGCAACTTTCACAGTTTTAACATATCGTCCGACATACCTTTGTTGTCTCTAAATCGCTTTTTGCTTTTAATATTAATCACAGAATATGACGATATCGGTACAACTGTATCGGTTAGTTGTTGAAGTTTTGATTCAAGTTAAAAAAGTGTGTAATCACAGCTTAATAATTAAACCATTTTTAAAGTAGATTTAAGATATTAACAACATCTTCACAAAGTCCCTTTATAAGTGAATAAACTTCTATAAACTAGCATAAAGTTACGTAAGGCTTCATAAAAAATTCTGCATAACTGTTTCACTCAATGGCTTTTAAAAGAAGAGGCTCCTAGTACAAGGAATTTACATTATCATATTATCAAGATTTTTGACCTTGATTGTTTACCGTGCGTACGAAATAGTGTAAGATAAAATTCCAGGATGTGAGATGAATTTCATGAGAGTTGCCCATATCTATTGAGGAAGATGTCAGGAAACACCGAAACAGTATGATTAATAGTACATTAGATATTAATCACGGAAATAAAAAAAGTCCGCTTACCAATTATTATAAATATGGGTCAATTTATATCTAAATATGTTTGTCAGAGGTGCGATTTTTTATTATTATTGATAATGTCTGATTGATTCTTTATTCACCTTAATATATCATATACGCAATGGTAACACTGCTTTCTTCACAACTCCTGCAGTCACATTGAGGAAAGTGACACGGTCCTGTCAAATATATAGTTCAGTTTAGATGATAAATGGCCTTTACTATCTACAGGTACATATAGCAAACCATTCCTGTTCCCATGTGGCAACTTAAAAAAAGAAACACTTCATCTGAAATTAGGAGAAAAAGGAGTCCAGCTGACTAATGTTACTGTGTATAGAACTACGGAGCATCCTGAACTTCGTAACAAACTGAAGAAAATATCAGAGGAGGTATGGTAATTTATCAATGTTGTATTTTATACATTTTTTTTTGGGGGGGGGGATAAATTCATTGTAACTATTAAAGAACTCTGTCTTGAATTATCCAGGAACTAGACAAAAATAAATCCAGCTATTTAAATGTATCCAAAGTAAAAAGGATACGGACATCTATATTACCTGTGAGCTCCCAGTATGGCGATAATAACAATAATAATAATCTTTATTTCAGTGGCACATACAGGGTTTGAGGAAAAATACAGCACTGTATGTGGTATCAGAGTACAATGCAGTTAAGATTAATAATAAATTAAAAAGAGGGGAGTTAATATAATGTAGGTAAACGTTAATTAAGCAGAATAATTTTCTTGTCACGTTGTTAAAATATCCAAGCTTTAATGTAGTTAAAACAAATAAACAAAGAATAAGAAAGGAAGATCAGTCTTCAAATTTACGTTTTGGCTTAAAGTTGCTGGCATTATCACTGAAAACAATGAGTCAAATCTGATAAATTTAGTTATTTAATACAGTTGGTCTGAATTTATCTATTAACAGAATCTGTCAACTTTTTAAAAAAACTCATATTTCCAGTATAGAGAAACTAGAATCTTACAATTTATCGTACTGTGATTTGGTATTTTCAAACCAATGTTACGTAAACAGTATGTTATCCAGTATCTTTTGGATGCAGATTTTTCAAAAACTTTTCTTATGTTAGCAAGACACTCTAAACCTCAATAATTATTCCAATACTCGTATTTTTTTTTTTTTTTTTTTTTTTTTTTTTAACTGAAGTGTTTTGTTTGTTAAAACTTCTTTATATATTTACTCTGTCCGTCCGAGAAACAGAAATCTCAAGAACTACTTGACGGATCACCATCAATTTTGGCCAGGATGTAAAAGGTCAAAAGGTAGGAATCAAGTTCACTAATGGAGGTGTTATTCAAACCACAAGTGGTAGAAATCAACCATTTTCGATTTTTACGTTAATCACTACAGAGCAAAAACGGTAATACATAATAACAAGCGGTTTCCTCTAGTGAATTAAGCGTCACTTGAATACATTTAATCTCCATTCTTGGGAGGCACGATGACTCAGTGTGGTAGAACGCTTACCACTGTGCGTAGGATCTCTGGTTCGATCCTTGACCAAGTCCGTTTGTGGTGGACAACATCGTGTACATGGGTTTTCTCGGGGTACTCCCGCTTCCACTCACTTTCTCATTCCACCAATTCTTTCATCATCATTTACGTGTCGTAATCATCGTCTCCCGTAACCTAAAGGGTATAATTGTGGAACGTTACACTGAAATATTTCATTCCATGCCAGTTCAGTTCATTTTCATCTCTATTCTTAATTCTGCTAAAAAAAGAAAGTTTTAGAAGTCCACTACAACTTCGGTTCCAATATTCATGTACATAAGTCAAAAACTGTAACTTTTTTTGGGAATCGATTTAGCATTCTGAAAATAGGTTTCATCTTTTCTCTTAACTCTCTTTTCAAACCGGAAGTATCGGAAATGAACTATTATAGATTTAAATGTTGATCATTATAGACTAAAAGTGGTAATATATAGCGAGAAGGTGTTTTCTACATTCAATAAAACGTTCCAAGTATTTTTCCATCTCCATTCTAATCTCTGTACTAAAACCGGAGTTGTAGAAATCTACTACCACTTTTAGTTTCAATACTAATTGAGAATATACCACGCCATACAAACCAATTTTTTTTCACGTGGTACACTGCTACTTGTTTTAAAATATAATAGTCTAATTAAACACCTTTGTATAGATTCTATTCCGTTTGCGAAAGTTTTAGAAATGCTGTTCCACATTGAATCTCAATTACCTCAATAATAAATACAAATATTCAAAAGTCTTCTTTTATTCGAAAATTTTCCGTGCTCGTGTCTTGTAGGTTAATGGAATCTGCCCTGTTGTCACCCAGGCAATAACCTCCAAAGAACTCTCTAACCCTTAGTTGTTGGCAAGCTTTGATACAAAAAATGAAGTAAAACCTGAAGAGCGTGGCTGTTATGCAAGGTTACGTTAAACAACAGAGTCTTCTCCCCCCATTAGTACTCCTATAGGGGGAGGGTGATATGTAAAAGTAATTGAAAATTACCGATACTAGTGTCGAATCCATAGTTTGTGGGGTCCCTAAGTTCATTGATGATAGTTTTGGTGCCCTTTTTGTCCAAAATAAAACGTATTCTTCCCGTGCGAAAAACGGGTATTCTCCTAGTCTTTAATAATAACGAACGGAAGTTTCACATGTTAAATTCTTTAATATATTTCTCGTTGCTCAAATTTACACACTTGTACATTGTATGTATCTACTTGTAAATAAGATCGTTTCTCTTTTTGAGCTGTTCGAAAAATATACAATAATAAAGAGGGATTTTTACCAGAAATCAGAAAACTAAAAAAGTAAAATTAAAACCTGTTGCTTTAAGTATTTTTCCTGCTAGCGAAATACATTGTATATATGCTGCACACACGTTACAGCGAAGATTAGCATCAGGTGAAGAAATAGTTTTTAAATTATAGGTTCCGGTTTTTGTTAATATTTCCGAACAAAATATTTTTTTCTAATGGGTTCAAAATTTCCGGAAATTTTAGATACGTATCTCCGTAATATATATATTTGATTTTAACGTATTAACTAAATTGATTGTGGCTCCGTTATTTTAACACTTCCCTGCCATAAAGTGGGACTTTATAAGATTGCTTAAGGTAATTTAAATGCTTCTGTATTAATTAATCTAACTAGGATTGTATTTGAGTATCTTTTGTAGCCATAACTCCATTCTATCACGGTACTAATGTTAAAGGAGTGGTGCACATATATTTTTTGCCACAAATTTTCCCTATTCTAATACAAGAAACATAAGTACTCAATGATCTTAACTGTAAACTAGTAAATATAAAATAGTTTTCATTTTAAAAGCATAATGTAGTAAAATATTAGAAAATTTCAATTTTTCCCAAATTTTCTATTTTTTTTCAAGCTCGGGAAAGAAACCGGTAGAAAACTGCTTTTTACCCAAAATTTCCGTTTTTTCCCAGGCCTTCACAACACTAGACAAGACTAGCCCTTCCAGTGCTTAGATTTTTCCTCGTTGCCCTATTTTTTATAATTCTTTTTATTGTTTTTCTTTATTTTTTAATCATTTTAAAGCTTTTTCATTAATTTTTTTAAACAGTTTCCAATTAGAATTTTATTTCCTTTAGCCCATTTTAGCAACACAGGTTGAACGATGCTAGTAGGAGAATAAAATACAATAGAAATTAGAAAGTTTTGTCAATTGTTTGTGTATCGTATGGATTGTAATGTTTTCGTTTTTTGTTTTAGGGCTTTCCAGAAGTAGTAGTGTTCTTCAGCCCATCTGGTGTCAAATTTTGTGTACCATATTTTAAAGAACTTAATGTACCATTGACAGATCTGAAGGTATTTTATTTCTTTCTTCCCTTTTTATGAACATATATTTCGTAATTGTCAACGAAAAATTACGTAAAATATTTTAAAGTTATTTTATAGTTTATGTAAAATTACTATTAAAACATACGTTATATTTTGTACGAATTAGATTTATTATTTTCAAAAGGAAGAATGATTTTCATGCTTTACAAACTGAAAAAGAAAATTATTTCTTGCAGTTTCGTTTTCAAGTCAATTGCAGGCTTGTAAGTTAAAAGTGCACATTTACTGAAACAAGTTTATTTTGAGATAATACTAACGAGACATGGAAATTATATATTTATTTATTTCTACAATAGATTGTTGCAATCGGACCAGCAACCGCTGATGCACTGAAAGAAGCAGGACTTGAAGTAAAGGCTGTAGCAAAACAACCAACTCCTGAATCACTACTAGAAGCTGTTCAAGGAGTCACATAATCAGTATGAAACATTAGTGTGTGTATTGAGAATTTTAATTGTTCAGATTTATAAATAGCAAAGAATAATTCCGATAAGTTAGAGAAATGTTGTACAATAAATTCTATGTATATACATTGCTAATTTCCAATAGGTAATAAGAGTGAAAGAAAAGAATATATACAACGATAAGGTAATGTTAAACGAAGACTCTTTCAATTTCGAAAGAAATGAATGAAGGAGAAACATTGTCCGTATTGTACCAAATTTGTTAATCTTTCCTGAATTCGTGATTTCAATATCTCCAAAACTGATAACTGTGTGTTAAAATTAAAATGGGTTGAAGTACTGGTACAGTTTTTACCTTGGCAATCTAGGGGCCGTAAATGTTTAGTATCCTCACTTTATAATTGGGAAGTCCTGGGTTCGAATTTCGCGTCAGTCTATCCTGATTACGTTTCAAGGTCTCTGTCTCTGTCTCATTAAGGGGATGTTAGGTTTGTGCCTTTAAATATGGGTCCTTGGCGTACTTCTTTCTGAAATTCTTTTCCTATATTGTACTGCTAATTATTTATAACATTAAATCGTAAATAGAATTACAGTGAAACATGTATAAAACGGAAAGAGACGGGTCTTTATTTTTATTTCCGTTTTATACAAATTTGAAAATAAATAACTACCGAAATAAGATAGGTAGAAATAGTTTTATAGTTTTATAGTTTATAATTGATCTGGAATTCCGAAATGCAGTCTTTCAAATTCTTGACACACACACACATAAACACACGGATGTTAGTCTGTGATGCAGTTTCCACGATACAAAACAATATTCTCACAGCACTGAAATATTTAATAAAACATATACAAACGACAGGAAAAAAAAAAAAAAAAAAAAAAAAAACTAAAACTCAACTGGCATTGAGGAAAGTATAAATGAGAAAATTAAATAGAGTATGTGTCGTTGCAGTTTAAAAAGTTTGTTGTTTTTTTAGTCTTATGCACACTTTTTCCACATTTCTTTTAGAGTTGTTTTGATTTTTGTGACATGACTTTTTTTTTGTAACTCTTTTTGGCAGAATAGAATGGTTCTAGAAGGTCTGAATAATTTGAGTTAGCCGCAAATTCAATGAGATCTTTAACGTGTTCAAGAGCTTCTCTTAAAGAAACACTTTCTTCAACTCCGGTGCCACCTTCGTCTTTTTCTTCCTCAGTTTCAAGCTCGTTCAATAGGTCCGCAGCAGATTCCAGCGTAGAATAGGTTTCTATTGAAATATAGGGCACTTGCATCATCTGGTTATCTATTTTGTTGACATAGAAGTGTAACTACTGCAACATTTTCGTTACTTCCGTAATCTCTGAACTTTCAGGAGAATTTTCAGCAAATCCAAATTTCAGAGAACATTTGTTTTTGGTTTTCTTTCTGATTCTTCTAGCGGAAACAGAAATTCAATTTATAGGATCAAGTAGACACTGACTTCACGAAGTGACTTGCACTGTTGCTTACTGACATGTTACTAACAAGAAATTCCAATACCAATCGCCTGTAGTGACCTTTGAAGATGAAAATTATACCTTGGTTCATAGGTTGAGACATAATTGTGGTATTCGCTGCAAACCAAACTATTGTAACGTTGGACAATTTTATATGTGTGTGACATGGTGCATTTTTCAAGAACAGCAGAACATGACGATTTTCTCTCTTCATCTTTGCGTTAAAAGAATTTAGCCATTCTTCCATAATGGTACTTGCCATCCAAGCACTATTGTTGTTTCGCCACACAATTGAGAGACACTTAATATTCAAATTCTTAAAGCATCGAGGTTTCGCAGATTTCCCCTATCACAAGAGACTTCTTCATTTCTCTTGTCACGTTAGCTCATAAAAACACAGTGAGTCATTCTTTCGAAATTTTTCCACCTGTACCCTTCTCCCCACCAGGCCGGTATCCAGCCCAAAAATGTAGAGGGAGGCCCGGCTGAAGTTAGGCGGGGACCGACCCAACCATATTATAGTTCATCACCATATTATAGTTCATTTCCAAGCCTACCGTGAAAATTTTAGGGAGGCCAGCAAAAATTTAGGGGGGCTCGGCCCCTTAGGCCTCCCCTGGATACAGGCTTGCTCCCCACGCAATGCCAACGACTTACTCGGAAGTGCCCGAAAGAACAGACCAGTTTCGTCACCATTGAAGATGTCTTTTGGTTCATAATTAGCTGTTAGTTTACACAGTTTGGGAATCAACTCTTCAATGCTTTTAGATCAACATCTTTAGATTCGCCACAAATTTCTCTCCACACAACTTTATGCCTGGACTTAAAACTGTCTAACCATCCAGACGATCCTTTAAAATCAGTTTTCCCCAAAGATTTAGCAATCGAAAGAGCTTGAGCTTGCAAGATAGGACCTGAAATTGGCAGTTTTTTTTTTTATTTATTTATTTTATTTATCTGGCACTTACAAACTATTCCCACACCAACTCGTTTATTTTCTCGTTTCCCGTTACTTTTCCTATCGTTCCATTCCCCTTCATTCAACATTCTCTTCTTATTTTTAAGCGTGTCGTAGGTTTGTGTGTTCCCGCACCTAAAGCGACGCATGATTTGTTTCACAGAAATTTTGCTCTTTTCCCTGCATTCAATAATCTTTACTTTTCGTTTAAAGTAAGAATCACGTGTCTTTTAGACATTGTGTGTGAAAAACAAATGATACTTAACATGGACTTCAAACTCAGAATACTGAAAATTTTACCAAGTGATTTTACCAGTGATTTTCGTATGCAATTCTCTCTCGCCAACCCCCGCCGTCCCACTTCCTCTTTCTTTCTCTGTGTTAATGGTGACAGGTTTCCATCCTTAATGCTCCAGATGCATTACTTGGAGCAAAATTAGTGAACCGTGCCTTGAAGAAAACATTTGAAGGGTAAGGGGAAAAAGCAAGGAAAGTCCATGTGTGAGCTTTAACGGGTGCTTTGTCCTATATGTTGGTAACTAACTCTTGGTACTATGTGACTGTACATGCCATGCATGCGTAGATGTAGAAATGTCCATGTAAAAAGGAGCAAACGATTTGACTAACCGTATTCATTCAGTACGCGTTTCAATATTAAAACGCCGTTTTCTCGAAAATCCTGTTTTGTGACATTCCTTCTTTATTCCCCTTACCTTTCTTTTGTAAAAGAAAGATTCAAAGTTCTCGATACAAAGAGCTGTGAATTCCAGCACATCTTGAGGCCAATTCAAGGTCACATATGTGTATCCAGAGCAAAGCGGAGGATTAAGAACAACTGCAGACAGAGAAAAAGTGTACAACTAAAATAGCCTGTCAAGGTTGCCCCAAGGTTTCCCGACAATAGAATAAGGAGTATGATGGAAAAGCGAGAGAGCCAAGTTTGTGGTGGTAAGCAAGCAAGCAAGAGTGTCGGTTTACCTTCCCATATTGTGGAAAGGATGGTCACCAGCCATTAGGCTGCTTTGACCTTTGGAAAAATAATAATAAAATTGACATTTGTTTGTCTGTCTTCGATTTTGTTTGGAGGCTGGTTGCTTCTCCAGTTGATGCAAGCGCTGTTTTGGTTTTTCTTCCTGGTTTGAGTGGGGGCGTGGTATTCCGGCGTTTGTTCTCCGTGTTTTCTCCTGGTTGTGATGTGTAATAGCTCGCTGTGGGGTATCATTATTGCTTCTCGCTCTTGAGTGAACTGTCTTCGCTCTCCTTCAAATTACTGCGTTGTAGCAAGCTTTTTCATTGGGTGTTTTTGAGGAGTGATTTTTGCTTGGATCTGTGTGTTGTGTTCTTCCTTGTTTTGTTTTGCTTTATTTATTGTTAATGTTTCTACGGTTGGAGGTTATTTGCGGTTTTTTTTCGTGTAGATATATATGTTTTTGGTGTGTAATTTTGGATATTTTGTGTTGTTTTATTTGGTTGCTGAGTTGTTATTGTGCTGTGTGCGAGCTATGATGTTGTTATGTATTTGTTTGTAATTTGCTTTTGTTTTGTGGTTTGTTAGTGATTTGAGTGATATACACATCACCTTTTGTTGACGTGACAGTGTTTATAGTTTTGGACAGAAGGTGTCTCGTTGCTTTCTAGATGGCTTTGTGGAGAATGGTGATCTTGGTACGTTCAGCATACGTGGTTAGAAGGTATGTTACCCACTGCATAATCGTCTCTGTGGCTTCATTGACAGCTTGCTGTATCATGTTTTTGATCTCGATGTTCGGGTTTACAGATGTAGGCTCATCTTCCTGTTGTGGCGTGTCAGTTGTTGTGTGGTCCTGAAGAGGGCCGGAGTTCCTCTTTCTTTGGGTTTGTTCAGAATTCTTGGCAGGTCGTCTCGATTTTTGTTTTGGCGAAGTGGTCTGCTGGGGCACTGACTACTTCCGGTGCGGTGTCCGGTGGTGGCGCAGGTGACGCAGAACAGCTTGTTGAGAGGTGAGTCGCAAACATCCTCATGGTGAGTACCACACCTAACACATTTGTGTCTTTGTTTGCATTGGTAGAACCGGTGTCCATACTCAAAGCAGTTTGTGCATGGTTTTGGCCTTGCTTCGTTCCTGGAGGCTTCTACTCGGCATCTCCTGTTTCCAATGGTGATTCCAGCTTGAATTAGTGAGTCTATCTCTTCTGGGTTATGAGAAGAGAGCCTGACCAGCGGCACCGGCCCTTTGTCGTTGATTATTCTGGTGACGTTTGTGAAGTCGACCTGTTGAGGTTTCAATTCTTCTTTTATTTGAGTGGTGGACATGTCAAGAGAGACTCCTTTGATCACACAAGTAGGGATTTGTTTCCTGACGTTTTCAGGGCCACTGCGTGGATAGTTTGGGGGGCGGGAGGTCTGTTGTTTCTCCATTCTTTCTTCTGTACGGGTTGTTTTGGGAGGATTATTGCTTGTAGGTGGGTTTCTTGGTTTTTTCGCTTGTCGTGGTCTTGGGGTGAGGAGGAAAATCTCTGGGTGTGTTTGGTATCTTCTCGGTTCTGGTTGCGTCTTCTTCTTGGTAGGCAGGTTGTGGGGGAGGGTTTTGTGGCGACAGACTTCTACCACGTTTGTCTTCTTGGGAGGTGGCTAGGGTAGGAGGGGATGCTTTTTCTGTTGTGTTTTGTCAAAACTTTCCTTTTTGGGATGGTGACGGTGTGTCCTCTTCATCTGTTGTGTAATCTGAGTATTCTTTAACCCTTGCGTTCTGTATCTTAGCCTCATGTTCTTTAGATGGTACTGAATACATCCTGGCGTGTTTTCCGAAGTCTTTGTCTTCAAAATGTTGATCGAAGAAGGAATAGGCTTCCTCATCCGTGAAGGGTAGCAGGTAGTACCTCTTGTTTCGTGTCATGTAGCCTAGGATGCAGGCCACTCGCTTCCATCTTTTTTTTTTTTATGTTGTTTGTTTGTTTGTTTTTTAGTTTTTCGCAGAGAACAGTGGGATCTCTGAGTTCGGGAGGTGGGTTGTTAATTGAAAGTACGGTCCGTTCTGCGTACAGGTCGAGTTGTTTCGCTGTTTCTTCATTCTCCTTCTTATCGCCCCATGCCGGCTGATTCTTCTGTTTGCGTTTCACCATTCTCCTTTTGGTGGGGATTGTGATTTGTGGAATGGTGGAGGAAGTTGTGAGTATGTTTGTGTGATGTGGGCCTAAAAAGGGCCGTGCGTGTTTAGAGTACAGATCAAAGTAAGGGTGATTGAATCCCAAGCCAGCGACTATCGGCAAAGCCTGTACAGATCAGGTAGTTAGACACTACGAACTTAGTTCTACCCGGGGGTCTGTCTGCCAGCAGGGGATAAATCACAATTATCTATGATATGCATCTTGTGTGAAGGCTGATGTAACAATGGCGAACTGCTTGCTCTATTGTGCCGTGGGGAGAACGACAGAATTATCTGAAAAGACTATTCTGTGCTTCTCTTGTTTTGTCTCTTCTCTTTGTAGCAGAACTATCTCAAAAGACTGTTCTGCTTACGAATGTAAACTCTTCACTAACTTGCGTTTTCACTTGCTGCGCAGAGCTACACCAACCATCTGCGTTGACTTCTTCTCTCTCACTGACCATGTTTGTGGTGGTGGTGGTATTCTGTAATGCATTATTTAAAGGCAAGAAAGAGTGGAGGAGGGGCCACTTTTGTTATCAAGTGACATTCCATATTGATCAGTTCACCTTCAAACAAGACTCGCACACGGAAAGAATACGTTGCTTGTGTGTGTGTGCATTTGCGAAAAAGAGATTCCGTTTTATGCAAGTCTTGAAGATTCCCGGGGATTGTATTCGCTTTCCGTTTCCGCGTATAGATTTCATTTTATACAAAGCATTTATAAAGTTTTAGCATTTTTGCTCCTTGTTAGTACAATATTGCTTTCTTTATAATAATTTATGGTGATTACCAGCAGACCAAATTTAATTGGGTTACCTCCTTTCTGAAGATGAAATGAAGACGGGAAAATTTACTTTCCATGATCGAGTGAAAAAAAAAAAAAAAAAGTTATTAAGCAAAATTACGGTAGCATTCAAAAAGCATGAGATTCAGCCTTCATGAGGAGACTTCAGTTGCGCATAGCCGTGTTTCAATAATGCATTGAATTAAGGAGAAAATTATTTTTATATTTATTGGCACACAGAAAAACTAAATTTTGATTGGAGTGGAAACTAAAAGTATTACTAATATAACAAGGCATTCAAAATACGTAATTTGTCATCGCAATGAACTTAATGCTGTTACTTGTACTAATTACAATTGGAAGGAAATTTGGATTATATGTCACAACTAAATGTAAAATGTACAAGTGATAATTGAAAGTAAATTTGGGGAAAGTAAGTAGACGCGTTGCAACTAAAAGGTATAATATACCAGTGACACTTGAAAATAAATGTGAGTGACGTGTTGCAACAACCAAAATGTATAATGTACTGGTGATAATTGAAAAGAAATTTGGGTGATGTGCTGTAAGAACAAAAATGTATAATGTACTAGTGATAACTATAATTTGAGTAACTTGTTGCAATAACATAATTGAAAAGAAATATGGATGACGTGTTCCAACAACCAAAATGTATAATGTATTGGTGAAAATTGGAAAGAAATTTGGGTGACATGTTGCAACAATAAAAATGTATAATGTGCTAGTGATAATTGGAAAGACATTTAGTTGTGTTGCAACAATAAAAATGTATAATGTGATAGTGATAATTTAAAAGAATTTTGATTGACGTGTTGCAACAACCAAAATGTATAATGTAGTAGTGATAGTTATAAAGAAATTTAATTGACCTGTTGTATCAAGCAAAATGTGTATATGCGCTAGTGGTAATTGGAAAAAAATGAGTAACTTGTGTTAAAGCAAACTGTTTTGAACTGAAAATATATAAACTGGGAAATCGATTTCATAGAAGTATGTATCTTGTTTATTTATAAAATGTTAATAGCACTTAAGTAATCTATCCCTACTTTGCACTCAAAGAAGACAGAAGTACGGCATTTGAAATAATGGCAAAGATCTCAGAAATTTGAACACGAAACCTCTGTTAATTTTTACACCTACATTCAATTTTTTCCCTTTTTTTTAGTTACAACCCTACTCATTGTAGACAGAACGCGCTCATCATTACATAATTCAATATTGTGAATTATGATCGACCGCAGCCTGTAGATTATAAATTTGTCTTCTTAACTATAACCTAAAAAATGATCTATTGATATTGGGAATTCATTTGTTAACCCTTTTAAAATATATAAACCTTGTGGTGGTTGAAGGTTATGATGAAGCATCATCATTTAACTATTGTTTACATGTATTAAAATAAATCGTGTTTTTCTGCCCAGTTTTATACAAAATGTTATGTTCTACCGTTTACATAGGGGGAAACTCTTTTTATCTGGATAACATGTTAGCTGCAAAATGTGTTGCGTTTGCTTCGAAAGACTTCCTAACGTATTCTTCACCTCTTTTTTTCTTCCCGCCTCTTTTCTTACCATCCATAATAATAAAAAAGTTAAAAAAAAAAAAAACAGAAACATGTATCTAATTATATTAATGACAAGTTCAAAAACCTAATTATTTTAATTCAGTAGTCCAAAAACTAAATGTAATCTGTGTAACCTTAAGAGACTTTTAAATATGGATATAATATAGTAATTGTAATCTATACCTCTGTTTCCTTCCCTTTTAGGTCAAATATCAAAAATACGTTGAAACATGTGTCCAGTTATTTTAAATACAAAGTCTAAACATCAAATTTCACGTCTTTAACCTGAAGAGATTCCTAGATGTGGACATATTATTATTCCCTCTCTTTGTTCCCGCCTCTTTGTTCCCTACTAGGTCAAACATCAAGAATATTAAGAAACGTTGACACACGAGTCTAATTATTTAAATAGGAAGTCTAAATATCAAATTTCATATCTACTGTAAGAGATTTCGAAATATGAACATGTATTATAATAATTGCCACCCCTTCCTTGTCAAGTTTTCAAAAATCCTTCCTTAGTGGCACCTTACGTTACAAGTCCTATATGTATTGTGTAGATTTCAAGTTTCTAGCGTAAGCAGTTCGGTCTGTATGTTGATCAGTCAGTCAGGAGTGTGTTTTCGGGAAAGGAATTTCAGTATAGACATAGAAAATCCAAATAACTACTTACATTTTCCTTTCTTTTTAATGCACAGATAAAAATAAATTTTGATCACTTTCGATCTTCTGTAGCAGTAATTTTCAATTAGTCAATGTTTGACGTGACAGTGTACGAGTAGTGATGAATCCACATTTCTTGTTTGCTTATCACAATTGTCTTCACATCTGCTTGTAATGTGTTCTTCCGCTGTCCGGAGAGTAGGGGAAGCAGATTATGACATGAAAGAGAATAACAGTTAAAATGACAGAAAGGAAGGAAAAACGTGAATATCCCTTGTCATAAGTGTCTCCATAGTCCATTTGTTTTAGATTAAGTATTTAAGGAGACCATGTGAATGGCATGTACAGAAATGTTGATAGTAAGGAAATACATGGATAAAGGTTGTTTCAGATATATTTACAAAAGTTATCTACATCCTTGAATACTCGACAGTTAAAACAAAGATATGGTTCAACTGTGCCTTACTTCTGACAGCGAACAAGAGTAGTAATTTGAATTAAGGGAACAAACCACTAAAAATAATACAAAAGCTAACCATTTTTCTTTTGCTCGTTTTTCGTAAGTGAAAAGAGATAATGAAATGTAATGAAATGAAATAATAGATAATGTTATTCTACACTCAAATATATGAATCAAAAGAATTTTCAGTGTTGCCATCCATAGAAACTACAGTGTGGCCAGAATATGAATTACCTAAAAATCTAGGTTAAGGCAGCGAGTAGAAAAATGAACTCAACGGTAATTGAAGACTTATCATATTGTCTCGGCTCCTTGTTAACTACTTTTTAAATAATATTTGTATTTATTTTGTAATAAACAGAAAGTTATTAAATTTATACTTTCTTAGCTTTTGTATCATTTTTAGTAGTCAGCCTCCTTAACCCTGCAACTACCATACATTTTTACACACATGTTCTACCATTCGGGTCCAATGGACCCTAATTAAGAATCGAGGATATGGAGTAATTTTATGAGATTTTCACATTGTTTTATTGTATGAAAAAACAAATACAGCGTAACAAATTAACTTTCATGAAGAGAATAAAAATATTGAAAAGTATAATCACGGGTCCAATGGACCCGCTTGGTAGTTCTCGGGTTAAGCATGAAGTTCTCCAATCATGGATTATTTTAACTAAAAATCTCGCCGGCACAGATACTGTACCCTCCCACGAATACATCACTCATTATTATTATTATTATTATTATTATTATTATTATTATTATTATTATTATTATTATTATTATTATTATTATTATTATTATTATTATTATTATTATTACTTGTTGATGAGATACCAAAGGTAAATATTTCATATACACATTAGGTAGCAACCTAAACTACGTAGGTGCTAAACTGATTCGCACTAATGGTAACTATTTCAAGAACAGAACCTTTTCTGAAGATATTTTTATACTGGATTTCTATCGATGTTGCAGTGTCCTTAACTTCAAATATGAAACTTTTAACATTTTTGTTAATGGTTCGTTTTTATCAAAATCATTGTACGTATGTTCTTTAAGGTACGCTGGAAATAAATATACCCTTCAGAACGAATAGGAAAGTTAAAAGAATTTAATGACTAGTTTGTTACAAAAGGAAATACATAAAACATTTGTCCGACATGAGAGGCATTAATACAAATACCGTACATTTCTGAATCGAAGATAACGTCCCATTATTTGAACAAAGGATTACAAAGTAAATAAATACAGCATATAGTGAGTATGTTTTCAAATTTACTGTAAAACTGCACTACAGACTTTTTTTAAGTCTTTTTCAGTGGAAGTGTCCACGGAAACTAGAGATTCAAGGCTAAAGCGGTAGGTTTGGTTAATAGAAGCTAGTGATTCTGTTCAGTAAAGAAAACTCTACATTATATGTCGCGAAAGTAAGATTACCCCATATTTTGGGGCAAGAAATTGTGAAGAAAAGGAAAATCGTTTTGGATTCAGAAATATAAGGTATGTTAACTAGGCTATTTGGAAATCTCTTATTTACACATTTCATAGAACTAAATAGTCGAGTTAACCTGAAATAAAATTAGTACTTTGCTGCAAATTTTACATAAGACTTGACATAGCCGAGGTTTTAAAAAAGCAAAGAACATTATTTTGATTTCGAAGTTTAAAAAGTACAAATATTTATAGTGCAGATTAAGCATTCACTATGTTTCTCCGCACCCATTCATTGTGATGCTTCACACGCCATCAGCAGAATTACTCGTACATTGAAAAATACTTTTCTATTTTTTTTAAAATTAAATACTGATATGCATGTCGTAAGTTAATGATGAAATTATTATTCACGTTAAGTGATGATAACTAAAGATTAATTAGAAAAAAAAGAAAGCAACGAACAACTGTCCAGAGCGGTTTCTTATTGTAAAATGATAGTTGGTAGGAGAAAGCGACTAATGCACCAAGCATTTTTAGCTTTCCAGTAATCTTTGAGTATAAAAAATAATGTCAAATTGCTTTCAGCACCCAGCGTTGTTATTGGCGACCTGAAAAACAAAAATCATTTCATATTATTAGAATGAATAAATAAATTTTCAAAAATTTAAGTGCTATATAATTTATTATTATTATTATTATTATTATTGATTTTAATACTTGATCAATGTCAAAATATCATTAAACGTGCACTAAATCGACTCTAGTTTAGGGTTTAGCATTTCAAGCTAATTAGAGGTAAAATGCACGAAAGCAATTTTAAAATGCTGGATACTTAGCATATTTCTAAGTGGCAAAAATTATACTTTATCCATGCCAGTATGTTGAATCGTGCGGATTCCATCTTCCGGAGAATGGAAAATATAAGATTATAACTGGTTCATATTCTTAAACGACCATTGTTTGTATGTCGTGAAGAACTTCAGAACTAATGGAATTAGCACTGGTGTTTTCCAGAAAGTTTGATAGCTAATTTTACTGTCGAGATATTTTAGAAACTAGAAAAATAAATTACAGATAGGGCATCACCAGTTAATGTTTGTTTCTTTCTTACAACAATCGTCAGTCTTGTAATAGTGGTCAAGTAACAAATTACGGAAATAAACTGACGCATGTTTAAATATCCACTTGGACAAATCTTGGTATATGTCTATTTCACTAAATACGTTATTAACAACACGTGTAAATATAGGTACTTAATAAAAGCTCATTAAGACATAATGCCGGACATACGTTGTTTAGTCAATTCAAATTATCGTCTATAGATATAGTCGACATGTACAATTCAATCCTTTTCAACTTCGCGATTGAATGCACCCAGAAATGGTTAAGCAATAAATTTAGTGAATTAGAAATGCAGCATATTAAGTAACCATAATTATTTGAAGTTTGAAGATAAAATTTACAAACAAAGAGATGCACTTGCTGTGACCTTTATCTCCACTGTTGACCAACATCGTTATGGACCAGTTTGTGGCTGAAAGTCTCAAAAGAAAGCAAGAGAAAAAAAAAAAGTTCAAATATGTCAGATACATCCGTTTGATGGATGTTATTCTAATATTGTATAATTTGTCAGATCTTCTTAATGTCTTCATCAAAACTTAAAATTTACTTCAGAACACGAATCAAAAAATAGTCTGGTATTGATTTCCTTGACCTCAAAATTTGCGAAGAAGGTAATAAGTTTTTAACGTTCATTCAGAAAATCGAACGCATGCAGATATTGCATGCATGAAAAAATCGGCACATTCTTATTTGACCAAAGTCAGATACAGTCTTATTTAACGAAAGCCATGTTCGGAAAAACTTCTTCTTAAGGGTGTTCGAAACAATTTCGGAAAAACAGGAATTGGACAGGGAATATGAAATTATCATCAATTAAGGGAAGAAAATTGTTTTTAATTTCGATGCATTAATTAAATGAAGAAATCACGTTTTAAACGTCCACATTAAAGGTAATTATTTCAGAACCCAAAAATTGATTTCTTTATCATTCTGGATAAATCTAATCCACAGATTACAAAGAATAGCTAGGAAGTAAGGTTTAATGTCTCAACAGAGTCACCAGACAATATAGAAAAATTTAGCGGATTATAAAAATTACTATACGAATCGTGTATGATCACAAGGAGTTTACTAAGTAAATTGTATTTGCAAAGAATTCTATATAGGTATGACAAAAAGGAATTTAGCCATTAAGGTCAAGCAGCATTCAAGAGACGTTAAAGAGGATATCTAAATACTTCAGGCCTGTCACGACATCTCCATGCATCGAAACACAAAATCAGCGATATTAAAGTACAACACGGAATGAATTCGTTCATTGAGAGGAACGGTTATGAATTGTTTTTTATAAAGTCAAAAAATCCTATCTTAATCTTGACGAAGGTAACTCCAGCAAGAGATGGAACACAATAATCAACTGTCAAATATGAAGTCTAGAGGTAGAATGGTACAACACAGGTCTGTTTTAACACTTTATTTCAGTACGTATCTAAAATTTACTAAAAATTTACAACTTACTAAAAATAAACCTGCTGCAACTTGTAAAGTTTAACCTACAAGTAAAAGAAGAATAGTTAATTCGTTCATTTATTTATTGTTTACCAGCAAACGACTTAATTTAGAATCATAGTATGGAGGAGTTGTATAAAAAGTTCAGTTAGTTCTTTCTGTAAAATAACTAATTAAAGTATACCAACAAATTCCATCGTGTGAAGTAAAAGAATATGACAACCAAAAGCAGAAGAAAGTTTATTGAGAGAATCACGTTATTTACAAGTAGATCAAGTTGACAACCGTACAATACATATGAAGGGTAAGGGGGAAAAAGGAGTGTCACAAAACTACATTTTTGAGAAAACAGCGTTTTAATATTGAAAACCGCGTAAAAAGAATAGAGTTAGTTAAATCTTTTGCCCCTTTTTACATTGACATTTCTACATCTACGCGTGCATGGCATATACAGTCAAATAGTGCCAAAAGTCACCAACAGATAGGACAAAGCACCCGATAAAGCACATACATGAACATTCCTTGTTTTTTTCCCCTTACCCTTCATATGCGCAATTCAGGAAAGTTTTTTGTAATACCAAGAAAAATTTCGAAGTGAGAGTTCAAATATTTAAGAGTTCAATTTTTGTTACTGATATCGAGGTATCTATATATTTTTATTATTACAAAAATACTTTTTTCTTTCGATATTTCTATACCACAATGATTGATGTCCTGTAACGTGAAGACTTTGCCGTAGATTTTCTAAGAAAACTCCATGAACAAGATAGGAGTTCCCATTGAAAATGACGGCAATTACTAAATAACAGACGTATACCAAGGTAAATAACAAACCAGTTATAGTTCTCGTATCCTCATTGCCCAAACAATGAGATCCACATGATTTCGAAGTAGAGGCAGTGCTGACAGAAATACAAATTTTGCCACTTTGGAGCATACAAAGTTAAGAAAACCTCAATGGTGGACGTTTTAGCGGATATTGCTTACATGACTGTAATATGAACATATAAATACTTGTACACTCTTCAAACGACAACCGCGCTCCGGCCATTTTGATCCTTACGTCACATGTTCATTTTATAGTCATGTAAGTAATAATACTTGTTGAGAGGAAACCATACTACATATTGCTATTAATTCGATCTAACTTCGAAGATGCATAGATATTATCTGTTCTCTGTTCACACAAATAAACTACAACGAAAATTAATCTTTTATATCTATTTAACTTGTTTTTACCCTAACGCCACGAACCCCTGTTATTTGCCTTTTTTCTTGAGAGTGGAGAGGGGGCACGGTGGCTCAGTGGTAAAGCGCTTACATCTGGTACATGGGGCTCCTAGTTCGATCCTCGGACAAATATTTGTGGTGGACAACATCGTGTCCATGGGTTTTGTCGGTGTACTCAGTTTCTTCCCATATTCTCATTCCATCGATTTTTCAACCATCATTCACTTGCCTTAATCATTCGTCTCTCATAGCCTAAAGGACATAATCGTGGAACATTAAACTGACAGATTTCATTTTATGTTTTGTCTTGAGAATATGCAACTCAGAGCAGACATTTAAGTTTTATGATTGGGTAATCAAGTCGAAATAGCAGAGAAAAAAAAGGCGGGTAACTTTTTTGTTTTTATAAATTTTCTATACTTAAGAACAACTTCGTTTACATCCATTACCAGGGTTAATAAAAAAAAAGAAAGAAAAAAAGAAAAAGCAAGAAGAGAAATAAGAAGTTCCGATTGCTAATCTTTCGCGTTGTATAGAAATTTTATCCTCGAACCTGAAGTAATCAGTGCCAAGACACATTTTTTAGTAAGCTCATAAATTTCAAAGTCCGAAAACTTATTTTGCTTAAGATATTTTTGTATGTACTTAATTGTTAGATATATGAGAAGGGGTATATACATACATGTAAAATAGAAGATCATTTTTATGTTTGTTGAAATTAGTAGCAATTTTGAGTATCTCGCGAAATATTTCGACGAGTTATTGCTAACATGTTTTTGTAACTGTTAAGCTAGAGAGTCGTGTTCCTTTCTGTCATAATCAATTTTGAAGCACACCAGATTTGTGTAGTTTCGGTAGGCCATAAATAGAGAATAAATTGGATCTGTTTTGTAAGATTTTAATTATTTATTTCTACTTTTTTCTCTCATTGAGAGAATAGTCAGAAGTAGAGTTTGTTCAGTTTCGACACAAACACAGAAGACTTTTTTGTTCCTTTTGCTAATGACTAAATCAGTGGTGCCCCCCCTTATGTCCATGACGCACCCCCCTTAATTGTCTATCCATAGGTGTTCTTCCATGAAAAAAAATCTTTTCGATTAATTTTTACACCCCCTCAAACATAATTATATAAATTTTTAACCCCCCCAAATATTTCAATGACGCAGCTTGCGTCATAGCCCCCCTTGTGGGCACCCCTGACTAAATATAAATTTGTATCTAAAATATTAAGTTTTTATTTAGAATTACGAAATAGTGAAACTGGAAGAAATATGAAATATTTTTGGTACATGACTGGTCACACTAGCATAACCCTAGCACATCTGCACCGTGCCCGAAAGTTTTGAGTAAAAAAAAAAAAAAAATCGAGTGTTTTGTGAAAGTTAAGAAAATATCTCGGAATCAATAGTAGGATAAACAAATGAAAATTGTATCATTAAAATAAATACCAACTTTAAATTATATAATTTCTCTAGTTGAAAACGTGATTTCTTTTTGTTTTCAACTTACCTGCATTAAAGGGAAATGCTTCTTATCATCGTGAAGCAGTTTGTGTGAAATAAGAAGCTTCGTTCCTCGCGTGAATGTCTCTGAGCTGCACCTCGTCAATCTTGTGAGCTAGCTACTTCACTGATCAGGAAACGCGAATTCTGCATCGCATAAATCTTTCCAGCGTTCTCGTATTGGGTAAGGACCAGCAACAGCATTGTGGCGGCGTCTATCCAAAGGATCAAAAGTCACCAGTTCCCAGTAGTTAGTACCCTGGAACAAAATAAAACAGATTACACAGTGGCAGTCTATCTCTGCAAACAGAGTTGAGTTTATTGTTTCATTTTCCACTAGTCAGTATAAAACGTGAAATATCTGTAATGGTGCTGTCTAAATTAAGTATTCATAAAATAAATTTGTCCTCAACTAAGCATGATACAACAAAAGTTTTATCAATTGTATTACGTTGACAGAAGACAGAAATGTTTATTAAGCCAATTCAACATTATTATTAATCATAATAATTAAAAATGCAATCAATATTTACACGTATAAATCTTAAAACATAAACTTCATTTAGTTTAGAATTATTCTATATCTGAAACTCCTCAAAAGTAAATACCTTGTATCTTCACTGGATAGCAAGCAGTCAAAATTTCATGGTTTAATAATTTCTTGGGAATATCTGAGTAGATTTCTAAGTTAGAGCTATTCACCAGTTACATTTGAGGTCACGTGCTGATTGAAGATATTAGTGATATCAATTTTTTCATTAGGCAGCAGCCAAACGTTTCAAATATATCCCTTATTTATTACTTAAAGTTTATTTAAGAATATCTGAAATTGCAAATCCATTCTTCTAGATATAAATGAAGTAGTTTTGATTTTAAGTTTCATCGTCAGGCTCAGAACCAACTGGGCATTTACGAATAATGTAGATTTTCAACAAGAAATAATTCATTAATACTTCGAATGCCTTGCTTACAAAATGGCCTTGCTACTGAAAAGTTTCAGAAGTCGTTTAATGCTTGTCATGAGATTCTAATATATCCAATATTCCTTTACTAACATTTGTTCTTTTTGTATAGTTGCTTAATTCATAAAATGAGTATGATAAGGCTATAAATATTCTGTGACAGCTCCATTTCTATAATGTCATTGAAGATTTGCAGGTTGTTTTTCCCAAAGTAATGGAAAGAATGTTCCGTAATGTCAATTTAAGATAAAGTTTTTGTACTTATCTAACCTAGCGCTATGATTGCTTGTTAAACTATTCAAATGTAAACGTTGTAAATAAAATTAGTACTAACATTTTTGTATTCCTAAGCAAGTAATAATATCCAATATTTTGGAAGCTCTGTCGGGTATCTATTTTCAAGGACTTAAACATATTCAGCAGTAAGATCTTCACATGCTTAATGCTTCGACTTCAGTGGAAATCTTCGATTTTAAAGACGTAACATATTTTAACCAAGTAACGATTTCAATAGCTCATAGTATTTTTTTTTTTTTTTTTTTGAGGGGGGGGAGGGGATACGCTATGTCTGTGTCTTTCTCTTTTGGAATTACAATTAGTGTAAATGCACTTACAGATTTTACCTATTATAATTCTATATTTGCACGTAAATCGAGCATTTTTGTCCAGTTCTTGGTGTAATATTCCATCTCCCACGTATATATGTTGCAAAATCCAAATGAAGTATAAAGTTTCCATATCCTGTATCCATGCGCCAACAAAGACAAAGCTCAAAAATACTGTTTGTTATTAATATCGTTACCAGGTTAAAATACCTTATGTTTTCAAAATCGAACATTTCCACTGAATTCGAAGCATTAAGCATGTGCAGATTTTATTGCTGAATATGTTTTAAGCTTTAATGGTCCTTGAAAATGAATTCAAGATAGAGAGTCCGAAATATTGGACATCATTATTTCCTTAGGAATACAAAAATGCTATTACCTGTAATACGTTGGGCTTTTAAAATTAAAGAGTTCCACTGAAATCGAAGTATTAAATATGTGAGGATCTTAATGCTGAATATGTTTTAAGCTTTAACGGACCTTGAAAATTGATGCCCGATAGAGCTTCCGAAATATTGGATATTATTATTTCCTTAGAAATACAAAAAGTATTGAAAGGTATTCCATTCGCTCTATTAGTTATTGTAAACGTTGTAACTTGTTAAACATGAATGCGTAAACTCTTCTTAGCTTTTGCGTGTATTGTACAGTTATAATTTCGTTTATATTTACTGTTTGATAATTTCTTCTAACTATTCGGTGAATACAAACCTACGACTAAATTTCACAGTGAAATATTAATATTAACATTAGTGTTAGAACGTACAACGTCTTTTCGGAAGAATATAATGTTGTACGAGTCTTAACCAAATGTACTCTCACTGTTGAAAACTATGCTTCTTCCTTGCAGGACAGAAACCATGACTAATTGAAAGAATATTGTGCTCAATGTTAGTGCTAAAACGGATATTGTTGTACAAAATGTTGAAGCATTTTAAATATAATTAAAGATTTTCAATTTCAAACTCATATTTTGATGCTACTCAAATTATTGTAGTTATGACGTACTACTGGATAATTTCAATTTTTTCACTACAAAGGCGTTTTTTATACTAGTTATGTCTGTATTTTCTGCAATTAATTACTACGTAGTCTATCGAGAAAAATACCTTGAAAAAGAACACTGTGCGATGCGTATAGGAGAAGTATACTGCATCCAAATTATCTGGTAAGTGGTGATTATACTTATTTATTCGAGGAAATTCATCGCGTATTCGTTTAGGAAATCCTGGTAGGCAACATCCTTCTGTTCCTTCACTTACATTGTATCCATATACCTGTAATACCCGAAACAAAGTATTAAGTATTTAGTTAATATATTCCATTTAGAAGATACTTTTCATAATGACATAATGTGAAGAAAATAAGATGCCGATTCTAAATAGGGTTAATTTAATTAGTATGGTACATTACCGGGAGAACCCCATACTAAGGAAGAAAGTAATATATCTTTTTTTTTTTTTTTAAAAAAAAAAAAAGACTTACATTATGTAATGACATTGTTTATATTATTTTATAATGTTATACTGTGTTAAAGAAAGGGACTAAACAACCTGTTTAATACCTAATTGTCTATAGCTGAACTGTGGATCAAATCCAGATCTTCGGCTTACCAGACTGCCCTCAAGGGTGAGGTTCTGTTGTTGGTTTCTTGAAGGACTTAGCAACATACTGGTAATCCGGAGACCCGGATTCGAACTCTAGGTGAGTCGCATTTTCAACCAAGTTTCAAAAATATAAACTTTTTTTCTTACAGATGTAAATGACATATTTGTTGGTTGAACTAGAGAAATGTTTGTATACGTTTGAAGTTAATTGTTATTTATCATGTATTATCCTAAATAGTACGGATCAGTTCATCAAAACTTTATAGGATCACTACAAAACACCCATTCTTATATGAAATCTCCTATTAATAAATTACTCTTTCATTATCTATAAACATCTTATAATCTTGGCCATACTTTCAAGAATAATTCTTATACATCTGAATATTTTGATCTTATGTCCCTTACGACAATTAATCTTATTTATCTCGAGTCTCACAGACTATCTAATTTAACAAACACCTCATGAATCAGCATATTTATAATTTACTAACATTTCTTGCTGAAAGTTGTCATAATCAATTTAGAAAGATGATCTAGCTGTATCTAAGTAATTATTTGTAAAGTGTGAAATAAGTATGTAACTTATTAAGCTGTTTGAGTCTTAATTGTAATCTTACTCCTGATTGCTTTTTGATAATTTAACGTAGGATCTGTATCGTTTTGCTCCTACTGGAGATCGAATCATTGACAACACATATACACATATAGAGAAATCATGGTATGTTTAATCAATAAGCATTGAACTCTGCGTTTTTCTTAACTGCTTGATTTTAATAACAGCTAAGCTACCAAATTAACATATGTAGTAGAAAGAGCGAGACTTTTCCTAGAGCAAACTAAAAATCGATCCAGACTTACGAATAAAATGATATATCAAAGTGAAAGTAATCTGGTATCAGTTTGTTGAAAAAATCATCCTCCAATTCAAAAGCATCCACTATATGTAAAAGATCTATTTTCGTTTTTTATAATACGTTTACCAATTGTTACTTCTTACATAGCTCCTTCATTTGAAGATTATTTTACTACGGAGTGTAGTATTTTTTTATGCTGTGTATTTTCAGTTGAGTTGAGTTGATTTTGAGTTTAACGTCCTTTCCAGCAGCGAGGCTATGAGACAGGACCTACTGATTAACGTGGAATCCGAACCACATGAGCTTCCGCCAGGAATCGAACCCGGGTCTCCCACGCCAAAGGCACGTATGCTAACCGCTTAGCCACGAAGGAGCTCTCTGTATTTTCAGAATTACCTGATTTCTTACATGGATAATATGATCAAAATTACTTTACAGATTTTTTGTAGAACATAAAGTTTATTTACTAGATCCCAGATATGGAGTAGTTACTCACCAATCCATCTTTGAAGAAATACAAGTTTGCGTCTCTCTTATCAAAGAACACCGCATCCAGGTAACTTGGAATGGGTTGGAATGTAGAATTTGGAATTGGTCTAAAATCATCAGAAATGTTTCTTGGAAACTCTTCAATTGTATGATCTTCGACGCTGTCATATAACCAATAATGAGGACCTGTATTTATAAAAGAAAGTATTATTATTACGTTAAATTGCATCCAATTAATCATTAAATATTCAAAATAAAACATATATTTGAAAAGAACATATTTCTATTTGTTAAACTAAATAAATAAATAAATAAATAAATAAATAAACTGTTTTACTCGTTAGTTTAGCCACTGATTTTGCATAAGACCAAAACATAATTACCGATTATAGCTATTGAGTAGTTAGTATTATGCTTAACTAGGTAAGATTTATACATCCAAACTATGTTATTGTATTCCCTAAAATACATACAATGAACAAACTCCAACTCAACCCCTTTATTTATTTGAACTACTAGTACTCAGGTACATCTACTTTTCAATTATGATCACAATTACCAATGCTGTATATTACTTCCTCTCAGGAACCGATTCATTTTTCTTATTCTTTAGTTACATCAACAGCTGAAACCATAAAACTGTAGGCAAGAAGTCTAAGCAGACTGTATTAAAGTTCAAACTGTATCAAAGTATTCGTTATTTTGGAGACAGATATGTTTAATATGATCTACATATTTTAAAAAAAATCGCTTAATATTACAAGTTGTCCATATTTCAAAGTATACCAAGATAAAAATGTACTAAATGTGAGTTCTAAACTGATATTTATCCAGTCGTCGTTTTCTTTCGGTTCTCCATCAGGAACCTAATATCCATTTTAATTTAATACACATTAAACTCTAAGAAAACATAAGAGACAATTGTCTCACAAAATTTATCGAACACCTTTTCCGATTACCTCCTCAATAAACACCACCTTTACGAAGACACTTGTGTGTCAGGTGGGGAGGATTGCGTGTTACAGTGAAATTTAGAGCTATGTCGGTGGTAGTTCACTATTAGAAGGGCCACCCCTGCCGAGTTAGTCTAAATAAAGTAACTAGACGAAGAATGTTCTAGTAGAAGGCAGCAATTCTCCAGTAGCCGAGTTGGCGGAAATCATAGTAATCGGTACGACAACTTGAACGTTAGTTCCAGGCGTGGTCAGAGTGACTTTGTTGCTAACTTCTCCCATCACACTCAGTAAAGCTGAAGCTAACAATCTTTCTTGTCCTACAGATGATCTCAGACAGGACAGAATAACTTTTGCTTAAAAGACTTTTCACAACTAGCAGTAGATGTTGCAGCAGTCAGGAAAATCTGAGGACCAACTCTCAGACATGGAAATAGATCATTCTGATACTGCACAATGAACGAAACAGGTCCTCTGGTGTCGAAAGCTTAACATCAGTCCTTGTCTTGAGTAGCATTTGACAGTCCATTATTTCCATAAAAACGCATCTTTGATGACATCACTGAGGAAATATAAACGCCTGAGTATCTTCAGCAGCATTATGAAAGTTCATGTAGTAGTCCTAATATCTTTTCTGAACACAGCTAATCTTACCAAGTTCAATATTACAGAACCGATGAAAAACGAAAAACTGTTATAATCAATGTTAAAATCCGATGTAACATCTGAATTACAGCACTTCTTGTTTCTGAATTGTCATCCTGATCACTTGCAATATTTTCCAGTAGGTCTACCAAGTGTTCTAGTTCATCATGTATCAGTATAACAGTTTTTGCTAAGGCAGTCCAACGAGTTTCTGACTGACTTTACTAATACGCAAGAACAGTTTTCAGTCTCTCTCATCGAAGAGTTGTCCACGAAAATACGGTAAACATAGATAGCTTGTACAGCACTGAAGCGTGCCGTACCTCATAACTAACAGCATGAACCCCAAGTAAATTATGTATGTGGTTAACAAAGTTAACAAATGTAGCTTTTGAGTTAAGCAGCAAGTTTTTTTTTTTTTTTTTTTTTTTTTTCCATTCCTGGATTATAGCCAGACATTACAAATGCATTGTTATAACACTGCTTGAAGCTTTGATCGCTGATCGACCGCTGATCGACAAGCTTTGAAAGGTAATTTATCCTTCTCCAGCTGTTACAATATTATGTCTGCAATACTTGCTTCATCGTTTTATAGCTTGAATGAATCCAAACAAAGACTCCTTTACAACTACAGTTTCTGTTTCTCTTAAAGTTTATATCTACATATCTAATGGTCTCCGACATCTGTTCTTGGTGAGCAGCATCAGAAGTTGAGTTAATCATTATTCCATGGTATTTGGCTCTCTAAATGTCATATACAAGTAGACTAACTGTGGAAGCTAAACCTGGATGGAGTCATTTTGTATTTCTGATTAAAAGCACGTAGTTGATCATTTTATTTTGTTACATATACGAAAGAAAGATGGCTCTTCATAACTGAATCGAACTCTACAACAAGGTGTAGAACTTACATTAAATTTTCAGCATTTTTGTGACTTTTCTAAATTTCAGTTTCAGTGGTACTTTCTCTGTGGCTTCTTAGGATTAAATTCTTTTCGGCTAAGTATTTTAAGCAGTATAACACCTTCTTAAGTACTTGTCGCCAGTTTCTCTTCAATAATTTAATTTTAAAGTTGTACAGTTATTAAACTTCCTTTTTATTTTTATCACCTCCTTTCCATTTCTTTCCATGTTGTGAAAGAATTCCGATTCCTTGGGGAATTCTCATGTGGAATAAAATTTTCTATTCTTTTCCTCAATTATTAAAGCCATTTTCAGTTTATAGAGAACAGTTCTCATAAGAGACTGCACATGAGGAAAGCAGACAAGAAACACAAAATGCCGTGCCCTTCATATGGGGAATACACCAATCAAGATCGATTCACTGTACCTCCTTTTCCTTTTCTAATTTTTTGTAAATCATTCTGAACACACAGTTGTTGCATCTACATACACAAAATATACTTACATTGACTACCTCGACAAATGAAATTGTGGGAGAGAATACCAAACGTATTTCTCCTCGCGATAAAAGGGAGAACTTAACTCCTTAAATGCAAACAAAATTGAATGCTCGCTATAACAGTTGATTTTAGGTACAAAAATTCCTAGTAAAGAATAGGAAATTTCAACCTAAGGCGAGAAAAGGGCGAAATTTTCGAATTTTTTCAAATAAAGGAAGAAGAGAAAAAATCCTCAACTAGCTAAAAGTATTTCATTTGAAATTAAATAAAGGATTCATTTAAGGGTTCGTTGGTAGCTATACTACTCCCAAAGAATGCAAAATAAAATTACATTTAGAAAGTGAGTTACAGACATAAACATATATTGTAATCACTGATATCCTAATATTGTAGGGATTTGAATAAAAATTCACCAATGGTCAGAATAATAGCAAAAAAAAATTAGGGTACACTCCTGTTTTGCCTTTGTGCTAATTTAATCAGATTTGTACAGAACGTACTAATTTAATTATGTCAATTCCTAAAATGCCAATAACGCATTTCGTGGCTATTCCTTGCATTAGATACAACTAGTCTTCATTAATTTGTAACTTCTATATGTAATTGGTTTTCGATAATTTAAATCATAAACTGTTAACAATTGCACTACAGTACGTATGAATATTTGGTTTAGTTAAACCTGTAAAATTGGCTACCTGTTTAACCTGGTCATCTATTTAATTTGGCCGTATATCTTGGGACAATAGGGATAGAGCTATCCGTTATTATTTCTGAATAGTCAACTACTTGTATAAGTTAATTTTTTGCGAATCAAGGATACAACTTAACACAGGTTTCACTAACATTTCACAATTATCAAACCACAGTTATTTTATATTCGAATAGAAAAAAAAAAAAAAAAAAAAAGAAGGGAAAGTAGTTATTTATCTAACAAGTATCAGATTAGTGTGATATTGTGATATCGCACCACACAATTTAAATCTAACGTATTTTTTCTTCGTTTAAAATGAATTGTTATGGTTTGATGGGGACATCAGCAACGAGGTTATTTTTTCTCCGTCTTGTTTGAAAAGAGGAAGCAAATATTTAAGGTATCTTCCCTTTGAAGAAGTATACAGCATCCATGTTGTAGGTCCAAACATGTGCAAAAGCATCAATGTTGTTTGGAAGTCCTCTCCATTCAGCTGCAATTGCTAGTGGATCCCCATACCTATTAAAATAATAATAATTATTAATAAATGCTATCACTTATAAAGGAAATAAAATATTTTGCATTATTTAAAAGACAAATTAGTTCTACCGAGTGGTGGAACTTAAAAATCAGTGCTTCCGCAAGAAGTCTTCTCAAGGTTTCGTGCAAAAATATCATCATCTCCACCTCACCTTTCCGTTCAATTTTTCTCAGGGTTCCATACAAGATGTCCCCTGTTTTTGTCTCGTTAAAACACGAAATCTTAAAAGTGACCATACTTAATAAAAATAAGCACAAGTGAATAGTTCTTATATTACTATAACTCTTATGTAATATGGATTACGTCTTATGGGGCTATAAAGTTAGTTATGGGCAAACTAAAAACATATATGAAAATATTAATACTTTTTCACTCACTTCATTTCAGAGGAATTGATAAGACTTGTATCTTGTATTAGAGTGCACGTCTATTTGAACTTTGGATAACTGGTTTATTGAAATTGTTTTATACAATGCACTTAATTATCATAGTGCGGATCGAGAATTTTTTCACACTATTTCTACATACGTTACTTTATTATACTTACTAGCAGATTAGCTCTAGATTCATTGCTTACCTGGATCTGTTAAAACGGTTTTCATACAGCCAATAATGGTCACCTCGAAAAAAGAACGTGTTGTATATGAGTTTCCCATCAGAGCGTCTTCTCACCCAATCAAACACAGTATCGAAGGAACCATCACAAACACCTAGGCATTCCAAATTATAGCAATTAAGTTTATCTTATTATAAAGATGCATTACATTTACGAAAATAAATAGAAGTTTTAGAATTACTTATGATTCCGCTAAACATTTATCGCTGGTTTATTTATGTAAGGGTTATAATGTTGCTTCAAAGTTCAGGAAACCCTTTATAAGGACGTATATGATGGCAACGTACAATCATGTTGTATTTATAATCAATAAGTATTACAACATTAACTTTTTTTTTTTTTTTTTGTTATTGAAATATTTCAGTGTGTTGTTTGTCAGTCTTCTCGTTCAATCTTTTATTGTAGTTTTAAATTTATTGTAGTTTCTGAGAGATTTCTGGGAAAATCAAGCAAAAATTTAGTTTCTGTCGCCATCTTAAGAATTTTGGGTAGCCGTGATGCATATTCAACAGATAATATCACTGTGATCTTAAGTGAAAATTTTGAAATGATAAGCTTGATCACTTGTACACGACTCACTTTCTGTACGTTTTTCTTTTTTCATTTATGCATTCCAAAAAAGATATAGCCATAGTCTGTCAATGTCATTTAGATTATTCATCGCTTCTATAGGTGCAGGCTTCCGTATTTCTTTCTTATTCATATTAGCACTGAAGCCAGAAGTCTGTGACGAAATTGCTTGCTGAAATAAACGCATTATGATAAGCGGAAATATGTGTCGATAACTGAATGTTGGTACTAAAATCACGTCCCTCAGAGTATTGTACTATGGCATGATTTTATGAAATCAGTATATAATGATGGCGAGCAGTGCTTGCTTGCCTAGAAACAATTAACCAATATCTATCATTATTAGATCATATGCTCAATTGTTGTTTAGATATACTTGTATTTATTTAACTTTTGATTTCACATTGTCACATTTCTAGCCATTGCTTAAACTGAATCGATATACTAGAATTTTGAATTTTTAAATTAATTTCAAACCAATTTCTTCACTGGAGCAACCATCAATTTGTCTTGAATTAGAAAAAGTTCAACTAAAAGGAAGGTATAAAATTTTGAACCCAATTTCTTTAAATATTAAATCACAGTAATTTGTATCCAATTTGAATCCAACTGTGGTGTCAATTTTATGTCAATAGGAATTTTAGTGTGCAATCGTTCGAAGAATCTCTGCTCTATTTCTGGAAACATTATTTTCAAAATAAATTTAAATAACATTAATAAGCTATTGGATCTAAAATTTATAAAATATAATATTTAGATTGGAATATACATGTATAAAGAACAAATAGCGAACGTTATAGAAGTTAGACCAAATATAACAATAATAAATAAGCTTTGCACATTTCCAACATTATATTTGTATTTTAGTAGTTCGGATTCTATATTTTACTATAGGTTTTCGTCACATGTAGCCTCGGTGCTAAAAAGAACAATAGACTTCAACAAAGAAACAAACATACATATTGGAAAGGTACTTAAAATTCAAATATAATTTTGATAACATAAGCCTTGCAACAGCATCCTCAAACTTCGCCGAGATTACAGACAAAAGATCTCCAGTTCTTTACCAGAGGGTAGCGTTCCCAAAACTGATGCAACGTTCCCTCTTTGTACTGCCATGCTGATGCGTTGCAGTAGAAAAGAGGTTGCTCTAGCATCTCCTGACGATAAAGAAATGCGGTGACCAACTTCTTTTATAAAGTTAAGGCCTTATAAAAACATTAATAAGCTATATTTTCTTAAAATATTTTATAGACAATTAGACCAAAGTGATAGCAACTCACTGAAATATTTCGACATTGGAGCGACAATATATTTATCACTGTTGTAATTATCTTCTTAATTAATATCAGTAGATGTTACGCACAAAATGATTAAACTTTGAACTTCTTCGTCATACTTATCTGAATATCATACCCCTCACATAAATAAACCAAGTAATTCCATAGAAATAATACATTTTAATGAAATGAAACGATTGTTATGAGTTTATTGTTTATAGTTCTTTTTTGTTCTTAATATTTTATCACATTATTCTTAATAGAATAGCATTAGTAACTACATAAAATTGTTTTTAATTCTATTTGAAAACAAATTTGTGACCAGTAATCAAGACAATTTCTAATAAAGGAGCTGCACCTTTCTGTCACATTTCTTTGAAGGTGTTTCCTGATGATGGTTGTAAAAAATACTAAAATAAACTGTTCATGTTGTAATATATAGGCCTAATGTGTATTAAAAGAAAAGTATTGTATGCCACCAATTATTTTTAGTTAATAATAACGGAAAGAGTGTGTCTATGACAAACGATGTGTAATAATATACATATATTTCTCCGCATGCATTGATAAATGCACGATTATGTATGATGTGTATGTATTTAAATAGAGTAAGCAGATTTCCTATATTCCTCCGATATGTCCTACATTTTTTAATACAATGTACGGAGAAAATACAAAACGTCCTTCAATTAAAGATTCTTTTTTAGGTTTCCAATTTCAAAGTTGTTTCTATTTACTATCACAGTACTAATCTGAAAGTGTTGCTATGAAGATCCAAAATTCCTTAAAATATAATTTATATTTCAAACAAATTTATCTCACTCTTCTTCACAATGGTTTATAGCTTAAACCGTGCTACATAGCTGTCTAATCACATGCTAAAATATAGTACTTGAGTGGCAATGAATTAATTATGAGAGTCTATGGATACTGGTATTAAACACAGTAATAGAAAACTTTCTCTATATGGTTTTATGTACACTTATTTCAAGCTCCAGTTGTTTTATATATATGATTAAACGGTGCACTATTTTTTGTCAATTATTAATGTCTATGTTCTAATTAAGAATTTTAATATCAAAATTTTTATGCGCAACTTGATGCCACCTTGGAAAGTCACTGTTGCCAAAACATACTTATATACAGATTGGTGAATTTTATGATAATTTGGCATCTAACAAATTATGTTTAGATTATTATAATATATTAACATAAAACAAAAATTCTTTTTAAATGTATTAAGTAATTTATTTTTTGTTAATAAAATTACAAATAATATTATCTAGTCTTTGTCAAGGTTTCCTTCTTCCGTGTTAAGACTCGGTGACTTGAGTATGACGTTATAAGCCTCAAATACGTTTCTTTCAATTTGAGAAATAGTGCGTTGTGAAATAGCTATGTCTTGAATAGTGTGTTTTGATTTTTGCAGATGTTTATGAAGTCCTGAAATTGCTTCCTTATTTTCATTACCATCTATAATAATCAATATAATAGAATCTCTCTCTCTCTCTCCCTCTCTCTCTCTCTCTCTCTCTCTCTATATATATATATATATATATATTAATTACTGAAAAGTAAAGATTTTGTATATAATGAAATTGGAATCTTTGCACGATATATGTGTTATGATACATTTTCATTGATATTTTAACTTTTACGCAAGTTAGTTTACCAAAATTCTGTGTGGGAAATATCCTTTCATTTGAGATTAAATTTAGCTGCTCGACAAGATATAACTTTTGGTTCAAAGTCTTACATTTTATGATCTTATCTTCATTTTGAGAAGTAATCATGTAGGCATCAAGGGCCGTATTTACGCATGGGCCATGGCTCGAGGCGGCAAATTTTCTCTGACCGGATTTTGATTCATACTCCAGTTCTGCAAATTATAGAAATTTGTCAGCAACCATTTATATTGAGGAGCAGGACTTGCAAATGGCTTGGATTGGCCAAAATGTTAGATACGCCCCTATGGCCACCTTAATTTTAGTGAGGTAACAATAGTTTTAGTTCAGTTTTCAGAAATAATTGAAGTACTACGAATTGAAATAATGAATAGATGCTACTCATTTATAAAACAATTAGGCCTACTGATGACTTTGCTCTTATAATTTACTCACCATAAATTCTTTGAACTTCTTCCCTATCTTCTGGATCTAGCTGGACATCAGCTTCTGTTGGTTGTTGATAGATAGCGTACATAACACTTTCATTCCGAGATGTGTGAGCCAAGCCAAGCACATGTCCAATTTCGTGTACTGCGACCTATCAAAACAGATGAAAAAAGACGGCCTACTTAAGTCTATAATAAATAATTGTATACACGACTCCAAAAGTGCATTACCACTTGCTCTCCTCCTTTTCCTGCAATAGCAGGCAACCCAGAAAGCTCGGCGGTCAGGTTGGTTGCGAATTCGAAAGGCGTTGGACCAAACCTGAATTTTGTAACAAATATATTAGTGTGACAAACTCCAAATAAGAGAATAAAACAAATTGTTAAGAATGACAATTTTATTATCGTGACGGAGTTTAATGACATCAAAAGTTACAAAATGATCTTACTTAAGTAGTTCAAACAAAATGAATGACAACAAACAGATACCAGAGGAAAGCATTTCTCTTTCCCCCAAAAAATAATCTCATAAAAACGAAAAAGTTACATAATGTAAAGTATTAATATAAAACCCACACAAAAATTTAAAAAGTTGACACCCGAAAGGCAAGAACAACTGAACCGCAGTGAATGAAATTGTGCACAGATATTTAAAACATAAAATGAGGGACACGGGTTTCGTATTTTCTAAAAAAAAAAAAAAAAGTTGGAGGGGAACGGACCCCTCCAAACACTTGATCACGAAATATCAATAGTGCTAGTAGCAGTACGTCAGATGTGTGTAAAGGACAGGAAGAATTCTAACGAAACTTTACGTGTGGGCAACACGCAAAAAATAAACCAATACGGGCATTTTCATTTTCCAGGAGAAAACGGTTTTACGGGGCAAAAGACCCACCTAAAGTTTTAAAGTTGAAGCCCGATAGGCAAAAAGAAGTGAATCGAAGTTAATGAAATTGTTCACAGATATTGCAGACGGAAAATAAAGATACGGGTTCCGTATTTTCTTGGAAAAACCGGTTGGGTGGGGCACCGACCCCTCCAAACCTTTGATCACGAAATATCAAAAGTGCTAGTAACACTATGTCAGATGTGTGTAAAGGACATGAAGGATTGCAAGGAAACTTTGTGTATGGATAATAGCGCAGAAAAAAGGAATACGGTTTGTTTTCTATTCTGCGGAAAATGGGTTTCAGGGGCAAAAGAACGCGCTACAAAATTTCAAAATTTGACGCCCGAAAAGTAAGAAGAAGTGAACCAAAGTGAATGAAATTTTGTACAGGTATTGTAGTCACAAAATGAGGGAATACGGGTTTCGAATTTTCCTGGAAAAGACGGTTAGGTCGGGTACAGACCCCTCCAAACCTTAGATCACGAAATATCAAAAGTGCTAGTAACAGTATGTCAGATGTGTGTAAACGACATGACGAATTGCAATGAAACTATGCGCATGGACAATGTGCAAAAAATAAAGGTATCCTTTTCATTTATTTTCTGCGTAAAAACGGTTTAAGGGGACAAAAAGCCCCACCTAAAGTTTTGAAATTTGAGGCCCGAAAGGCAAAAAGAAGTGAGCCGAAGTGAATGAAATTATACACAGATATTGTAGACATAAAATTAGGGAATACGGGTTTCGTATTTTCCTTTAAATGGGGTTGGGTGGGGCAGGGTACCCACCAAACATTTGATCACGAAATGAAATGAAAAATTAAATGAAATCTTTGAGTTTTACGTCCCACGGTTATGCCGGTTAGGCTAAAGGAGACGGTGATGATGAGTAATGAATGAAATGGTGGAATGAAGAAAGTGGGAGGAAACGGGAGAACCCCGAGAAAACCCACGAGTACGGTGTTTGTCCACCACAAAGTTCACTTGGCGGGGGCTGGGATCGAACCCGGGACCCCAAGCACCAGAGATGAACGCTCTACCACTGAGCCACCGTGCCCCCCTGATCACGAAATATCAAAAGTGCTAGTAACAGTATGTCAGATGTGTGTAAACGACATGACGAATTGCAACGAAGCTATGCGCATGGACGATTTGCAAAAAAAAGGAAGGTATACGTTTTATTTATTTTCTGCGGAAAAACAGTTTAAGGGGGAATAAGAACCCCACCGAAAACTTTGAAAGTTGACGCCCGAAAGGTAAGAAGAAGTGAACCGAAATGAATAATATTTGGCACACATATTGTAAACATAATACGAGGGTATACGGGCATCGTATTGTCTGGAAAAGACAAATTGGTGGAGCACGGACCCCTCCAAACCTTTGATCACGGAATATCAAAAGTGCCAGTGCCAGTATGTCTGATGTGCTTAAAGGACAGGAAGAATTGGAACGAAACTTTGTGCATGGACAATACGCAAAAAATAAACAAATACGTTTTTTTATTTTCTGCGGAAAAACGGTTTTCGGGGGCAAAAGCCCCCATCCAAAATTTCTGATATTGACGCACGAAAATCAAAATAGGTGTACCGAAGTGAATGAAATTGTGCACAGATATTGTACACATGAAATAAGGGAATACGGGTATCATATTTTCATGGAAAAAATGGTTGAATGGGGAATGGACACCTACAAATCTTTGATCACGGAATATCAAAAGAGATAGTAACAGTATGTCAGATGTGTATATAGAATATGAAGAATTGAAACTAGGCCTTGTGTATGGACAATACGCAAAAAAATGAACTAATAATGTTTTTCATTTTCTGCGAAGAAACGGTTTTAGAAGGCAAAGCCCCCACCTAAATTTTGAAAGTTGACGATCGAAAGGCATAAGGAAGTGAGCCAAAGTGAATGAAATTGTAGGCAGACATTGTAGACATAACATGAGGGAATACGGGTTTCGTATTTTCCTTGAAAAAAGGGTTAGGTGGGGCACCGACCCCTCCGAACATTTGATCACGAAATATCAAAAGTGGTAATAACAGTATTTCAGAAGTGTGTAAGACATGAAGAATTGCAAAGAAACTTTGTGTATGGACAATACGAAAAATAAAGGAATAAGGTTTGTTTTATTTTCTGCGGAAAATGGATTTCAGAGCAAAAAATAGACCCCAAAATTTTGAAAGTTGGTGCCCGGAAGGTAAGAAGTGAACCAAAATGAATAAAATTTTGTGCAGACATTGTAGACACAAAATGAGGGAATATGGGTTTCATATTTGCTTGGAAAAGACGGTTAGGTGGGGCACGCACCCCTCCAAACCTTTGATCACGAAATATCAAAAGTGCCAGTAACAGTATGTCAGATGTGTGTAAAAGAGATGAAGAATTGCAACGCAACTTTGTGTATGAACAATAGGCAAAAAATAAACGAATATGTTTTTTATTTTCGAGGGGAAAACGAGTTTTGGGGGGCAAGAGCCCCCGTCAAACTTTTTGGAATTTGACCCAAAAAGGCAAGAAGAAGTAAACCGAAGTGAATGAAATGTGCACAAATATTGTAGAGGTAAGATGAGGGAATACGTGTTTCGTATTTTCCTGAAAGAAAAAAAAACTGTTGAGTGGAACGATTTGTTGAGTTTCGGGAGGAGTGAACCGAAGCGAATGAAATTGTATATAGATATTGGATATGTAAAATAAGGCCTTTCGTGTTTTACAAGTGTCGTGTATTCATCCGATTTTTTCAAATTTGGCATATCAACTACAAGCACAAATAGTATAACGTATTTTATAGTATTTCAGGAGGAATGTTTAATCCTTACAATGTTTTTGCGCATAAAAAACGTGTCAATTTATTTCCAGTTAGCTGTTGATCTGCCAAATTTAAAGCAAAACGAATTGGGACACTTGAGAAAGACGCAATGCCTTATTTTACATTGGGTCTATATAATATCTACACACAATTTCATTTGCTTCAGTCCACTCCTTCCTGTGCTATTACGGTAATATTTACTTTTTTGTCGGAGGGGCCTAGGCCAAAGCACTGTTTTTCCTCAAGTATTAAAACACGTTTCATTTATTGTTTTGCAAATTGTCCCTATACGAAGTTTCGTTGCAATTTTCCAGTCTTTACGAGGTTCTGACGTATGCTTATTTGCACTTTCGATATTTCGTAATCAACGGGTTACAAGGTCCGTTCCTCACTCAACCTTTTTTTTCAGGAAAATACGAAACCGAATTATCTCATTTTATGTCTACACTATCTGCCCACAATATCATTCAATTCGGTTTATTCCTTCTTGCCTTTCGGACCTCAAATTTCAAAATTTTAGGTGGGTATTTTGCCCCCTAAAACCGTTTCTCCACAGAAAATAAAAAACCGTATTTCGTTTATTTTTTGCGTATTGTCCCTACACAATGTGTCATTTCAATTCTTCATGTCCTTCAAGCACTTCTGGGATACTATTATTAGCACTTTTGATATTTCACGATCATAGTTTTGGAGCGGTCTGAGTCCCACCTAAACGGTTTTTTTTAGGATAATAAGAAACCCGTATTCCCACCGGTGGTGACGAAAAAAAATGCGCCTGTAGAGGGATAATTTGCTGACGTTTTTAAATTTGGCCAATCAGGGCATCTTTAATTGTGTATATTCGACGATAACAGATTTGAATCAGATAAAATGCACTCGCCATGTAATTTTATTACAAAATGACGCGTGTCTGTTTGTTTTATTTCATAGTTCTCCCATATTAACTTTCTATTGATCGGCGACAATTTCCATTTAAGAGGACTGAATACCGCCGGAATTTTAAAAATGATCCCCATTGATTCATACGGGAAACTATTCCACGTTTTGAGCCGAAACAAGACTGAATTTCAAGGTTATGATTGTATTGATTCAAATCATTAATTGCTCCTTTTTAGTAACTGCATCTTATATTGCCATCTAGTGGCAAGCAACAGAACTCAGTGATGAATGGATATTGGTCTCGCGGAGGAATATCAAGCTCGTATGTTTCTGCTACTCTCAAGCGCTAAATTCAAAGTTTAATACTTGTGTGGAAAAAAATCATGCTACAAATAAGTAAAAAGGTCATTAGGTTTTATCAACGAAGAGAAAGAACGGGATTGAACTTAAAACCTTGGAGAGAAGAACAAACTTTTGTAAGCGAAGTTCAACATAAAATATACAATATAATTTTTGACATTATAAAGAAACCTTGAATGTAGGTTGGAAGAATCATTCAGAAATTTCAGCTCGAATTTGTTTCAGGCGGGCTCGCGTGTGGTGTTGTCAATTCTCCTGTACGTGTTCTGAGTGCGGCACAGTCACTATTAGATCAGCTGAGGAAAAAAAGAGAAAAACAGCTCGCACAATCAGCGAGTTGTTATTATTCTCACTATATTTACGTTTTAGTTTTGTTTATAACTAAGCCATGACCTCTGCAAATCGCAGTCATTTCCAATAATCAGTGCCAGATCTGAAGAATTGGGACAAACGCTCCGAGCGGCAATTTAGGGGACGACAAGCTGCAAAAGTAAAAAGTAAAAACTCCTACAAAAGAAATACAATCACCTATTGAATTCAATTTGGCCTAAACGTCTTTCAAATTTCAATACCAGTATGCTCATATATTTGTAATGTTAATGCATACAACGTACCTTCCTCTGCAATTCAAAATACGTAGGCAGGTCTCCATTGAAAATTTAAAAAAATGGACTACATGATGCGAGGCCATGGTGGCCGTCACGTCGGCTAGTCGTGTTGTGTAGCTAATAAAAGATGACTCTTCTCCACTGCCCTGATTCGGCCCTTCAAACTTTTTTTCTTCTATCGAAGCCAGGGCTGCCTATTTGGGAAAAGTCTCAATGTTGACGATTGCTAGTTATAAAAGCGATGCATCCGCCGTTCTGTTGGAAAGGGTGGCGGGGTGTGGAAAGTCCCGCAAAATTCTACCTTGCCCAATGGGAAAATATCTAGATTCTACACTACCAATCTATATATATAAAATTGAAAATAACTGTTTGTGAGTAAATCTCCTGAACCGCCCAACCGATATCGATCAAATTCTTAACATGGATTAGCTTCAAGGCTGGGCTGGTTTTAGGCTATTCACTTTGATGGTAGAACTGAGGGGAGGAGGAGGGGGTGTAAAAATAAATAAAACTTAATAACTCCTGAACCACTCGACCGATCTTGATCAAATTTTAAACATAAATGAGGTTCAAGCCTGGGATCACTTTTACGATTTAAATTTGACGCAGCACCGTGAGGGAGGAGAAGGAGTGGGAGACACATAAAAATCAATTTATATAAGACTAAAAGCGACTATTTTGTAACTTAATACCTATTGAACAATCTGACCGATCTCAATCAAATTTTCAAGATATATGAGGTTTGGATCTGGAAACATTTTTCTAATTTCACTTTAACGGTAGATCCTAGGGGAGGGGGAGGGACGAATAAGTAAAAACTAATAAAACCTAATATCTTTGGAACCACTCAATCAATCTCGATCAAATTTTCAACATATATGAGGGTCGGGCCTTGGGTGTTTTTATCGTTTCATTTTGACGAGCCAACGTAGGATAGGTGGAGGGAAAAATATATGTAAAAAATAAAAATGAAAATGACTACCTTTGTGACTTCATCACTCTTGAACCACGTGACCGATCTCAATCAAATTTCCAACATACATGAGTTTAGGGACAGTGATTGCTTTAGGTTATTCACATTGACGATGCAAAGTAGGGAGGCGGAGGGGGAGAAAAATTTGAAAATGATCAAACATCACCGATATTGGAGTTGAATCCATAGTTTTCGGGGTCGATGAGAGAAACAGTGACACTTCTGCTGTTGTTTCAATCCAAGTTCAGCCCTAATAGTTGGGGAGGGGGAGGGTGCAATGGAGGAGAGAGGATAAATATTTAAAAATGATCGAAAATGACTAATATTAGTGTCGAATCAATAGTTTTAAGAGTAGCAGAGATTAACAGTGACAATTCTGATGCCGTGTGCCGCAGCACGGAGGAGGGGTAGGGGAGCTATATAATTATAATAATAGTAATAATAATAATAATAATAATAATAATAATAATAATAATAATAATAATAATAATAATAATCGAAAATGACCAATATTAGTGTCTAATCCACAATTTTCGGGATCATTCTGATGAACTGTGACATTTTCGATCCGGTTTAAATGCAAGATCAACTCCGCCACTTGCGGGAAGAGGAGAAAGAGATATATTAAATGGTCGATAATGGCCACTATCAGTGTCGAATTTATAGTTTTCTGGGTCGCTTAGATGAACAGTGATACTTTCGATCCCGTTTAATTTCAAATTCAATCACACAACTTGGGGGAGGTGGAGAAAGAGATATTGAAAAATGATCGAAAATGACCAATATTAGTGCTGAATACACATTTTTGGGGGTCCCTGAAATGAACAGTGTCACTTTTGATGCCATGGCCCGCAAAATGGGGGAGGAGAAAATATACATATAAATGACCGAAAATGACCATTATTGGTGTCGAATCCATGATTTTTGGGGTCGCCGAGATGATCAATGATCTTTCCGATGCTGTTTAAATCGATGCCATTAAAAACGAAAACAGCATATTTCACGGGCACTAAACACATGAAATACGGAGTTGTGCATTTAAATTTTCATTTCAACTCAGCAAAGCGCTAGTAATATTAATAAAGCTCAGGCACTGTCCTTTTTCTATTTCAAAACCAGCTACAAATCTCTTTCGTAGAATATCTATTACTGGAACTATCGTTATATTTTTGTTTTTCGTCCCTATACAACACCAAGGTTATAAAGGAAGGTCTTTTTGATGTGGGTTCGCAGCTTGAATCTGACCGACCGTTCCCAACCATACTATCTCGCCTCCAGAAAAACTGGATTACAGGGCAGAGTCTAAAGCAAGAAATGTATATCTCTTTTGCTAAAAAAAAATTTAGTTCGCATACTAGTCACAGCACATGTTTAGAGGTTTTTCAACGAATCTGTATGAGACGAGACCTGCAAATGACACAGGACTGAAAGTTGAGCTTACACCAGAAGTCGAATCTGGTATCATTCTAAGACAAAAAAAAATCCTAATGGCTGACTACTTTAATGCTCATATTTCATTCTCATGTAAAAATTTAGGGTGAGCCCGGCCCCCTAAACTGCCCGTGGATTCGGGCCTGTGTGACCCCCCACCCTCGAACACAATTTTCTGGAAGAAAGCCTCTATTCTTCCTTTTGTCTGTCTAGTTTACTGAAAACATGAAAAGCAAACTAGGTCACAGAGCATAGAGTCGGAAATGATTGACATGTTGCATTGCAGACATATTTCGTACCATTGATGATTTTGGGAGGTTTCCCAGGGACCAAATTCCCCTCGGAGTTATATCTCCTATGGTGCTCAATATGCGTTGAGTTGATTTTATCGTCCCTTTCAGCAGCGAGACTATATGAGACGGGACCTACTGGTTAATCGTGAAATCCGAACCACATGAGCTCTCGGTGGGAATCGAACCTGGGTTTCTCACGTCAAAGGCGCGTACGCTAACCACTTAGACACGAAGAAGCTCAGTGCTCATATTAGTAAAGAAGAAAGCACATTATAGAACTTTCAGTTGAGATAACTAAAAACGACGGCTGTTAAATGAATATTTTTCATCTTGAATATATTGTGATAATTTTCAATCTTATTTGATAATGTCATTTTTAAAAAAATAGCATTCTCTTTTCTGTAACTCACTACAGTATACAAGTTAAATTTCAGACAGTGTGCAAAAGAGGGGAAGTGACTACAATGTACGATGGACCTTCTTGTAAAGCATTCTTGTAAACCGATGAACAAAACCTTTCTTGTGAAATTCAGCGTTGCAAACAACCTGTGTGGTTGACTGATAGCTACACACAAACTGACAGAACGAGTCTTAATTTGAGTACTGAAGCTGCCTCAGGCTAAAAGCAACCTGCCCTCAGGCGTTGTTTTGTGCCTTGTAACATTGTGTTTAAAAACAGACACAGACACAAGATAAAACAACTAATAAGGCTAGTTTTCTGTTATACAAAATTATATTTCCCAATTTGTTGTTTGAAGCCTCTTAATCTATATATATAAAAGAGAACGTACAATTTTTTGTCCGCTCATCACGCTAATACGGCTGAACCAATTTCTTTCATTTTTGGGGGGTTATTAGGATTTGGACCCTAGATGGTTTTTATCATATCACTTTAATTTTTAATTACCAGTGTCTTGAGATAATTGACCATTCAGGTGTCCATAACGTACAAATCCTTTGTTATTAGTTCATCATAGGTAAAAATAAACGTATTTATATGCAACCCGCATGACCGTGTCACTCGGCGGGTTAACATAAATGACAGGCGATATACAGCGGAAAATAGCTTGAATCTTCTGTTTAAAATTTTTTAATTGATTTGCTTATTTTTACAGACACTTTTACAATATGCCAGCACCGGGATGACCGCAGCGAAGCGGGGCGGGTTAACATAAATGACAGGCGATATAATGTTAAGATTTACTGCAATCTTCTATGGTTTTTATCATATCACTTGAAAGCGAAAAAGTAAAAATTATCTAAGTAACAAAGTTTATTGCGTTCCGGGGTGACCGCAGCGAAGCGGGGTGAACGCTGCTAGTTCCTTATAAAAAACAACATATCCAGATTTATATTTATCATAAAAATATATTTATCATTCAGGTCCTTTATTATTATTATTATTATTATTATTATTATTATTATTATTATTATTATTATTATTAGTAGTAGTAGTAGTAGTAGTAGAATTGGTATTATTATTATTATTATTATTATTATTATTATTATTATTATTATTATTATTATTATTATTATTATTATTACCGCATAATATTTTTTGCTAGTCCTCACAGCAATCAATATTTAGCAGCAGGGGTAAAAGTGCGTGGGAACGCGGGGAAACCCGGCCCCCCACCTCCAAAAAATGTGTATGGCGTCCCCCGAGTTCCTAAACAATTACAATGGGCAAGCATAGGCATGGGGGACGGCGTGACGTCATGCCACTACCTACCGTCCAGATGATTCCATCCCATCTTGCCTAATCCCACCTCGTCTAACGATTTATCAGCCACTTATATCTCCAAGAGAAGGATGTCCACCGCTTTAGGCGAAATGGGAATTCCCATATTGCCTAATCCCATCTCGCCTAATATCGCGGTAGGATGCAAGGAGGAAATTTCTGTACTAAAGAGGGAATTCCTCTACTAGCATTATAACCAGATATTTCAATCAATATTGGCAATCTCTGTAAACTACAATTTAAATATATAATAATTACTATACAAGAAGAAAGCATAGGGGAAGGCGATTTAGTTAATTTAGTTCACTTTTGATTTGTTTTGGGAATACTGGAAATTGATTGGCAAACAGGATCTAATCAGAAACAGGATAGAAATATACAGGGTGTTTCAAAGCAACACTGAGAACCTTTGGGAGCTGATTCCTGATACCAAGATAAGAACCTGGGTGCACAAATACTTCCTTATGACCAGCCAAAAACCTGTCGGGAAAATGCCCAAAATGTAACTCGAGAACAGAATGTCGTATCGAAGTCGGGGTAAAGGAAATGTATATTATTTTTAGCCACAGCTTCCATTAATGCACAACTCGATATGGTACATGGGCAGCACAAAGATCACCCCAAAGGAATTGAAAAATTATTGGGATATTTTATGAAATGTTGACTGAGGCAAGTTAACTACAATTAAATATGATATTTCAAATAACAGGAATCTTAGAACACGGTCGAAGTTACAAGAACATCGTTAAAATTATAAAAAGGGAAGATGCACATATTTGATTGATCTACTTTGTCTCAGTATAGAATTGACTATCGAGAAAGAACTGAAGTTATTTAAAGTCCATAAAGTTTACATGTTATGCCTTCTAGGCTAAGGAAGACAGAGAGATCACGCATGGTTATGGGGTAGAGTGTGCGACTTTCGCATAGGAGACCCGGCTCCAATTATCAGCGGGAGCACAAACAGTTCGGATCTCACGTTAATCCGTAGCTCCATGTCTCATGTAATTTTGCAACCGAAGGGATGTTAAACTGAAATCCGATCCAATAATAGAGAGAGATAATAGATGGAAGCTATTTTTTGGGGAAGTAATTCGTGAAAGGAGAATGTAGGAGAAAACAGGATAATCTCGAGAAATCTCACGGGTACGATGGTATCCACTACAAACTTTTATAGTCTGGTATCCATCCCACCATCCGGCATCCAAAACGGTTTTAGGGGGCAAAAGAACCCACCCCAAACTTTTGAAAGTTGACGCCCGAAAGATAAGAAGAAGCGAACCGAAGTGAATGGAATTTTGCACAGATATTGTAGACATAAAATGTTGGCATACGGGTTTCGTATTTACCTGGAAAAGACGGTTAGGTGGAGCACGAACCCCTCCAAACATTTGATCACGAAATATGAAAAGTTGTAACACTATGTCAAATGTGTGTATAGGACATGAAGAGTTGCAACGAAACTTTACGTATATACAATACACAAAAAACAAAGGAATACGTTTTTTTTTATTTTCTGCGGAAAAATGGTTTTAGGGAGCCAAACCCCCCACCCCAAACTTTTGAAAGTTTACACCCGAAAAATAAGAATTGAACCGAAGTGAATGAAATTTTGCACACATATTGTAGACATAAAATATGGGTATACGGGTTTCGTATTTACCTGGAAAAGACGGTTAGGTGGGGCACGGACCCCTCCAAACATTTGATCACGAAATATCAAAAGTGCTAGTAACAGTATGTCAGATGTGTAAACGACATGACAAATTGCAACGAAACTATGCGCATGGACGATGTGCAAAAAAAGGAAGGTATACGTTTTATTTATTTTCTGCGGAAAAACAGTTTAAGGGGGCAAAAGCCCCCACCGAAAGTTTTGAAATTTGAGGCCCGAAAGGCAAAAATAAGTGAGCCGAAGTGAATGAAATTGTACACAGATATTGTAGACATAAAATTAGGGAATACGGGTTTCGTATTTTCCTGGAAAAAACGGTTGAGTGGGGCACAGACCCCTCCAAACATTTGATCACGAAAACATTGAAATGTTAAAGGTGCCTCCTGAAATACTATAAAATAATATATATACTGTTTGAGCTCACTGTTGATCTTCCAAATTTGAAAAAACAGATGGATACACTTGTGAAACACGAAAGGTCTTATTTTACATATCCAATATCAACACAAAATTTCATCGCTTCTGTCCACTCCTTCCGCCACCAGACGCCTCGATCCACTCTAAAGTTTTTTTTTCTTTAAAGGAAATTACGAAACATGTATTCCTCCATCTTACCTCTACAATATTTGTGCACAATTTCATTCACTACGGTCCACTTGTTTTTGCCTTTTGGGCGTCAATTTTCAAAATTTTCGGTGGGGGCTTTTGCCCCTTTACCGTTTTTTCGCAGAAAATAAAACGTATTTTTTTATATTGCCACTACGCAAAATTTCGTCGCAATTCTTCATGTTCTTTAGGACTTCTGGCATACTGTTATTAGCACTTTTGATATTTCGTGATCAAAGATTTGGAGGGGTCCGTGCCCCACCTAACCGTTTTCTCCAGTAAAATACGAAACCCGTATTCCCTCATTTTATGTCTACAATATCTGTGCACAATTTCGTTCACTTCGGTCCACTTGTTTTTGCCTTTCGGGCGTCAACTTTCAAAATTTTGAGTGTGGGTTTTTGACCCCTGAAACAGCTTTAACGGAGAAAATAAAAATACACGTACCGGTAATCATTTATTTTATATGTAGTATCTACCTACCAAATTTTATCAAAATCGGAGTGTTACACTGGGGAAGTGTTACTTGTCAGTCATTGTAGAATTATTTTCCCTGTTTCTCCACCAAGAAGAAATTGTCTGACAAGTAAAGGGTCTAAATGGATGAATCGAGTTGCGGAATGAGACGTAGTGTGACTGATAGAGGATGTGGAAATATGTAAATGTGCAAAGTTATAAGGGCTAAACGTCATAAGAAACGGAGGGGGTCAAAATTGATGGGAGAAGGGCTATGCTATGTTATTGAAATACATCAAATAAACTGTTGAATCGTGAAAATAGTGAAAGATAGACAATGCAAACGGTGGTAGTTTCACATATTGACAAAATGTGATCTACAATAGGCAGAGTAAATCATGAACTTCCGGCTGCACCTTGAAATCCGCCATTTTGAAATCTGTGATAATTTTGGAAATGGAAAGGTAGTGATGTGATATATCAGTTAGGGCAGCATGTTCTCAAAAGTCAATTATGAACTTTATTGATCGTTATCTGTACTTATTTGTTAGATTTAGGATAATCTTCATAGTTATTTACGAAAATTTAGAAGACTGATGCTCGTACGTTGAAAGTTTGGACTATCACGAAAACACATGTAAGTTGAACATGTTCAAAGCCAAGAAAACTAACCTCGATATTTGATATCCAAGTTGTATATTATTATATTTCACTGTCGAATATCAAATTTCAGTGTTAGTTTTCTTGGTTTATAGATATGTGAATTATTTCTTGTCCATAATACGACTAATAACGCTAAAAGACTCACAAATCAAATTTAGTTCGTACCTTTAGCATTTCTTACAATCAACGTATAATTGTAGTTATCAGCCTTTCGATAATTATGAGACTCATAGACTCCTTCTTTCTTACAAATATTAGTATCAAGTATTAGTATCTTAACGGTAACCCACTGATAAACTGTAAGCAACCCCTGTAAAATGAAATGAAGTATTTCATTTTAACCAACACGATTATGCTTTTTAGACTAAGGGAGACAATGATTAAGGCAAGTGAATGTTGATGGAAGATATGATGGAATGATAATGTGGAAGGAAATTGGAGTATCCCGAGAAAACCGACACACGATACGATGGTGTCCACCACAAAGTTTCTTGGCTTAGGATCGAACCACAGGCCCCACGTAGCAGAGACAAGCTGTTTACCACTGAGTCACCGTGTCCTCCCCAATCCCTAAGAGACGCCGGCATCCAGTTAAGAATAACTGACAGAAAAACGTGCTCACCATTTTCGCACGAAGGAAACTCCACGAATCCCACATTCTGATCGTTTGTACTTCTTGTAGGTTGGTTTACCATACGCAATATTTAGTATATCGATACATCTATCAGAATCATACTGTTTCCTCCAAAGTAGGAGCAGGGTGACTTAGTGATAGAGCGCTTACTTCTGGTGCGGGATGGACCTCGTTCGATTCCAGACTATAAAAGTTTGTAGTGGATACCATCGTACCCGTGAGATTTCTCGGGATTATCCTGTTTTCTCCTACATTCTCCTTTCACGAATTATTTCCCAAAAATTAGCTTCCATCTATTATCTCTCTTTATTATTGGATCGGATTTCAGTTTAGCATCCCTTCGGTAGCAAAATTACATGAGATATGGAGCTACGGATTAACGTGAGATCCGAAAATGGTGGACATTCTTATCTTGGAGATGTAAGTGGCTGATAAATCGTTAGGCAAAGTGGGATTAGGCTAGATGGAATGGAATCATCTGAAAAGGTAGGGGGACGGTAGGTAGCGGCATGAGTCACGACGTCTCCCATGCCTATCTTTGCCCATTGTAATTGCTTAGGAACTGGGGGGACGCCATACACAGTTTTTTGGAGGTGAGGATGGGGTCCCCCGCGTTCCCACGCATTTTTACTCCTGCTGCTAAGTATTAATTGCTGTGAGGACTAACGAAAAATATTCATGATAATAATAATAATAAAAGAATAATAATAATAATAATAATAATAATAAAGGATCTGAACGATAAAGGTATTTTTTAAAAGTTAAAAATATTCATTTAACAGTCGTCATACTTAGTTGTCTGCACTGAAATTCCCATAATGTTCTTTCTTCTTTTCTAATATGAGCACTGAGCTTCTTCGTGGCTAAGTGGTTAGCGCACGCGCCTTTGGCGTGAGAAACCCGGGTTCGATTCCGACGAGAGCTCATGTAGTTCGGAATTCACGATTAATCAGTAGGTCCCGTCTCATATAGCCTCGCTGCTGAAAGGGACGATAAAATCAACTCAACGCATATTGAGCACCATAGGAGATATAACTCCGAGAGGAATTTTGTCCCTGGGAAACCTCCCAAAATCATCAATGGTACGAAATATGTCTGCAATGCAACATGTCAATCATTTCCGACTCTATGCTCTGTGACCTAGTTTGCTTTTCATGTTTTCAGTAAACTAGACAGACAAAAGGAAGAATAGAGGCTTTCTTCCAGAAAATTGTGTTCGAGGGTGGGGGGTCACACAGGCCCGAATCCACGGGCAGTTTAGGGGGCCGGGCTCACCCTAAATTTTTACATGAGAATGAAATATGAGTATTAAAGTAGTCAGCCATTAGGATTTTTTTGGTCTCAGAATGATACCAGATTCGACTTCTGGTGTAAGCTCAACTTTCAGTCCTGAGTCATTTGCAGGTCTCGTCTCATACAGATTCGTTGAAAAACCTCTAAACATGTGCTGTGACTAGTATGCGAACTAAAGTTTTTTTTTTTTTTTTTTTTTTTTTTTTAGCAAAAGAGATATACATTTCTTGCTTTAGACTCTGCCCTGTAATCCAGTTTTTCTGGAGGCGATATAGTATGGTTGGGAACGGTCGATCAGATTCAAGCTGCGAACCCACATCAAAAAGACCTTCCTTTATAACCTTGGTGTTGTATAGGGACGAAAAACAAAAATATAACGATAGTTCCAGTAATAGATATTCTACGAAAGAGATTTGTAGCTGGTTTTGAAATAGAGAAAGGACAGTGCCTGAGCTTTATTAATATTACTAGCGCTTTGCTGAGTTGAAATGAAAATTTAAATGCACAACTCCGTATTTCATGTGTTTAGTGCCCGTGAAATATGCTGTTTTCGTTTTTAATGGCATCGATTTAAACAGCATCGGAAAGATCATTGATCATCTCGGCGACCCCAAAAATCATGGATTCGACACCAATAATGGTCATTTTCGGTCAATTATATGTATATTTTCTCCTCCCCCATTTTGCGGGCCATGGCATCGAAAGTGTCACTGTTTATCTCAGCGACCCCCCACAAATGTGGATTCAGCACTCGGTCATTTTCTATCATTTTTAAATATCTCTTTCTCCCTCTCCCCCAAATTGTGGGGTTGAATTTGAATTTAAACGAGATAGAAAGTACCACTGTTCATCTAAGCGACCCAGAAAACTATAAATTCGACACTGATAGCGGCCATTATCGATCATTTTATATATATCACTTTCTCGCCTTCCCGCAAGTGGCGGAGCTGATCTTGCATTTAAACCGGATCGAAAATGTCACACTTCATCAGAATGATCCCGAAAATTGTGGATTAGACACTAATATTGGTCATTTTCGATTATTATTATATATAGCTCCCCTACCTCCGTGCTGCGGCACACGGCATCAGAATTGTCACTGTTAATCTCTGCTACTCCTAAAACTATTGATTCGACACTAATATTAGTCATTTTCGATCATTTTTAAATGTTTATCCTCTCTACTCCATTGCACCCTCCCCCTCCCCAATTATTAGGGCTGAACGTAGATTGAAACAGCATCAGAAGTGTCACTGTTTGTCTCATTGACCCTGAAAACTATGGAGATTCAACAATAATATCGGTTATTTTTGATCATTTTTAAATTTCTCTCCGTCCTCCTCCCCTACGTTGCTTCGTCAAATTGAATAGCCTAAAGTAATCCCTGCCCCTAAACTCATGTAGGCTGAAAATTTGATTTAGATCGGTCAGGTGGTTCAAGATTGAATTCACAAAGGCAGTCATTTATATTTTATTTTTTTACATATACTTCCCCCTCCCCCTCCCCTACATTGGCTCGTCAAAGTGAAATGGTAAAAAAACACTCAAGGCCCGACCTTCATGTATATAAAAAATTAGATCGAGATTGGTTGATTGGTTCAAAAATTATTAGGTTTTACTAGTTTTTATTTATTCGCTCCCCTACTCTCCTCTTAGAATGTACCGTTAAAGTGAAATTAGGAAAACGTTTCCAGATCCGAACCTCATATATCTTGAAAATTTGATTGCGATCGGTCAGATAGTTCAATAGTTATTAAGTTACAAAAATAGTCATTTTCAGTCTTATATAAATTGGTATTTATATATCTCCCCTCCTTCTCCGCCCCCACGTGCTCCGTCAAACTTAAATTACAAAAACGATCCCAAGTCTAAGGCTCATCTATGTGGAAAATTTGATCAAGATCGGTCGAGTGGTTCAGGAGTTATTAAGTTTTATTTATTTTTACATTCCTCCCTCTCAGTTCTACCATCAAAGTGAATAGCCTAACCAGCCCAGCCGGGAAACTCCTCCATGTTACAAATTTGATCAAGATCTGTTATTCGGTTCGGGAGATTTAGAGTCAAAAACAGTGTTTTTCAATTTTATATATATTGAAATTAGTGTAAAATCCATAGTTTTCGCGGTCGCTGAAATATATATATTAGTAGTGTCGAATCTAAATATTTTCCTATGGAGGCAAGGTAAAATTTTACGGCACTTTCCACCAGCCCCTCCCCCCTTTCCAACAGAACGGCGGATGCATCGCTTTTACCACTAGCAATCCTCTACATTGAAAATTTTCCCAAATAGGCAGTACTGGCTTCGATAGAAGGAAAAAAAGAGTTTGAAGGGCCGGATCGGGGTAGGGGAAAAGAAGATTCACAGTGTTAGGCAAATTTCAATTGAATTAACAAATAACAATTAATCTGTAAATTTAATTGTTAATTGGAATTAACAACTGAAGTAAGTAATGGTTAATTGTTAATTGCAGTTGGCCATTAATAAAGGAGAATCAATTGCAATTAATCAATCGATTGAAAGTAATTGCAGTGGAAAGTAATTGCAATTGAATTCAGTCATTCAATTGCAATTGAAATTAATTGGCAATTAATTCAATTGCAATTGATTTCCACAGCAATTACTTTCAATTGATTGATCAATTGCAATTGATTTTCACTTATTAATTTTCAACACTGTAGTTCAGAGAGGTTGTGGGGCAATGAAAACTTAAGCCATGACCAGTTGACCTACCACCCATCGTGACCCACGACCCACCGTGACCCACTCTGACCCACCCCCCACCATGAACCACTCTCACCCACTGTGACCCACAGACCCGTAGAAACCCATTATCATCAACTCTGACCAATAATTCATGACCTCTTCTCTACTGACTAAAGAGGTTAAACTTGTAATAAAACAACGCTATGAAATTATCACTCATTGGAGTTTGAATTTCTACGATCAATCACTCAAGAACCGCTTTATTACAATAACGGTAGATCTGACCTTTCTAATATAAATAAAATAGTGTTTGTTTGAGTGTCTGTCTGTCTATCTGTGTGCGGCCTGTGAACCAGACGAGTGGACGAAAGTTTTATAAATCTGGTCACGGGTAGCTTGGTCTAGGCCCCAGATCAAGACGAAAGGTGTTTTTTTTTCAACCGGGACCGGCCTGGGGACCAGACAAGTTGGCCGAGAGTAACCAAATTTTGGCCACGAATACCTTGGTTCAGGACCCAGACCAAGGCGAAGCGTTTTTGACTAAATTCCAACCAGGGATCTCAGGGGGCGTTTACCGGGACAAGTAAAAGTAGTAAAAATGACCGAAATAAGTGTCGATTTGATAGTTTTCGCGTTCGCTGAGATCAATGGTGAAACTCCGATCGCATTAACTTCCAAATTCACCCCATTCGGCTGCAGGCCGGGGGTCAACTGAGGGGAAGCGATACCGAAACGTAAAAGTAATCTAAAATGACCGATATTAGTGTAAAATCCATAGTTTTCGCGGTCGCTGAGATAAATGACGATACTGTCATTAGCGATTATTTTCTAATTCAGCCACCATTGTATGCAGGCCGGGAGTCACCGGGGGTGAATTGCGAGACATGCAAAATTATGGAAAATGGCCGATATTAGTGTCAAATCCATAGTTTTCACTGTCGCTGAGATGAATGGTGATACTCCCACAGGCGTTGACTTTCAAATACAGCCGCCATCGGCTGCGGGCCAGAGGCGTTGCTTTTTCAAAATTGGAACCAGAGTCCATAGGGGCTTTTACCGGGATATGTAAAAGTAGTAGAAAATGGCAGATGTTAGTGTTACATTCATAGTTTTCGCGGTATCGGCTGGAGGCCAGAGGGGATTTTTTCACAATTGGAACCAAGGGGGTCTCAGGGGGCGTTTAACGGGACATGTAAAAGTAGTAGAAAATGACCAATATTTGTGTCGAATCCATATTTATCGGGATTTCTCAGATGTATAGTGACATCCCCGATAGTGTTTACGTTCAAATTCAGCCCCCATCGGCCTTCCCAATGAAAACACATGTATGTTGTTGGTTATATATTCACACAAAATATATCCAATTATAGAAATGTTTCTTAATTGTTCTTCCGTTGTTCAGTTTGTTTACATTGATACTTTATCTGATCAGTGCGAAGAACGGGCATAACAGCTAGTACGAAATGGTAAAGTGTTTCTCATGGACCAAATTACAATGAATTCAATTAAATAGATAATTATTATAATTATCATTGATAATTATTACCTTGTTGAATTATAGATACTTTTCAGTGGAAAAAGGATTAAAATTTGAAATCCAAAATCAAGGTAAAGGAGATCAACGTAAATGAAAAAGTATAAAATTTTTCATATAATTAAGGGTACCGAAACATAAAATTTCCATGTAATTAAGCTTACTGTACAAATTGTATATCTCTTTTTCCCACAATTTAATTTCCTTGTGCTCTGAACGCTAAACACAAGCTTCAGAAATTATTATAATAGAAAGCAGTGGATATATAATGCGAAGCACTGTATTTTGTTTCTCAATTTGTTTCTCAACTAACATCGATCGTTTTCGATAATTTTTTACAAATCAACCCACTACCAATTTCCCATATGTAGAAAGTCCTTCCTTCCATAAAAGAGATTTTAAAAAATGCAAGGACACGTTCTGTTTATTTTTAGCTCCATAAATTGATGTCGAGTTTCGTGTCGAGCCGAGTTTGACAATTAGCTCCCTCGTTCAGCTCGTTTTAACTCGTTTTGAAATCATGATTTGATTATACTGGAAAGAGCAACCATGAAAAATGTAAACAGTAATATGGAATACTTTTAGTGGTGCTCATGACAGGGTTGCATTTTGTCTTGTACTTTTAGTGCATCTCGAGGAGTGCATCTCGTCTCGATAGCGAAACGACTATAGATTTTTATAACGAGACAGCATCAAATGCCGTGAGAACCGGCGTCATTAACTTGTTCCGCAACCAACGAATTTCGGGATGGTTTTTTGCATAGTTTTGTGCCAATTTGTACGCCTATTCTCACTTTTTGTGCATCACCGCAAGTGAATCAAAGTGAGCCTACAAATATGGCGAAACAAGTTTTTTTTTATTTTCTGCGGAAATACGGTTTTAGGGGGCAAACGCAACCACCCAAAATTTTGGAAGTTGAGGCCCGAAAGGCCAGAGGAAGTAATCCGAAGTGAATGAAATTGTGCACAGATATTGTAGACATAAAATGAGGGAATACGAGTTTCTTATTTTCCTGAAGAAGAAAAAGCGCATAGGTGGGACCCAGACCCCTCCAAAACTTAGATCGTGAAATATCAAAAGTGCTAATAACAGTATGTCAGAGTACTTGAAGGACATGAAGAATTTGAACGATATATTTTGTAGGGACAATACGCAAAAAAATAAACGAATATGTTTTTTATTTTGTGCGGAAAAGCGGTTTTAGGGGGCAAAAGTCCCCTCCAAAAGTTTTTGAAATTTGGGGCCCAAAAGGCAAGAAGCAGTGAACAGAAGTGAATGAAATTGTGCACAGATATTGTAGACGTAAAATGTAACAATTAGGTTTCGTATTTTCCTATTAAAAACTGTTAAGTGAGTCACGAACCTTTTGAACCGTTTATTGCGAAATATCAAAAGTGCAAATAAGCATACGTCAGAAGTTCGTAAAGAATATGGAGAATAGCAACGAAGCTTCGTATAGGGACAATTTGCAAACCAATAAGTTAAACGTGTTTTAATATTTGCGGAGAAACAATGTTGGGGCCTATTCCCCATTCGAAAAAAGTAAATATTACCGTAATAGCGCAGGAAGGAGTGGACTGAAGCAAGTGAAATTGTGTGTAGATATTATATAGTCCCTATGTAAAATAGGGCATTTCGTGTTTCTCAAGTGCCTCTATCCGTTTTGCTTCAAATTTGGCTGATCAACAGCAAACTGAACATAAATAAATACGTGTTCTTGTTTATGCTCAAAAACTTTGTAAGCGTTAAAGCTGCTTCCTGAAATACTATAAAATACGCTATAGTGTTTTTGCTTGTACTCGATCTGCTAAATTGAAAAAATCGGATGGAGACAAGACACTTGTGAAACACGAAAGTCATATATTACATATCCAATATCTACATACAATTTTGTTCGCTTCGGTCCACTCCTCTCGCTACTCAACGCTATGGTCCATTCAGCAGTTTTTTATTCTTTCAAGAAAATACGAAACACGTATTCTCTTGTCTTACCTCTATAATATTTGTGCACATTTCATTCACTTCGGTCCACTTCTTCTTGCCTTTTGGGTCAAATTCCAAAATTTTGGACGGGGGCTCTTGCCCACAAAAACCATTTTCCCCCTAAAATTAAAAAACGTATTCGTTTATTTTTATACTATTATTTATAGACAAAGTTTCGTTGCAATTTTTCATGTCCTCTAGACACATCTGAAATACTCTTAATAGCACTTTGATATTTCGTGATCAAAGGTTTGGAGAGGTCCGTGCCCCACCCAACCCCCTTTTTTTTTAGGGAAATACGAACCCTGTATTCCGTCATTTTATGTTTACAATATCTGTGCAAAATTTCATTCACTTCGTTTCACATCTTCTTACCTTTCGGGCGCGAACTTTGAAAATTTTGCGTGGGTTCTATTGCTCCCTAAAACCGTTTTTCCGCAGAAAATAGAAAAAGTATCCCTTTATTTTTTGCGTATTGTCCGTACACCAAGATATGTCGCAATTCTTCGTGTCCTTTACACACATCTGACACATTGTTACTAGCACTTTTGATATTTCATGACGAAAAGTTTGGAAGGGTCCGTGCCCCACCCAGCCGTTTTTTTTTTCAGGAAAATACGAAACCCGTATTCCCTCATTTTACATCTACAATATCTGTGCACAATTTCATTCACTTCGGTTCACTCCTTCTTGCCTTTCGATCAACAATATTCAAAATTTTGGGTGGGTGCTTCTATTGCTCCCTAAAACCCTTTTTCTGCAGAAGATAAAAAAACCCGGATTCGTTTATTTTTTTCGTATTGTCCATACACAAAGTTATATTGCAATTCTTGATGTCATTTACATACATCTGACATACTGTTACTAGCACTTTTGATATTTCATGATCAAAGGTTTGGAGGGGTCCGTGCCTCACCCAGCCGTTTTTTCCAGGAAATTACGAAACAGGTATTCCCTCATTTTACGTCTAAAATATCTGTGCAAAATTTCATACCCATCGGTTCATTTCTTTTTGCCTCTCGGGCGTTAAGTTTCAAAATTTTGCCCCCTAAAACCTTTTTTCCGCAGAAAATTTTTAAAAAACGTATTTGTTAATTTTTGTGTATTGTCCATACGTAAAGTTATGTTGCAATTCTTCATGTCCTTTACATACACCTGACATACTGTTTCTAGCAATTTTGATATTTCGTGATCAAATGTTTGGAGGGGTCCGTGCCTCTCGAACCGTTTTTTTTTTTTTTTTTAGGAAAATACGAAACCGTATTTCCTCATTTTACGTCTGCAATATCTGTGCAGAATTTCATTTACTTCGGTTCAGTTGTTCTTGCCTTTCGGGTGTCAACTTTATAAATTTTGGGTGGGGCTTTTATATTGAACGTTTACATTATGTAACTTTTTGTTTTTGATGAGATTCTTGTTTGGGGGAGTAGAGAAATGCTTTCCTCTGGTATCTTTTTTTGCCATTCATCTTGTTTGAACTGATTAAGTAAGATAATTTTGTAACTTTTGATGTTATTTAATTCCGTCACGATAATAAAATTGACATTCTTAACAATTTGTTTTATTCTTTTATTTGCAGTTTGCCACACTGATATATTTCTTACAAAATTGAAGTTTGGTCCAACGCCTTTCGAATTCACAACCAACCAAACCGCCGAGGTTTTTGGGTTGCCTGCTATTGCAGGAAAAGGAGAATAGCAGGTGGTAATGCACTTTTGGAGTCGTGTATACATGAAGCCTTCTTACTAGGAAGAGAGAGAGGGGATGTAAGGATTCTGAGAAAATAAAGATGGCGGCAAATTAAACATTAGTAACCTAAGTTTCTCTAGTCGGTGGCAATGAGCGTTGTGGTGACTGTACTTCTTCAATGTCGTTTTCGGGGTCGGGAACTGATGGCATAGAGCAGGTAACAAATTATGATGATGATGAGCAGGAGGAGAATGATGAAGATATCTAAACGCATGAAAGAAAAAAAAATGTAAAATGAGAATAAACAACAACAAAATGGCAATTATTAAGTGTACAAGGGAAGGACAACAGAGTCTCATGCATTTTAGAAGAGGATAAGTGACATAAGGATCAGCGAAATGGACATTAAGCAAATGGAGAAGAAAACATTACAAGATTTTGGGATGAATTTGTGTAAAATGCTGCATAAATCTTGTACAAGAAAAAGGAACTAAGGGAATGTTAACAGATAGCAAATAAGGCAGATTCTGCCAACCGTGTTGAATTCAGACATTTTCACCCGGGGGGGGAATGTCAACTCCTCGGGGGGAGGGTTGTTTTTCTGTATTTTTGCAAGAAAGCAGCATATTTAACAATTCCATTCACATACACATCTTACCTAATATTGAGACTAATTGCTGATAAATATTCAATGTGAAATTATAATTAAAAAAAAAAAAAAACAATCGTTTGATTTCATCTAAAGTATTAAACAAAGACTGGCAAAAATATTTTACGTTAAACTTTGACTGCTATTTAAAGTAGCTATTTTTGTTATTATTTCCTATATTCAGTAGTTACTGTTTGTTACTAATGTAGAAGATTTTAAAAAGATTTAAATTAACTCAAATATTTTTTGTCCTAAAACAAACACACACAGAAATATCTTAACAAAAAGTTATCATTCTTTCGCACACTTCTGATTCTAAATCAAGCATATTAGCCTTGGTTTCTTCACTGCATACACATCAATAGTTTAGTTTACGAAATCTTCAGTAGGATTAGTGCCGTGTCGTGGAAAATCAGCGCTAGGCGCGAGAGTATACGACGGCACCCCCGTATATATGAGTGAGGTCGACAGACCAGCCGCGAAAGGTGAGAAAATTTTAAAAAGTAAACCATGCTTTTCCTTGATTTTGAGCACTTTTCATTACTTTTTTCCTTTCATTTTATATAATATGTGCACATGTGTTTTATTCCTTTGTTTTTCTTTCCTTCTTTTTTTCTTTTTCCCTCTCGAATTTTGCACCCTTACTTCGGCGCCCGGGGCCGTCGCCCCGCTTGCCCCGCCCCCATGGCACGGCTCTGAGCAGGATCTTCATCACCTTCAATAGGAATCTTTCACTTATATACTACTATCATATTGATAAATTCTATATAAGTCTCTAATCCAGGAGGATGTGGTTCGGATTCCACGTTAATCAGTAGGTCCACGTCTCATATAGCCTCGCTGCTGAAAGGGACGCTAAACTAAAATCAACTCAACTCAACTCTAATCCAGGAGGGATAACTGTTCCTCCCTGATCCCTCTAAATGATGCCCTCTGAATCTCTTCCTTTAACTGAATTATTTTTAATTAAAGAAAGGTGTGTTTCCTTTAACAATCGTAAAACACATTTACGTCTGTTACTTCCGATGCGAGAAATGGGATTTAGGTGCCCTATTTCAAATAATGCAAGAACTGTACATTTTCACGAACTGAAGTCTGTTGACATCAGAGATCATATGGAATGATCGAAAGATCTTCCCTATCTTTCCTTTCCTATCTCAACCTGTGCTAGTGCTAACTACTAATATACAATATAGGGCGAGAGTATAGTACCTACTAAAATACAAACCTTTCTTCAACAGTTGACAATTTCATGTTCTGCCAAACTCGGTTAAGAAATACAAGTTTTATTGGCTATTTGGTATTCTATCTTAGATGTTACATGTTTAATATTTATATAGAATGGGTCTGCGTCATTTATATGTATATTGAGAGATTGGATTTCGTCTGCACGTGCACGGAAAGAAAACAAATAATTATGTGAAGTAATTTCTACATTTTGTGACTGAATTTTTTTGTTTCTCCGGGGGGAATGAATTTTCTTCGGGGGGAGATTCCCCCCGGGCTACCCCTTGAATTCAATCCTGCTGCCAACCAAAGGAAGAAAAATCGATAGTTTATCCATCTACTGTGACATTTTTATTTAAGAGAGAGCTGAAGGGAGGATAGGATTAGGGGAATTTCAAATAGAGTACTAAGAGAGAGGCCATATAAATGAGTAAAACATCTACACTCAAATAAGGGAGAAAATAAAGTATACAGGTTGAACCATTTATCTTGAAACGCCCTTGTAATTTTTAAACTAATTGACAAAAATCGATAAAATTATGCATGATGAGGATATCGTTTGATATCGACAGGGGGACATTGTTTGTCATACCCTGCTATATCACTAAATTGATAGCGTTCCTAACTAAACTCAAAGTTGTATTTTTTTTTAAATGGCACTACGCCAGAGAATTACATTTTTTAAAAATCTACATGTTAAATGAAAACTTACAATATTACTTTTATTATTCAGTGTTACAAATTAAAGATGCTACAGTATCACAAACATCCGCGAACATCCAAATTTTGGAGGCCTCTACAACAGTAACAACGTGAGATGGACGTGTCAATGCATATAGGAAATACCATAGTGTTGAACACTGCGACCATGATATGACGTATTTTTAGCAAGTAGGAACAAATTTACAAGGTTTTGAAAATTTGACTTCCTTTTCAAAGATTTTATTTCGAGAAAAAGTGCTTAGATAATAAGTACAACATCTAATTACGTAGGTTTATAATAAATGTAAAGCTCATAATAGTTTATAACAATTTCATATCTCAATTCGTTCCAGAGAGATAATAAGCATTGTTGAAATTTGCAACATTGCTTAAAATTACGTAAACTGTGAGAACTTGTTTTAATTACAACTTCGAAAAACTATGTTTGTAATTTTATAAAGGCAGTTGAAAACAACAGTTCTTTAAAAATACTTTTCCGGAACTACGTCATTTTAAGCAGTATAGCAATCTCTACCTATGTTTCTCATGCCTTCGGAACGGGTTGAGATATCAAATTGCTGTAAGCGACCCTATGATCTTTACGTTTATTGGAAACCATTTATATGTTTGGATGAGATACGTAACTAAGCACATTTTCGAAATTAAATCTTTGAAGAAAGTAAAATTTTTAATTACTTGTAACTTAGTTCCTACTTGTTAAAAGTACGTCATACGATATTCGTAGTATTCGACACTAAGGTACTTCCGATGTTCATTAACACGTACATCTCATTCAGGGGCGGATCCAGGGGGGGCGATCGCCCCCCCAGAAGAGGAAACGTTCTTATTTTATATATATAAATAAAATCCATCCCAAAGTTTGGAGCCCTTAAAAGTAGCAGTATGACAACCCACCGCCCCCCTAGAAGTCGGCCCTGGATCCGCCCCTGATCTCATTTGCGTTATTACTGTTATTATTCCAAAATTTGTATGTTTATGGTTGATTGTGATATTGTATCGTTTTTATTTTGTAACAAGTTTTTATTGTAACTCCACTTAATCGTTATGTTAATATGGATAATACAGTAACACAATTAAATTTGCGATGTTCACGTTTACACAGCTCTCTATAACTATTAGGTTCAGGCATTAACTGAGACAGAAATACAGTCAGTGATTCTGCAACCGAGCAAACTCAACAAAAGGTTGGTGTTGTCAGATTGGAGATTAAAATGTACTTATACAGGGTGAGTACAGAAACAGTACGTGATTTTAAAGTGCCATATAATTAACATTTAATTGAATATTTACATGAAATTTTGTACAGAGCTCAGTAAACTAAAAGTATTTTCCCATCTATCTTTTCAGAATCCTAGTTCTGACCAAAGAAGCTAGAGGACAGTAACATCGAAAATGGTGTTCACCCCACAGCAACGAAGCTGGTGCGTTTTACAATTTGCAAAAACAAGCAGTTTTGTGAGAGTGCAGCGTGATTTCAAACGACAATTTAATGCTGATCCACCCACACACAAATCCATTGTGAAGTGGCATAGAACGTTTATTGAGGCGGGGTGCATTTGTGATCAAAGAAAAGGGCATTCAGGGCGACGTCCAGTCTCCGAGGAAACTGTGGAGCGCGTAAGAGCAGCCTTCGTACACAGCCCACAGAAGTCTACACGTAAAGCTAGCAGAGAGTTGCAGATGCCACAAACACCAGTAAGCAAGATCTTACTCAAGCGTTTGCGGTGTTACCCGTACCGACTGCAGTTGGTTCAGAAGTTATACCCACAAGACAAAGTAAAGCGCCGTGAGTTCTGTGAGACTATGCAAAATTTCATGGAGGATGACGAAAACTTTCTGACGATCATTTTCAGCGATGAGGCGACATTTCACTTAAGTGGAAAGGTGAATAGACACAATGTAAGGATATGGGGAACCCAGAATCAGCATCAGTGATGCTGTCAACTCCATCACACCGGATATGCTTCACAACGTGTGTTGGAGCTAGATTACCGCCTCGATATTTCCCGCGTTACAGGTGGCGCGCACATCGAGTGTTTGTGATTTCAATTATTGCTACAAAAACTTTTTGAGTTTATGTATCACTGTTCAAAATTTCAGCAAAATATTCCTTCGCATATTAAATTTACACTAATTTAAAACCTGGGACTGTTTCTGTGCTCACCCTGTATAAGAATTGAACTAGTTTGTGATTTTCAAGAGTATGTGAAACAATTTTCTTCTATATCAGTATTTGCACTATACAAAACTTCATTGATTTTTGTCAATTAGTTAAAAAGTTACAGTAAGGGCGTTTCAGGATAAATGGTCCACACTATATATACCTAATCTATCTAATCAGTGTTGCCAGATTAGGCTACAAGTAGCGGATTGGGCGATTTTTTAAAAGTGCCCACGCTACCGAAATTTCAAATTGAGCGACACGCTACTTTTTGGACTACTTTTAATTATCTGCAGGCTATAAACCTTACGAATGCGCTACTCCTATTTTCATATATGAAATCACAAATTATTAGTTTTATATAATATAAGAAAAGTTTTGTTTGTTGAATATTCTATTCGCAATGAACAATAGTTTTGCTGAAACTAACATGTTCGATACTAGTTCAATTCTTATTTAAGTACATTTTAATCTTCAATCTGACAACACCAGCCTTTTGTCGAGTTTGCTCTGTTGCAGTATCACTAACTGTGTTGTCTCAGTTAGTTATAGAGAGCTGTGTAAACGTGAACATCGCAAATCTAATTGTGTTGCTGTAGTACCCATATAACATAACGATTAAGTGAAGTTACAATAAAAGCTTCCAACATTTGTGGCTCCCAGATAAAGTGTTTAGGAAATGAATTAAAGAAGTGAGGAATAGTAGTACTGTGAACGTTGTACTGTACAGTGTATTTCAAAGCCCATAAAACTGACTTAAGGAAACATGTCTTCTTGGAAATTAGAAAGGTCTTCCATTTTATACTATTACTGTCTGTCTAGTTCATTGTATAATGCAATTCTGCTGCTTCTGACGTAGTATGGGATTTGCTCTAACGAACCACCTCCAACAGTCTGAAATTGCGGCGCCGCCTGACCGTTGTCAACCTAGATATCTGACGTATTATAAATGATTAGTAAAAGTGTATAGTTGCAAAATAATTCATTTTTATGTTTGGGCTATAAATAGTTCAAATTCGCTACTTTTGGAGCGCAACCTCACAACTTTTTAACCTCCATACCTGGCAAATCTATCTGTCTATATTCTATCCACCAACGAAAGATGTGTAAAAGAAGACAAACCTTGAGAAGATTCGTTCCATATCTAGAGCCAACTGTGAACCAGTCTTCTTCATCGAAGTGAATTTGAGCACCTGTTGCTCTGCTACTTCTCAATGCATGGCTCAGTTGTCCACCCAGACCATCAAATCTATTTAAACAATCCATATGCTCACCTGCGAAGCAAATGCGAAAGAAAACCATAGTCACATTGTGCGTTTAAATTTGATTATTGAACACGTGAAATGTTCAATATTGTTAAGAATCATTTATTTATTACTGTAGACGTATACATTAAGAAGAGAAAAGCAATACATATGTAATATCATAATGCACTCATGTCCTAAATAAAGCAAATAATAAAACGAGTAGGACATGTGGTACGTATTGGATAAGCGCGCATGGTCCATAGAGTACTTATTGATTGTAAACTCTCTAGACAACAGGTTACTGAATAAGCCGAGGAGATGGGAGGATAATATACATTTAAATTGAAGTCTGAGGAAAATGGATAATAATTCTTGATTAGCAGTATAGGACTCACCGATAGGTTTTGTTTGTGGCAATATACGTGTAGATTCATGAAGTTATAAAGTTACTGAATTTATAACTGGTAATAGACATAAGAATAAGATAGACGATATTACAGAGTGTAGCGCATGCATATCTGCGCCTCCTTCCGTACACTTTTCCATAATTAAAATTTAAATGAAATTTCATGAATGATGGATTGGCAGACATATTATATGTATTTATTTTTCCCTTTTTTCTCTTTTTCTCTAAAAAAAGAGAAAAGAAAGATTTTCCTCTTTCTTTTTCTGTTCTTGTTTTTTCTTGAGCCAAGAAAGAAAAGGAAATGAAAAAGAAACAAAGGAAGATTATATATATATATATATATATATATATATATATATATATATATATATATATATATATATATATATATATATATATATATATATATATATATATTGTAATATCTACCAATGTGCCAATCCATCATTCCTGAGATTCTGGCTCAATATGTGATGAAAGTATATGCCTCAATATGGTTTGAAAGGAAATTATTTTACCATTATGGAATCTGAGAACATATTTTTTGCTTTGCTACAAGACGAAAATACCTAAATTCATGAATTAGCGTCACGATGGATGCTGGATGCTAGAGAATGTGCGAGAACTATAGATAAAAAAACCAGCAGAAATGCTACAATTTAAGGTTTCTTATTAAGCTTTGATAATGAGATTAATAGTAATTGAATTGAATGGGTCAGGAAACCATATGCAGACCATAAGCCATCATGTACCACACGTTGTAACTCTTAAACTAATTGATGTAAAATTCTGAAATTTTGTATGATGCAAATATCTATTGACAGAGGGACATTGTTTACATACTCTGTAATACTATAGATTAACAGTGTTGTCAACCCAACAGTCGTAATTTTTAAATGGCATTACGTCATATTATTACATATTATAAACAAAAAATAATAATATCACATTTGTTATTCAATACTGTATTGCAAACTAAGGACGCAACAATATCACAGATATCCAAATTTTAGAAGCCTCTACGGCAGTTATAATGTAAGTGAAACTAGCGGGACACTGTGCATCTAAAGTACCATACTATCAAATAATATAACCATGGTATGACGTACATAATGAGTAGGAACGATGTTACAAAGAGTAGAAAATTTGACTTTTTTTTTTTTTTTTCAACAGAGTGTTGAGATAAGTATCATGTTTAATCACACAGATGGTTTCAGAAGACGTAAAGATAATAACGTATACAATTTAATATCTCAAACCGTTCTGGAGCAATGAAAAACATGGGTAGAGATTTAATACTCTTTAACATGACTCTTACTTAGTTTGTAAATTTTTCTCATATATGTTACTTCCCTGTGTTCTACCACATTACAGTAAGAGCTTTTGGTAGTTGTAATTAAAATAAGTTCTTGCAACTATATAATGTTAAGCAACGTTGCAAACTTTACCTTGAAAACCTTTTATGTAATTGAATACAATACATATGCAAGTATTTTTTTTCGAAATAAAACCTTTCAAAAGAAAACGTCAAATTTTCAATCACTTATAATTTTGTATTCATCTATTAGAAATACATCATATCATTCTCATAGTATTTTACACTAAGGTACGTTGGATGTGCAGTGCTTTGTTTGTATCACTTGCGTCATTGTTGTTGTTGAGACCGCTAAAATTGGAATATTTTTGAATATTTATGATACTGTATCGTTCTTCGTTTGTAACAGTGAATAATAAGTGTGGCATTGTAAGTTTGCGTTTAATATGTTGATTTGAAATACATTATGTATTAATCTGACGTAGTGCAAGTGTAAACAATCTTTATGTTGATCTGACAACACTGATAAATGTTGATGACATTGTACAATACATCAAACAATGTCTTTCTGTTGATATTGGTATCTTACAAAATTTCAGCGTATTCTAGCAATTAGTTTAAAAATTACAAGGATGTATCAAGATAAATTGCCCATCCTGTATATTCATTAATGAATTTAAATTTATCTTATCAAAAATATTAAAATATACATTACAAAAATTGATTTCTAGAAAGCAACGGGCATTTAAATAAACGCGAGAAAGAAACCAGTCAACTCAAACTACTAAAATTGTCTTTCATTAAGAGCCTGACATAGCCTACTAAAAATAATACAAACTTTACAATTTTTCTTTTGCTTGTTTTTCATAAGTGGAAAGAGATAATAAAATAGAACTTACCACAATCATAGACAATGTTATTCTACAACAGAAAATATCAATCTGAAGAATTTTCAGTGTTGCCATCCACAGAAATTACAGTGTTGCCAGAAAATATTTCTCCCAAAATCTAAGTCAAGGCTGCGACTAGAGGAGCGAACTCGACTGCATTTGATTATGTATTATGATGTCTTGGAATCCTGTGAGCTACTTTTTAAATAATTGTTTATTTAGTTTGTAATAAACAAAATAGTTTTAGCATACAGTTATTAAATTTAATAATAATATTATTTAAAAAGTAGTTCACAGGATACCAAAATAATAATATACGAAATCAAATGCAGTCGAGTTCGTTCCTCTAGTCTCTGCCTTAACTTAGATTTTGGGAGAAATGTTATTCTGGCAATACTGTAATTTCTATGGATGGAAACACTGAAAATTCTCCAGGTTTATATTGTCTGTTGTATAGTAGAATAGCATTATCTATGATTGAAATAGGTTACATTTCATTATCTCATTTCAGTTATGAAAAACAAGCAAAAGAAAAATTGTAAATTTTATATTATTTTAAGTATGTAAGGATCTTAAAAATAAATAAATAAATAAATAAAGACAAAAAAATTTCCCACATAAATCAATGTACTGAGAAACTAAGATGGTGAAGGTATTTAAAATAAGCTTAATGACAAGAAACGGCATGAAAGTTATCTGACGTAAGCCCTTAAAATGCATAATCTCACCTGATGCAAATCCCAATAGTATATCAACATCTGTGACTTCAGATACAAAATCTTCTACAAATGTCCGTGGAATAACTTCAGACCAAATTCTAAATGCCAAAGCAATTGCAGATCTTTGTTGATCGATGGGAATATGTTGGCTGTAACCAGAACTTACAAATCTCCAAGTGATCACATCCTATGTCCACAGTGAAAAGAAAAATTAATATTAGTTTATTTTTTTAATTTCTTTTTCTGGCCAAGTTAGTACGTAGTCATGATCTCGTCCTTAAGATAACTGTAAAGTACCGTCGGTTTTGGATTTGAAAACAAGGGGTACGATAAGCAAAACAGCGCTCCCTCTCTCACCTTATACAGAATGAAAATCGATTACAAAATTGCACACTGTATTTTATATATTACAATACCTTTACGAAATAACCTGACTAAGAGGGCCGGCGTTAAGCCGATTGGACCGATTGCTCCCAATCGGGCCCCGCGCCAAAGGGGCCCTGCGCTAGTGCCGTCTACTCTACTCTCCCGTGCCATTTTAACAGCATATTAGGCCCTAGAGCAAACAAGTGTGTTGTGATCCCTTCGAATAAATTTTGCTTCTTATACATGCCATTCTGCTCGCGGGGCCCCCGCGGCTAAGTTTCTATGGTACCATTAAGATGACTGCTACTCTCGGTTGTCAAATACACACAACATATTGAAATACAGGTACATCCATTTACTTTACAACGGAGGGTATGGCATCTTCCTAACAAGTAAATGAATAGTTTGTGTTAAGTTTCCGGACATAAGCAAATATTTTCTGAATTTAATGCTGCAGTAGTTTCTTTCTTTCTTTCTTTTTTTTTTTTTTTTTTTTTTTTTTTTTTTTTTTTTTTTACGTTTACAACTTCTGTTCATCCCCAACACCCTTAAAACCCCCACAAATTTCCTTACACACCTCTGGGGGTAAAAGTATTGTTTTCCTTGAGTTTGTATATATATAATTATTTTTGGCGCACGCCCTCTTTTATTTTGAACACCCTACTAAGTAAAAGTTCCTGGCGTTCTTACTGATTATGTCATGTAATAGTACCGTGAATACCGAGATAGATCAAGTAAATCAGCCTCTGCCCGACTTCTTTGCATATCCTTTCTCTTATTTTAGCTATATTAAAAATACAAAACCAGAGGACAAATTTTGCCCTCTCCTGCGAAAAATCCCATGGATGTATTTTTTAAAATCAAGTCAGGAAAACCGAATGTATATTAGCACGTACTGAATGGGTGGCTGCTTATGAAGGTTTGTCTTCTAATTCGAATAATCCAATGGAAAATATGTCATTCATCTTCCATCAGTTCCTTAAGGTTTATGATCGTCTGATCACCATTTCATTTTGTCTGCAGTCGATAACGATTTCAAGTTGATTACACCTTTCATAAGTAACTACCTACGATGTTCTCACCAGCGTACATGAGGTTTTCCTGACTTGAATTATTTTCAAAAAGATACAACTGTTAAGAAATCTTTGAACCAATGGATTCATATTAATGTGCATTTCATTATATCTTACAAATATAAACTTATGGAAACATAGATTTCATCATTGTACTTCTTCTAAAATTCTAGCCCAATTTGATATATTACATGATCCCCTTCCTATGTTAAAAAAAAAGTCGAGCAAATGGCGGCCATGATAAGCATATTCTCAAATAGATGTCTACTTCCTCTCGGTTTTTTAAACCCTTTTATCCATTAAACACATTGTTATGACTTATTCTGGTCAATCACGTTTTTGGTCTCTGCGGCCGTCTTTATGGACGGAAACACTTTAAATTTTGCTTATGCTTGTTTCTTGATATTCTACACTTCTCTGCCAAGTTTGGTCAAGAAACTAGATTTCGACATCGATACGTTTACTTGTAAGAGAAGAAAACTATGAAATACTGGTACTTCTTGAGGCACAAGGCAATACTGGTACTATTGCGAGGCACAAGAGTGAAATATGTATTTTAAAATTCATTCATGTCTGCATTTCCATTTGAGTTATTTCTCTGAAAAAATAGCTGCTATAAGCAATGAACAGGGTGAGCGTTTTCACCAGAACATTTTGCAGATAGAAGAACGTTATAAAGGGAAATGGAAGCCGTCCATGATGAGAGATTACTGTTAGTTCCTCCTGGAAGAGGACTCCACAATATAGAAACGGAAAAATCTTTCGAAACCGTCTTTGCCCTTAATCATTTCTCTTAATCAAGCTTATAAGTAAACATGCGGGGTGTTCCAGGGATAAACTGACAAACTTATCAGATGCGTTAAGGATCTTAATACAAGAGAAAAAAATTCTGCGACTTTGGTCGGAAACGCTTAGTTACGGGAGGAGAGCCAATTAAAAGTTATTACTGGAATTGGTCATTCCTCTTACCTTTTTATTATCCCTATCTCTGTAATTAAGCGTTTTCGATCAAAGTTGCATATTTTTTTCTTGTACTGAGGTTCTGACCACATATGCGAAGTTTGTCGGATTTTCCCGGAACACCCTGTATATGAATACGTAATAACGATATACACATAAATTTGTAAATGATGTGTTTGCAATGTTTAGTATCACATACATGTATTTCCTTCATTAAAACTTAGAATTTTCTTCATAAACACCTTTTATTTTATATCTCAAATTACATTTACTTCTGTCAGCAGCTAATCATCATCATTATCATAGCAAAAAATCTGAGGGTCACATGAAAAAACTGACTGCATTTTCGTTTTCAGGACGTTTGATTTAGTAAGGTCTGCATTGTTTTATATCTGCTCATTAGTGAAAGTATGTATTACTGAAACTATGTGTAAAAATAAATAAGTAAATAAATATATAAATAAATTTAATTCGTATTTAACCTAAAATAATTTAATAAATTTAGGTTTTATTTTAACAACTTTTCAATATTTCGAGGGTGGGCACTAAAACAAGTAGGCTAATATTATGACTGCCCTTTTCAGATATGATATACTAATATCATTAGATGTAGATTTACATGTAGGCCCTATATAATTTTATATTGAAATGTACCTTATATATGTTTAGTCTATATAACTTTCACGTACTATTTAAGCACACATTTTGATTGCCATTCATTCTGACTGCAAAATCTCTATTAAACTTTTGGAGTGAAATGAAAATGATATACTTTTTTTTTTTTTTTTTTTTAATTTGACGTCCTAGGATTTGTTCTTAGGAGATGGATGATTAATTAAAGGGTGTGATTATGAAATTAAATTTTGTGTGCTCTCTCACCTGGAATCAGGCTCGAAACTATGTGCACCATAGGCGCACGCAACCACTAGACCAGCAGGAAAACCGCAATATATATATATAGGTTCTACAGATCTTAGTGCAAGTTAGTTGTAAACCTGGCGGCCCCGCAAAATGTTCCAAATTGGGTCCCGCAAGTTTTTATAGAGAGAGTTTGGCTACGGGCATATAATTTGGAGTACTCACCAACTACTTCTATAAAAATTGTTGTGGAAGTACCGCAGAATTCTGAAACATGGATATTTGGATAGGGCACACACTAGTCCCTAAGTGAAGTTATGACTCGACTACGGAGCTATGGACCTTTAAAGTTCATTTTTACATGTTTTCGGTAGCCTACAACTCCGAAAGGAAGCATTCATGTACCTAAGTTGGTCTATACTTTTTGTTTTATCACCTCCCAAACGTTGTCGGTGTTGTTTTGAAACATCCCCTATAACGAGTTTTTTACATGCTTATTAATACAGAATAATTAGCATAAAAACCTTTTTGAATTGTAGTATGTGTATACAGTACTAGTAAAAAAGAATCCCTATAACGAAATAAACCTCTATATTGTCTTTTGTATTTGTTAAACACAGTATATGATAAGAATTATAAATACAATATTTTTTCAATATGTGTTCCGAAAGTCGACAATTAACTTATGATTGATTAGAATTAGAATTAGGAATTAGATTTCTGGGTTTTTGGCAGCTCCAACCCATCACGTATGTGGGATAACGACCCTCGGCGAATTGAGGAGGAAGAAAATATTGGGGAAGGAAGGAAGCAGTCTGGGACCTTATGTTTGGTACCATCCCGACATTTGTCTATGAGGAAAACTCAGGAAAACCTCACGCAAGATTTGAAACTTGCTGTCACACTTTTTTGACCGAATCGAACCCTGGACCACTCGCATCAAAGGAGATAGCGTTAGAAACTACGCTATGCGGGATCACTAACCTATAATAGAGTATTACCCTAAAGAAGGTGTGCCAACACAGAAAAACCTCACTCAAGAAAACCATGTCCTATCAAAGAGAATGGACCCCTGCACCCACCCATATAACCACATAACGTAACAAAGCCTCTTTAAAAAGGATACAATATTTAGGTGAAAAAAATCCGAAATCTGAATTTCTGGTAATATTTTATCCACATTAAAGAAAGAAATGGACCAACCAAATTTTCAGAGGTACATGTCCTGTTCCTGTACTACCACATCAAATTTTAGTTTTGTCAATTTCCAAATTTTAAGAGATGATCCTATGCACCCCTCCCGAAATTTGAGGGGGTGAGCCAACGTATCCACTACCAAAATTTAGAGACGGTGGTCCTATGTATCCTTGGACCATAACCCCTGTATCAGGTACTTAGGAACAAAAATTCGTGACATACTACTCTTTAACGATTGTGTAACTAATAATTTCTTAAAATGTGGATTTAAATGAGTTTTCAATACAATTATTAATGCAATCCTGCTAAAGGTGTCAACAGGACTTAAACAGGATTCATGTGTTTAAGTGATTAATATTTAAGATTATGCGGTACCTGATGAGAGTTAGTAAAACAGGGAACAATATGCTAAAACGAAAACGCTTAGCAGGTTCGGATCCAGCATTTTCTGAAGGGGGTGCACCATAACTACCACAATAACCAGTCTCATTGGAACATTTCCAAATGACATGTGACGATATTCTTTAATCTGAAAACGCTGATACATAGAACAAAGAGAGAGAGGGGGTATTTTAAAGAGGGTCGCAACTGATGTGCAGGAAAAATTGTCCTCTCTTCCTGGCTTCCCTACTTGACAAATATTATATTGCTTTGCTTGGTGAATCCTTTTCCTTCAACCTTCAGAAAATTGACGTAAACTATTGCTTTTGCAAAACTCCGCTTTCTTTTAGCCCCATACGGAAACACGATGGAAGAAACTTTCGGAAAGTGTTTCTATTTTTACTGCTAGCTTCTCATTTTAGATAGTGTATATTTACAACGTAGGGGGGTGCACGTGCACCGGTGCACTCCCCGTAAATCCAACCCTGAGGCTTAGTTTCAAATATGACTTATAGTAGTTAGTAGACTACAGCAGAAACTTTAGAACACATGGGAGTAATCTTACAATATTTACAATACTTATAAAATGAAATTTGATACGGGTACAATAGATATACACACAGGGTGGCACATATGTAACGCATGGGTTACAATACGCCGACAATTTTTTGTTTGTTACCGATCGTTATTTTTGTTTTGCAGGACTGTGAAGTAAACATGGGACAGGGACGGATAGAGCCACCGGGCTACCGGACGGCACCTGGTTCGCCCCCTCAACGAAACACCCTTAAGGTGCAACACATAAAAGAACATTTCGGACTGAATAAACCTAGATTTAAATTGTGAAAATCGATGCGGTGTCATAGAAAGAAGGCAAAGTTATTAGATGCAGATGCTGATGCTTGCAAAATGATCATATATCTATTTAGTGCCTCTAAACCTGCAAGACTATCAACTACTCACTACCAACAAACTGAATATAGTATTGAAGTTAGCGATCCTACCTCATATGCTACGAATGGTATTGTCAGAGAGGAAAATGAACAGGAAAGCTTTAGTTTCATAAATGGTGAAATCAGTTCTCCCACCATATCAGCTACGAATGTCACTGTCAAAGTGAAAAATGAACAAGAAGATTCCTGAGTCTTGAAATTAGTGCGCTTCCAACTCAGCTACGATTATTGCTATCAAAAAAGAAAATGAACAGAAAAGCTTCAGTTCTAGTGATGCCAATTCCGAAGTCAGTGAAAACATTGAAAAGCTTGGTGCAGCAGGGAACAGAGCAACGAACTCTTTCATACGTTCACGAAAGAATATCCTCAAGTTTTTAAGTTCCATCTTCATCACCCAAAATAGAACATACCCATTAATTCTGAGTTTGCTTATAAACGAGCAGATAGCACCAACACGCAAGGGTGCCGATCCTGGGGGGCCGAGGGGACCCTGGGTTTCCCCAAAGCTCATGTGGGCCCCCGCATTTTATTTATGAATATACAATATTTGGCATAATTTGAATTCAATTTGCCTTAAAATCCTCATATATGCCTTCTGCATCTGAATGCCCCCCCCCCCAAATTTACAGAGAAATCGGCGCCCTTGCCAACAAGGCTTGGCTCTCATATTGTCCTACTCAAAATGCGTTTTATATATGCGTTTTATATACTCAAAATGCGTTTTAAGAACAGACAGGTAATGCATTGAATTGTCGAAGTGCTGAAACTCATTGGTAAAAGAGGACTCACTTACAGAGGAAAAGGAAATGAAGCAGCCTATAGACTGCAAGATACAGCTACAGATCATGGAAACTTTTTGGATATTATTCTTCTACTGAGCAAATTTGACCTTCTGCTTAAAAGTAACTTAAAGGTCATCGCGAAGAGTAAACTGAGTCAATACGAGGAAGTAAGCAGGATGATCACATAACTTTAAAAAATACGGTGAATATGTTTTGGATGCTATCAACACACTTATCAAAGAATAAATTTCGAAATAAGTCTCTCAGCTGTTCTATTTCATACTATTCAACAGGCCAGTGCTCTGTTGTTTTACGGTATGTTGTTAAAACTTGTTAAAGAAAGAATTGCTACCACTGTAAAATGCATATCCACAACAGGTCAGTGTCTTTTTCGGTTTACTGCTGGAAATTCTGCAGAAATTGAACCTTGATATTAAGAAGTGTACTGGAAATTCCAACCAATGCCACAAGTAACATGCAAGGACAATATTGTGGTTTTTCAAAACATCTATGATTAGTTTCACGTGTCGTGTTACGCTCACATACTCAATCTTGTCATATGTGATCTGACAAAAAGTTGTATTGATTCTGTGTCATTGTTTGTTCTGCTGAATGACTGCGATTTTATGCGTGAATATTATCTGCGAATGGACATTTGGAAGATCAAATATCAACAAAGTCGTCTTACAGTTATTGCGGAAAGAAGATGTGGAAAACACTCTAGTTTGGAGAAAAAGTTTAGCCATTTTTCGAATCCAGAAAGTGCTTTGTACATAGAGCTGACCATGCCAATGAAGCAAACTGCTTCCACAGAAAATATCAAACTATAAGCTAGGTGTAAAGTGAAAGGATATATAAAATATCTTCTCAAGTTCAAAACAATTCTGACAGCACAAGTGTTCCTGAGGATATTTCAAGTGACAACCCTTCTGTCAAATTATTTCCAAACACAGTGTGTTGGTGTGTTGTAGTCGTATCGAATGATCAGATTACTCTGTCCAAACTGAAAGAAGAGAGAGCTAATTTTTATTCTGTTAAGAATGCATCGTTAAGATTTGCAGAATGGGCCTATAATAAATTTGAAAAATTAAAAGGTGATTTCTTTGTTTCTACTGACCTGTAGACAACTCACCTTCGGAGGTGGAAAAGAATGTTTCCCTATGAATGTGAAGATGAAGCTGCTTCTGATCCGATGACCAGGTACTGCATCGAAGCATTCAACAAACGGTAACTTCAAGTATTTCTTCAAGATTCAAGAAGCAAGATACTTTATGGATTGTTTGGACCCTAGAAACTTCAACCAAATAAGAGAACTTCCTGACACGGCTTTCGATAAACTTACTCACCTTCTAAAGAAGTTCAGTAAACAAGATTCCAAGAATTCTATAAAAGGTTTCTCTTGGACTTTTCAAGGAAGTAGGAATTCTTGAAAGTCAGTCTTGATGACGAGTACAACCAAGAAGGAACGACTGATTGTGCTGATGGCACAACTGATTCAGAAATACAAGAAAATACGTTTCTTCAAAAGGAAGACGAGTGTAAAACGTGTTGCAAAAATTGTCCAGTGTGCCTTTTTTTAAAAAAAAAAAAATTGCAGAGATGTACTTAGTACAGTAATGTTTATCCAGGTTTGCTACTAGCATACAAATTTCTATTGACTTTGCCCGTAACTCAGGTAACATGTGAAAGAAGTTTCTCAAAACTGAAATACATTAAAAATAAGTTAAGCAGTATCATGTCTCAGGAACATTTGAAAACATTTACGTTGATGTCTATCGAAAAAGATTAGTTAAAGAATGTTTCGAATGAAAAGGTGATAGACTTTGCAGCATCAAAAAATAGTACACCGAAACATCTGCTAATTTTGTAGTATAGTACACGTACTACTCCTTGAATTCGGAATAATATACAGATGAAACAATATAAGGTTTTAATTGTTAATTGTTAATACTATTGACTTACTGTAGAAATAAAGCTGTGCAAGTTGATTTGTGAAAATGAGACCCTTGTGGGAAAAAGCTCCCGCGCCCTCCTAGTGATGCCTATCCGCCCCTAACATGGGAGATTCATTCTGAAGAGATTAAGTCCTGAAAAGTGAACGAAACTGATACTTTGAAATCCAAAGATACATTAACCTCATTCAGAGGACATACCAAAGTGTGCAACTGTACTAATTAGACTACGATTCTCCGACTGGTACCACGCTTTTGGTAACATTATTTAGTTTGCGAAGAGGGGTGTCATGTAGGGGCAGGTGGGCAATTACCCCCTTGAGTTTGAGATTTATATCGGTTTTATCAATAAAATAGTAGTAAACCGGTGAAAAACGCGAAATTTTACTTATATCAAGGGGTCTTGTTCCCCCCAAGCAAAATCTCAAATGACGCTCCTGTCTGTGATTTCCCGAGAACGGGTAGACCACCTTCCGTTCGGACGTCCGTTTTGCCGCCATCTTGAAATGTCTATGACTACACACACAGTAATCGGATCCATTCCCCCCTCCGATGAGGTCACAGAAGAACCCTTATTTTTGCCGCTTTCGAACATTCCATTTGGTATCCGCCGGAGCCCGCGTCCTATGAAATTATAAGCCTGTAACCTGTAGGTGATTAATGTCAGTAATCGTGCAAAGAATCACTCGATTCGGTTCACCAGTTCAGAATATTAACACGATTAGGCCTATACTTCGTCACTTTCCCGTTGCCTCCATTTTCTTTTGTCCACCATATTGAAATGAAATGATACGACTGATAACTTTTACCGTGCCGGTTCTGTTGTCTGTGGTACGAACTTACAATGCTAGAGAGTATGCAAAAGGGCACCAGCTTGGATTTGAATCACCCAATTCTTTGGAAAGCCATGTTAGCATCTAGCATGTACTCCCTCTCCTATGAGGCGATATTGATAAATTCTAATCCATTCAAATTACAGGTAAAATATCAACCATTAATAAACATTTTTCCTTCATACCTGACATTATTAATTTCCGCATTGTTAATGACACTTAAGATTTTATGTCGACCTTGCTAGCAAAGGGGATTAGCTTGCTGCACTCCGAAGCTAGGGGTCCTTGATTCGAATATCAGGCATGTACATTTTTGGGGGGAGCATTAGCCTCGTGCATAAGAGGTAGGCCTAAAACCACTTAAAAAAATAAATCATGGTTGACAAAATTTGATGACATTCGAAAACTTTTGAATACTCGACGAATGAAGTTTCGTAATGCTTCGGCAATAACCGAAATGTCACTAATAATGAAAGTTTGGATGATGCACGAAATTTCGATAATACCCGGTTGTTAAATATTTGAAGTTTCGAATATACCTGAAATTACTGTAATAATCAAATTTTCAAAATTACCTGCTATTTTTATAACACTAGAACCAGTGGCGCATTTACGATTTTGCAAGATATTTCATTTACTTTAAAATAGTAAATAAAATTTCGGGGGACTTAAGTCCGGAAGACCCCCCTTAAATACGCCACTGACTAGAACTTTCAAATACCCGAAACTTCGATAATATTTTAACTTTTGATAATACTCGAAACTCCGATAATATTCGAACTTTCGATAAAACCCGAAACTTTGGCAATACTCGAACTTTCGATAATACTCGAAACTTTGATAATACTCGAACTTTCGATAATACCCGAAACTTCGATAATTTCAAATACTCGAACGGTTTCGAGTAACGTATGACAACTCGATAAATTTTCATTCCCCGAAATTCGATAGGTATTCAGCCTTATCGAACACTCCTAGTGGCACTCAGCTTCTAATGTCGCGAAGGTCACTGCAAAGGATTCTAAAGATGGAGTCGAAATTGTTCTCATACAAAGTAAGACTGGCGCAGAGATTGAACCCCGTAGCCCGTCTCAGGTATGCAGTTCGCTTCCTAGAGTTGGCGACGGAACAACAGAGCTATCTTCAGAATCTGATAATGAGCGATGAAGCCAATTTGCACTTAAATGGAGTTGTAAACAAGGAAAACTGCAGAATATAGGCCCGGAAAAAGCCATTGTCATGTATGAGCGTGATTAGCATTCATTAAAGTGTATGGTGTGGTGTGATATGACTTCAGAACGGATTATCTGTCCTTATTTCTTTGAAGAACAAGGTGTTGCGTAACGGGAGAACAAGGGGAGTGGTATCGTACAATGGTCAGGTATTTTTAAAGATCGGCTGTAGCGAATAATCATGTACACTGGTTCCAGCAAGATGGATCTACTGCTCACACAGTACGTAAAACCAGGGCACTGGTGACACAAATTTTTGGAGAGCATGTGACTTTAAGGTATTGCAGATTCCAACTGGTCATCACGTTCCCCAGACCTAACAGACCCAGATTTTTCCCCCTAGGGATATCTGATAAAACCTTAGTAGCAGAGAGTAAAACTTGTCAGGATAGTAAAGCTTGCAAACCGTTTGCTGTAAGCTTGAATTGTAAGTCGGTCAAGCTTGCATCCAGCTTGATTGGAAAACGTGCAAGCATGCCGCAAGCTGGATTCCAGTAATAAAGGTACATGGGAGCAACCTTCCATTCAGAGTTCTATTCAAGCTTGACGCAAGTGTTTTATAAGTCAAGTCAATAGCCAATGAACGGGCAGTGATGCTGTGACGCTCTGTGAAGGGTCTAGCGTTTCAAGTGCAAGCATAGAAAGCCAAAAACGAAGCACGCGTTAACTGGCTGAAAGCTTTCTTGCTACTAGGGAACGTGTATATATCAATCATCCAGCCTTTTGAAGTACGAGTAGCGGTCATTTGAAGAATATGATTTTTCTCACACTTAGTGTTTTCACATCTTCCAACCTAGTACTTCACATCTGGAACAGGAATAATCACATGCATTTCCACAGAAAAAAAGTTATACAATATTCAAACCCATGCGTTTCTTATGTGTCACCCTGTATATATTTAAATGTTTTTTTTTCTTCTACACTCAATCAGAGAAACTGCCATGTCAGGATAGTAAAAACATATATAAAATAAATAAATATTACTAATACATACTTGAATGAATGCTTCACCAATATTAATTGCTGATCTCTTTCTTCGACTTAGCTTCTTGGTTATGAAAGAACTATTTCGAACTGCAAGCTGTTTTATATTTCTATTTGGCGCCTCTTCCTAAAATGCATAAAGATCAAAGTAAGATTGAAATAAACACAATACTTGATCATATACATAGCACGATACAGTATAAAAATTTGAATCAATGCCAAACACGAATTCTAATCCAATTATCCCCCCGATGAGCTCACCACTGAGTATTTGAATGAAATATTTCTTAAGTGCAACTCATTTCAGCTTGATTGAGTTTATTGGAATAACTAGTTGAAATAACCGTTTTCTGCACGGGAAGAATAGAAGTATGGGAAAAATTTGAATCTTATCCCCCCCTAAGGATAATAATCCATTTCAATAAAACTGTATTGATAATAATCCATAAGATACTCTGCTTTTGACATAAATTTTGAAAAATCTTACCCTTATAGAATAAGAAATTTAATTGAAGTGACATTATAAAATTCTACCTTGAGGCAGATACTAAGTTCCAAAAGTTATTTCAAATGCGTCAGCCGTTTTCTTGACTCCCAAAACTATGGATTCGACACTATTCTCGGTCATTTTGAATATTTCATTTTTCACACTTTCTCATCTACCATGCCTGAACCTAAACTTAAACTGTATCGGGAGTGTCAGTATTCATCTTACGTTAGTGATTTCGAAAACTACTGATTCAACACTAATATACGTTGTTTCCGATTAATTTTACATTCCAGCTTCTTCTGACTTCATCCTGGGGTTACTAGGGATGTGTTACACTGGGGGCTGAACTTGGACTTAATGGCATAGGAAGGTTAATATTCAAATCAGTGATCCCGAAAACTATGAATTAGACATTAATATCTGTCGTTTTCGATTTTTTTACGTCGCTCTCTTTCTATCTCTACTTGTAGTAGAGCTAGAGATGTCTTACTCCACAACATTTTTTTCCAGATTATAAATGATATGTGTACTAAGTTTCGTTATAATAACTTCAGAATTTTAGAATTATGGAGGACATGCATAGATATATAATCTATCTATCTATCTATCTATCTATCTATCTTTAGCTGCTAGGGGTCTAAAAAGGACGAAACAATAGATACATTCTATATTTTCTAACTTTGATTTATTTGCTCCTCTCTATACTATATTGACTAAATCTTGATCTGAAGAAATGCGTGAAGCAATAAAACTATGAATATGCTATTGCCATCAACACGTTCTGTTCTAATTTAGTTTTCGGAATGTCATGATATATTTCCTAAAATATCACTATTTTTGCAAAAATGACTTTTGATGTCACCGTTTTACAAAGAAATAAGTATAAAAAGCTTTATCGACCCTATTATCTATTCACAAATAAATATTTTGTTGTTTTTTAAGAAACAAAATGTATTTTGTTCATTACGTATCACCAAGGCATCTTTCTGTGAGGCGAAAAAGTCGAAGGACAAAAAAGTTTATATTTTCGAATAAATTTTGTTGAGAGTGGTAAAGGACTGTGAGAAACATTGTTATAGAAAGTTTCGTTAATTGATTTTAATAAATAACATATTTATACATATCTATAATTTTGAGGGGTTTAAACGGGACGAAATGTTTCCAATAATTTGGATTTTTTAAAAATAACAACAATATTTTACATCTTATTGCAATGAATCTGACATAATTCAATCTAAGTAGCATAAGAAACGTTTTCCCGAGACGTGTCAGTAATTAGATAGAAATAACGTTGATAGATATGACGATATTTTTTATGGTCAAGGGGTTTTTTCGGGACGATTTTTGGTTATTTCCAGGTATCCAACTCTCAACAGAATGTGTAAGAAAATGTCGGCAACTGTGAGCGTACTCTTTAAAACGTCTCCTCTCAAGCATTTCTCATTTCATAAACTATTCTGTTTAAACAGTTCACAGAAATTAGGATGGAAAATTGACAAAAACAGTGTCTACCAACATTTCAGATAGAACATCATTGCCATAACAATTGCTTCGGAGAAAGTCACACCACCGTTCGCTCATAGCAAACAGCATTGAGAAGGGGGAAATATGTAGAGGAGGAGCCCTCCCCACGTGCGTCACGCAGCAGCTCAATAGTTGATTGACACCTGAAGTTCCTTTATAGCTGTTTTCTTCCGCTGGTTATAAAGCAGTAAAGCAAACAAGAAAGACTGGTTACAGATTTCAATAACAATTGTATAGGCTGTGCTCTACACAAACATATTTAAAGCTGAGAAAATATGTAGAAGCCCTGGACTAAAAGACACACATCATTTGAAATATTATAATAAATAACTACAATACATGTATATAGAATAAGAAATACATGTTACTCAATGATAATTAAATAATCCAGTGTAACACCATTCTACAATAAATCCCATATTTTCAGGAACACCATCAATAAGACCGTTATATTACTGTTTTATTTATGGTTTAGTGTCTCACTGGTAATTACACTGAAAGGAGAGGTTCCGACTTCATATGATCGCATGCAGTTTTTATATGGTTTCTTGCCTTTCACTCCTTACATTGTGTCGTTTATTATTATTATTATTATTATTATTATTATTATTATTATTATTATTATTATTATTATTATTATTATTATTAGTGAGTTGAGTTGATTTTGAGTTTAACGTCCGTTTCAGCAGCTAAGCTGTATGAAAAGTGGACGTACTGATTAACGTGGAATCCGAAACACATGAGCTCCTACTGGGAATCGAACCCAGGTACCCCACGCCACAGACGCTTACGCTAATCTCTTAGCTATGGAGATACTACTACTACTACTACTACTACTATTACTACTACTACTACTACTACTACTACTACTACTACTACTACTACTACTACTACTACTAATAATAATAATAATAATAATAATAATAATAATAATAATAATAATAATATAGTTTAAATTAAAAGACAAATTCTGACCAAAGCACTCATTAACTAATAAATAATAGCATTACAGTTTCGGCAAATTGCTTTGGTTAGACTTTGTCTTTTAATTTATACAAGAAGTTCCAAAGCTAGAATGAGTGATATTCAAATAATATAGTTAATAACATCAAGAAATTTTGAAAACAATAATTTTGGGAGAAAATAGTTTTTGTGGTGGTAAATTGAAGAAAATAAAAAAAAATTAACACTAAAAGCATTTGCGAGATTAAATGTTTTTATAAACTAAACTACTTCCCTGATATTCGAGAAAACCGCACTCAATGTTTTTAATTTCTTCATTTTATCTTCTCAAAAATAGTTTCTTCTTTTTAATGCATTTTATAAAAACTTTGCTTTGTTATAATTTCAGCATCATCTTTACCAAAGGATTTACCAATGAATAAATGAGAAGTTTATTTATGACCTCTTTCTAGTACCGAAGCTATACGTTGCTTGAAAACAGTAATGGTTTTAGATTAGGTGTGAAAAGTAATATTATTGAAATGGTGGGAAATCCACATGCCCAGGAGGAATTCAATTGCTCCAAGGGGCTCCCTGTCACTCTCTGAAATAATCACTGCTTGAAAATGAAATCTCTGAGTTTAGTGCCACACAATTATGCTCCAAGGCTGAAGGAGATGGTAGTGAATGAAACAAACAAGTGATGGTAAAATCTTGGCGATATAAAAAGCAGGAGGTAATGGAAGGTCTTCGAGAAAACCCGTGCACATAGTTTTCCTCCTTGGCGAGAACCAGGACCGAAGCGGGGGCCACATATCCTAAGAAGTAGATAGGTGCTCTATCACTGAGCCACCGAGGTTTCCGTATAAGTGAATCCATACCTCAAGATCGAATCAGATCTACGTTAATAAGTTCAAATTTTAAAGCTGATCAAGAATCGAACTCGGAGCCTCTTACATCACGCTCGTTAACCACTAGAACAGAGCGGGGACTGTAGGGGGTGAAATACAGGGACCTGATCCCTATTAATTGTAACTTCCTGAAGTTAGCTCTCCACTCATCACAAATATATATTCCAAATATTATACTTTATTCCTTTTAAGTCATTTTTAGTACTCAAAGAGCATGTTCCCTAAAAATCTCGAAATCTAATTTTGTAAAACAAACACAGGGGCGGATCCAGGATAGCGATCGGGGGCGATCGCAACCCCAAGAATAGGATTTAAAAAAAAATAAAACCCATTACAAAGTTGTAGCTCTTGATTTTTTTTAAAACATTGTATTATAATTATAGAATAAAACCTAAAATAAGTAAGTCTTCAATTGCAGAAGTTAAATGAATCAATACATCTCAATAAATTACTTGCATTGGAATTCTTGCTCAGAAAATGCCCACTTTCGAAAATGTAGGTGGTAAACAGTAAGCTATAAACCCATTTGTCCGCAAGTGTTTGCCAATATTCCTTAGGATTTTGACAGTACAGAAAGTCAATAAACGTAATGGTTCTGGCATTTTACATGCAAGTGCAATTGAAAATACAAAGAAGGAAGTAATATAACTAGCGTATGAATAGAAATTAAAGTTCATGATTCAAGAAGAATTCGTATTCTTATTATTATTCTTATTCTACTGCTACTACTGTTTATTATTATTATTATTATTATTATTATTATTATTATTATTATTATTATTATTATTATTATTATTATTATTATTATTATTATTATTATTATTATTATTATTATTATTATTATTATTTGTAATCCATCCGTATCAACGTTTAAACAAGTCAACATGCATGGCAGTGCATGGCAGCCAAGTTACGCGAAGAAAATGAAAACTGGCCTGCACTGCCGTAAGCATATTATACACAACTAGAGATTTGGGTAAAATCGCCGATTTCGAGGCTCTGTAAAACCGATTCTAGTAACGGGAAGAAACATGAAATTTAGAATTTAAGGAGATATCCGAGAGATGTGATCATATACCAAATCTCACATTCCTACCTTCAACCATATTCGAGCACTGGACCCCTAAAATATGCAGTTTTCAGGCTCACTGACTCACTGACTCACTCATCAAATTGATTAGGTACTTCCCAATGAGATTGAAACGTGAAACTTTGCATAGAAGCGCCCTATAATGACTCGAGTACAGAAAAAGTTGGAAATGTAAGGAATGTGTTATGGGATTTTTTATGGGCTAGAGACTGTCCTCAGCCAAACATATATAGGTTCGTCCTCTCATTCATCAAATTGAGTGGCCCCGCGTAGCGTAGTCGCTAACGCTCTCGCCTTCGGTGCGAGCGGTCCCGGGTTCGATTCCCGGTGGGGTCACTCGGTCGAAAAAGTGTAACAGCTTTTTCAGGCCAGCCACTCTGAATGAGGTTTTCCTGGGTTTTCCTCATTCACACCAGGTAAATGCCAGAGTGGTACCTAACTTATAGGTCCCAGGCCGCTTCCTTCCTTTCCCAATCCTTTCTTCCTTCCCTTTCCCCGGATTGTGTGCTCGCCGAGGGACGTCATCCCTCAAATCGTGAAGGGCTACATGGCCTTAGATGCCGAAAGCCCAGAAATCCAAATCCTAAATCCTAAATCATCAAATTGACTACGTGCTTCTCAATGAGATAGAGATGTGAAGCTCTTCTTAAAGGTACTTTATAATGACTAGAGTGTGAAAAAGATCCGTAATGTGAGGAGTGTGCTATGGGAAATTTTTCATGCATGAAAACTGTCCTTAGCAAAGTAGAAATCGGTTCATTCATTCACTCATCACATTGAGTTGCTAGTTTCCAATGAGGTAGAGATGTAAAACTCTGCATAAAGGTACCTTATAATGACTTGAGTGTGATAAGTCCGAAATGTGAGGAATTTGTTATGGGAATTTTTTATGGATGAAAACTGATTTTAGCCAACCAGAAATCGGTTCATTCACTCACTCGTCAAATTGGTTAAGTACTTGTTTATGAAATATTGACGTAAAAGTGTATATTGGTACCTTATAATGACTTGAGTATGGAAAAGGTCTGAAATTTAAGTAATGCGCTAAAGGAAAATTTTTATGGGTGAAAACTGTCCTTAGCCAAGCAGAAATCTGTTCACTCTCATACCATTGATTAGGCACTTTCCAATGAGATAGGGGCATGAATGTCCGCATAAATAAACCTTATAATGACTTGAGTATGGGAAATGTACAAAATTTAAGGAATGTGTTATGGGAATTTTTTATGGGTGAAAACTGTCCTTAGCCAAGCAGAAATGGGTTCACTCACTCACTCATCACTTTCATTTGGTACTTCTCAATGAGATAAGATGTGAAACTCTGCATAAAGGTATCTTATAATGACCTGAGTATGGAAAAAGTCCGAAATGTGAGGAATGTGCTATGGGAAATTTCTTATAGGCGAAAAATGTCCGTAGCCATTAGATACTTTCCAATGAGATGAAGATGTGAATGTCTACACAAAGGTAGCTTATACAGTAATAGCTTGAATATGAAAAATGTCCGAAATTTAAGGAATGTGCTATGGAATTTTCTATAGGAGAAAAACTGTCCTTACTCAAACAGAGATCGGTTCATTTACTCACTCATCATTGATTAGGTGCTTCCAAATGAGATAGAGATTTGAAACTCAGCATAATGGTACCTACCTTATATAATGACTTATCTAAGTAAAAGGTTCCAAATTTAAGTATGTACTATGGAAATTTTTATGGGCCAAAAACTGTTCATTAGGTACTTCTTAATGAGAAAAGATGCGAAACTCTATGAAGGTACCCTGTAACGGCTTGAGAATGAAATTTGAGGAATTTGCTATGGAAAATTTTTCATTAAAAAAAAAACTGTCCTTAAATCAGAAATCGGGAACGATTCCGTTATTAAACACATCACGTGCATTGTGATAATGTTGTCAATCGTCCGAGTAGTCGAGTTGGTGCCCTCCTCGCTGTCTATCACGTGCGCCTTTGGAGTATGGGGTCCCGAGTTCGATTCCCGGTAGAAGAGCCTTTGGAATTTTAACTCTCCTCGATGTTTCTGTGTTCGTGTCCCTGTCGTTCTAGATTAATAGAAAAACGAGCTAAGGTCACCGAGAAAAATCCGTTATCCGGACATCGGTATATTGTACAAGTATACGGGATCCTTATGTTTACTATAGAAATCAATACTTAACATACGTTATCCATATGCTACATACGTACTGGCCTCTTTCCCGCGTAGATGTTACTCAGTGGCATTACAGGATGTCTGACATCTAACAGCCTTCCATACATTACGTACGTCAACTATAAGTTACAAACGGCCATCTGTATGTGAGATCCTGACTGTCTACATACTGTAGTTCTTTCCTTTGTGCGGAAAGTACGTTTATTCGGAACACTTATACGGAAAGTATGTTTAAAATATACTTTTTCAGTTATACGTTTAGTGTATGTTTAGTCCAAAAACTGCAGAATTTACATATGTAACCTACGTACGCCACATACCTACCTATGTAACCTATGTACCTACGTACATTTTTTCTCAGTGTGCGAGTAAAAAAGTGAAAGCTAGTAATAAGTAGTTAAGCAAGTTAATGAGGCATATTCTGTGCATCAGTTAACTTTTAAAAACGTGGGCTAAGACACGTACATACTGCCGTAAATTTCGTGGTTGGAAACCCAGACAAGGGAGCCAATATTGTTTTTCTTTTTTCGGTGAAGATTTTCCCTTTATTGCAGTCATTTGTATTAAATAGATATTGAAATTAATTGATAAGTAAGAGATTGTAGAAGTGAGGATATTTATAATTAATGAAGTTTCCGAAGAAATGAGAAATTTAATTGTTCGAGTTTATGTGAGACTAGCAACAAGATGTAACGGATTTCGTAAATATATTGGTACCACGAGTTGTATTATGGTTACCACAGTCATTATGTAAAAATGTTCTTGATGCTTCGTGTCTCTATCTGTGAACAGTGTGCGAATCTCTTACGTATCAGCCTTTTCATCAACAGTGAATTTCGTGCCTTTGCTCTTCATATTTCCTGAATGTGCCCACCTGAGGGTTGCCCCCACGCGTCCGCCTTTGCTCGGCCTACTTCCTCACACCTCTTAAGCTCACAATTCTACCGAATTTCAAATTTCTTTTCCTATTTCAACTATCTAAAACATAAGATTTTGTATCCCAGGAAAACGCCTATTTAAATAACATGGGGATTTCTTCATCTCCCTTTAGATTCCTTAAAAACTTAAAAAAAAAAAAAAAATCACTTTTAGCAATTTTCCTGTAGGTTAGTCGCGGGAGGCTACAATCGTGCTAAATTTCATCATTCTAATCCTGCCGGAAGTGAATAAACATTTTGGGGTGTAGAAGACGTCCAATATAAATAACATGGAAATGTTTTTTCAGTTCCTCATAAAACCACTCTAAAGTTGGAATTGTTTATCTTTACTGATTACTTAGGTAATACTAACGAAAACGTAGAAGCATACTGAATTTCAAGTTCTTATTCCAATTCCAAGTTCCTAAAACATGAGATTATAGGTCCAAAAAAGACCCATTTAAATAACATGGGGAAATTCTTCATCCCCCTCATCATTTCAACTTTCCACGTCAACCGGAAGCACCTCTTTAATTTATGTCAGTTCATGTAGTTTTATATACAGTTGGATATGTTGGTGGCAAATATTATTAAGATTACAAGCTATTTGAAAGGTGTATATCATTGGAAGGAAAACCCGAAGCAGTATGAAACTGCGCAACATGCGCGTCATGTAATGAACTCCGTAATTTCGCAATGTGGAATGGCAGAGAACAATTAAATATATTGAAACACCAGCCATGTCTAGTGATGTAGCAGCGAGGATTCAGCATTAAGGGTTTTGGGCCCTGTTGATACTCTTCGTATTTAGGTAATGAAAAATGAGATGTTAGCGATCGTGATTTTGTAGTTCGGGTAAATGAATTAGAATCACGTTTGGACATAACTCTCTGACAGATATTTAATAGAATAAATCCTCTCCGCTGTTCTAGTGGCTAGTGTGTGCGTCTTTCTTGTACGGCGTCCTGGGTTCGATTTCCGGTGGGAGAGCCCTTGGGAACTAATGTTGCATGTGACACATTATGACTCCTTTAAAAATGTACAATTTTAAATTTAAATCCAATAATATACCACAATTAAGATAAACGATATTGACATGGTGAATTACAAAAAGAAGTGAAATATGAACAAAAACACCAGAGGTACAAAAAGTGCAGCCAAGTTCGTCAGCCTCAAAAAGTGTTGAGATGAGGGTCGATGAACCAAGTTCCTTGGCCCTGCATCCGAAACGAACACTGGAACTTGGCGCGAGGTGTCAAGGAAAATGATGCTAAGGAACCTTAGGGATAGTGGTGGTGGGCGTGGTGGGTTTGGGACCACCACCAACCTTAAGAATATCAACTTCGCTAAGGCGCTAAGGCACATATACAGTATACTGCAGTAAGATTGGTGGTTCGAAACTCAGACAAGGAAAACTTATATTCCTTCACGAAGTGTCAAGGTAAATGATGTTAACGAGCCTTACGGATGGTGTTTGTGAGTGTGGTGGATTTGGGGGTCACCATTAGCCTTATGGCTGAAATGTCCCGGCCGTGAAACTAGGAACAGACATCTTAATGTATTCGAATATGTTAGACATCTCGCGCCAAGTTCCAGTGTTCGTTTCAGATGCAGTGGTAAGGAACTTGGCTCATCCATCCTCATCTCAACACTTTTTGAGGCTGACGAACTTGGCTGCACTTTTTGTACCGCTGGTGTTTTTGTTCTTATTAATTCTACAGAAGAGTCCATTCCCTTTTCTAAAATTGTTTGACTTTTCGTTTTTTCTTTCTTCTTTCTTTTTTGCAATCTATTATGACCTTGTTTTGAGCTCGAACGACTGCCCCCCCCCCAATATTCAACTTGGATCCGCCTCTAGTTACACAATTAAGGAATTAATCACAAAAAGATACATTAAAAAATTTTGTTGTTTATTACAAGCGCTTGCGTGCGTGGAATAAAAAGAAATTTCTATTTTACGTAGATACCAATGTAAAGTAAAGCTAAATTATGTTAACTGGAAAGCAAAGTTGTTAATGTTTAATTTAGTCGGCAATGTCCTAGTGAGATCAGCGAAGTTAAATTGTACAGGATCTGGCCCGAGTGACCATGCGTACTCATTACATGGTATCGGCATTTCGGTATACACCCAGCGTCGTGAGGACAATTGGGGAACTACTTGAAAGAAAGTATTGAACTCGGTGACTTCAACTTTCGGCCATTCAAGATTCGTCTAATAACCTCAGGCAATGAAATTTGCAGATGTTAACTCAAGAGAAAGTGTAAGCGAATCTTAAATTCAAGATTGCCTAATCTTGGTAGTACTGACAAGAAATGACACAATTTAAGAAATTTGTAGTTTCTAAATTTTAAAAAAATAAAAATAAAAAGTACACATCAAAATAGTATAAGCGCAATTACACTATATAACTAGATATTATATGTTTGACACCAAGATATGAAATTATTACATGAAGTTACAAAATGCATTACAGAAAATATAAAATGAAGTCACAAATTCGACGAGAGTTTGCATTATTCATGAAATAAAATTAAACAAAGCACCAAAGATCAGTATAAGCACAATTACGGTATAGATAGCATACGCTTGACATCGAGCATCACCATTAAAAGTGTAAATTTTTAATTAAGTGCAAACTGTTTTAGTGCAGTATGCAGGGGTTTGAACCGAAAAAAAAAAATAGTAACAATAAAACTTATGGGACAGATTCTTTCCATCAAGTATAGACATATCCTAAAAGTGATCAGATATTCACTTAAGCTTCACCCAATATGGCTGCCATATCTCATGTGATCGCCGCAGTCTATAGAATATCCATGTTTCCTTGATTTCTTACCTTTCGTTCAATTATACGATTTTGAAACTTATAACAAAATATTTTGTAAACAAATTTCTTCTCGCTTGATACAATCTCTGTAGGTTAGGTAGATATAAAGTTACAAATGAAGGAAAGGGTTGTGTCGTTTAATCTTGTATCTGTTTTTTTTTTTTTTTTCTCAAGCGTATTTTTCTGATTTTTTATAAAGAAAGCAGATTTGATCAATCAGTCAAAATGTTTAAATACGTGAAAATACAGGAGGAAACATGGATGATGTGATGATATTTTTACATGAATTTTCAGGATGTAACATGGCTTTGTCTCTGTTCCAAAAAGGGAAGAAAACCTCTGAAACTACTCAAGAGATAGACAGTTAATTGTAACATTTTATGAGTATATTCAATAATTCTACCACGAATTCTGAAGAACTAGTAAAAGTGGGATAACGTTTCCAATTATACTTTTATGCATCCCATGGGATGACGCACTGGCTTTCTGTCGATATTTCACATACAGAAGACTTATTTCACACCAGTCACTTACTCCGACGGCACGTATAGAAAGTGTACCATGAGGAGCTAACTTTGCTGGAGCAACATATTCAAGTAATTGATATGGGGGAGCAACATATTCAAGTATTGAGGATCGAAAGAGAAAATGGAGAACGCTACCTAGTTCGTTGTTTGGAAATAGCAGCACCATTGTTTTTTAAAGCTCGTGTATTGCAAATGTAAAACTCTCATGTACTTGGGCCTATTGTTTATGTTCGAGATTGTTTCACTCAGACATGCAGTGGCGTAACTAAGGGCTTGGGGGCCACCCAGCAGACAACGTGGAATGGGGTCCCTTCTCTACGTCCTACATTACGATTTGTGGCCCCGTGATGGCTTCGCCCCCCCTTGCAATGCGGGACCTGCGGGACCCTTATTTACGCCCAACCGTATCGTTTATGTCCCAACAGTGTACCGTGCCAGGGATGGATTTTTTTTTTTTTGGTCTTTTATGTACCATGAATTATTTCTATCGCTTATAAAAAACTGAATTTTGCTTAAATAACGTTTTCTCTACAGATTATTTTGCTAAATAAGATTACAGAAACTTCCGTATAATGCCCTATTGTTCTCAAATGCATCATATTTTGTATATGTCAAGTGTAATTCTAGCATGTTCACATATTTTCTTTCTCTATTTTTTTTTTTTTTTTTTTTACTTATATAAATATTATTTGTATAAACAAGCAAAGAAATCAGAAAAATACGCTTGACAGAAACACAGGCACAACATTAAGCGATACAAGCCTACTCCTTCATTTCTAGATTTATATCTACCTGACCTACAGAGATGAATATACGAAAGAAACGTAATTTTATTCACAAAAATATTTTGTTACAAGTACCAAGACCGTATAATTGAACCTAAGCTAAGAAATCAAGGAAAACATTTTTTTTCTATACACAGTGTCGGCCAAATTGAATATGGCAGCAACATTGGATGTAGCTCAAGAGGAATGTTCGGGAACTTTCAGGATATTACTATACTTGATAAAAGGAAACTATCCTGCAAGTTTCGTTAGGCTACCAATTTGCGCTGGGTTTGTCAAAATTTTCCGCTACATACTGGACTATTTAATAAGAACGTGAAAATACTTTCAAGAAAAAATGATAGCTATTAATAAGGTGCAGGACTACCAACGTATGTGAGCTAAACGAAGTGGTTTAAAAAATCAACTTTCGCCTAGTAAGGAAATTAACTGTGTCATCGCTTTGATTGACGTTTGCATAGCTAGGAGGTATTAGGCGAATCTTGAATAGGCGAAACTTGAATCCCGGTGAACTCCCGTCTAGTAATCCAGCATTAACGGCGAGGGGGGCGATGTGCTGACCACACCTCACTCCAAAGGCATGAGTGCCGTAAAACAGCTTTCAAGCCATGGTCCCATAAAGGCTGTTACGCCAGTGTTTTTTTAAAGTTTAATTCAGTGATGGTAGGTACTATTCGGAGATTTATTATTTTTCTTTTTCCATTTTGCATAATTATGTTTTTTTCTCGTTATTATATATATAAAACATTCTAGCAGTTTCGATTTGCTCGACTACAAACACGGAAGTGTACGATAATTTGGAACTATTCATACTGTTAGGTGAAAAAAAAAGGTTGTATACCTATATAATATATCACAGTCTTATGAGCTTGTATAAGAAACAGAAAGTGAAATCTGAACTAGGAGAGATATCTGAGTTTGAATCTCGTGTTTGGTGACACAACCCGAGACCATAGATAATACAAGATGATTGTTGGATTTGAGTTTAGTGTCCCGTTCTGCACCAAGGCTATATGAGACGCGGACCTACAGCTTAATGTGTAACTATAATATTATGGAGAATAAGCGCATCCTAAGGTTGCAATAAGCTCGTGTTATAAAGTGTCAGTTAAAGTTGGTGTTGTGAAAGGTAATTAAGGATTTCATCCATTTGAAACAAATATTGTATTAGTAAAATATCTATTTGTTAAGATAATGAACGTGATTTTCTTTGTTTAACATGGCAGTCAAAGAAGAATTAATGGATAATAAATACGAAATTGTAAAATTTAAATATCCTATCGTTTAAATACATTCTTGCTACTATCGACGGCATTATCTGGTAGGAATGTTGAATAACCCTGATTCAGCAGGAAGAAAATAATCTATAGTATTGAAGTTGATTGATTAGAGTTTCACTATATAACAAATATTGAGGTTATATGAGACAAGATATGTTGTTTAAAGTGAACTGTGGATCACTATTCGAGTTTTATCCAAGGCTTGATATACGTACTAATGATTGAATCCGCGAACACGCATAGGAAGCACGAGCATTGCAACTTAGCTACGAATGGACACACCATTCAATAATTCTAATTCAAGAATGAAGGCTAAAAATAAGAAAGATGAAACGACAGTCTGTAAGATGATACTACTTTCACATTTTTTATTTCACACTACTTATTCCGAGACGAAATCGAGACTTGCCATTCTAAATCGAGACAAGCGTTTATCGAGACGAGATCAAGATCGAGGCCATTATTTGTCAAACGAGACAAGCCCTACACTGCGTTCTCGTCTCTATACCATGCCTAATCCGAACTCCTCTAAATTGGACGATTATCTAAAAGAAGTTGAAAGAATTACAGGCTCAACAACCATTTGTAACATAGTTTAGAAAATGTTCATGATTTTTTGATGATGAACTTTATACCAATTTACCAACATTATTAGGGAACTATTCACACAGGTCCTGAGAATATTCAAGAAATCACTACTGGAACTGTTCACATAGGCGGTGACAAATATAACTATGTGTAAAATTTTGGATGGCTGATGCCGTGAATGATAAGAAATAGTAGCATGTTTTGTGAAGTTTATTTCAATGTGCCAAACAAAGGAAAGACAAGCGGAAACAATGAAAGGAGAAATTTTATCTGCTTTAAATCAACTCGCTCATTTCAAACATGGGGGAGTGCGACAAGTGAGCGATGGAAAAAAAACGAAAGAAAATAGGAACGAAAAAAGACAACTGACATAAGTTACCTGGAATATTGATCATAAAAGAAAGTTCAAAACAAAGAAAACATTTTACTGGATGGTAGAATAATTATTTCGTTCTGATCAGTAACCTTAACAAAAAAGGAGGTGTGTAAAATTAAGCATGTCTGCATGAACTCGTTTCAATCTCTGTACTCGTTTCAAAATTAACGTGGCATTTCTAGACATTTTCTACGTTCTATCTTCGCACTTTGCCCTCACTTATCTCCCACCCAGTATACGGTCTGCCACTAAACACTCTCTTTTTCTCTGTTTATTTTGGTGCTGAATCCAGTGCTAGTAATCAGTTTCAACAATTTAATTCACCAAATCGGAATGTTCTATTGTGAGTAATATATGTTCACGGAGTTATTACTTGTTCTTTAGAAACATTTCGTATATGTCGTTACTTTGGGGATTAAAGTCGATCCTTTGGCGATATCTCATATGGGCAATAATGATTTCAGATTTGTTACTGATGGATTTCAATACATTGGATGTGAAAAGTATTACTGCAAAATACTGGGAATCCCCATTGAGCTCGATATGAACTATGCTCTGGGGGAAATTTCGTAGTTCCGGGAGCAATACCTTGGGCCACCTCTTGAAAAATATTACTGCATATGGGTGCTAGTGACCGCAAATTACAGGTATTCATATAACAATTAATTCTTCGTGTAGCTGCGGATCTCCTATTGATTTTTCTTGTAAAGTTAAACATTTTATAAAAAGTCTCTTTACTGAAGTTTTTGCGCGAAAAACTGCTTTGAAAGAGAAATGGGAATAGACATTATTATTATTATTATTATTATTATTATTATTATTATTATTATTATTATTATTATTGTGATGCTTTATTTTGTTTAACCCGGGAACGGTCAACAGGTGAGCGCAGCGCTCACCCTATTTTATATTTTCGTTTCAAAGTCGCCCTAGTGGGGTCACAGACCTGAGACGCTGTCTAGCTGTGTCTTATGTGTGAGAGCCAAGTGTAATCTTTTCATTCTCTTCTGTTCGAGTAGTACTGGCTTTATAAATGTGACTATGCGTAATTTGTGAGCGCCACGCTCACGTGTCGACCGACGACGTGAGTGATTACAAAAGAAAGGATTGCTGCGCTGCATGTTTGTGTGAGAAGCTGAAAAAATATATATATTAATAACCTCTAAAACGTTACTTGTAGTTTTGCTTTAAAAAAAGAAACAAAAGGAAGGAAAAAAGGAAAGATTGTATTTAAAGGGAGCAGGAAAATTCGGTGTAGGAAATTTCGGTGTAGGAAAATTCGGTGTAAGAAAACTCGGTGTAAGAAAACTCGGTGTAGGAAAATTCGATGTACAGAAAATTCGGTGTACGGAAAACTCGGTGTGGGGAATGTTCGGTGTAAAGAAAGATTCGTTGTAGTAGACAGTAGTATTTATTAAAAACTTAACTTTGAGCATAAATGAGCGTATTAGTTTTAAGTTCAAACTTTGTGTAGAACGTACTTTTACTGTCTGCTGTACCAAATTTTGAAAAATTGTGATAGTGAAATAATTTGAATTCTAGATTTCGACGGATTTTAGCATTTCATGGCCCTTACATGACGAGAAATTTGTTTATTGATGTCCGTTTGTGTGATTTAGCGAAGCGATCATCGATACCAATCGACATTTCATTTAAAACTTAAGTTTTTATGCTGTTTTGGAAGATGTCTCCTAGAATTTTATATTTAAAAAAAAAAAAAAAAAAGTAGGTTACTAGACGGGTAAAGTTGAAAATTGTAGATTTTTCAAAAATGTTCTGACGATTTTATGTATATTTTATAAATAAATATTTAAATTTAAATTCTTCAAAAACGACATAGTTTATTTATGTTACTCAAAGGTGTAAAAATAAATGCCTCAACTAAAGTATCTACGCCTGATTGGAGGAGAAGTCAATAAGGAGTCAATAGGGTTGCAGTACTTGTTTACCTTAACTTAAGGCAAAAAAACTAAAGTGTTTGATTGGAGGAGAATGAAACTATTTGTACAAATATTATATGATAAAACCATCCTGCTTTATATTGCCCTTTCCACTAAGACTTTTTTGATCAATATATTTTTGCATCTTACATATGTATATGCAGAGTGATACTCCCGGATTCATTGGGCTCTAGAATTTCCAACTAAAGTACGGTTTTCATGCGGTTTGTTGCAAATTATCAAGGGAGAATGGGAGGTTTATGGGACTATGTTTACTGGTTTAAATTCATCCGGGGTAATATCGAGCAGGCCGCAAGAAAAACAGCAAATATTCGCCATTGTACGTTACATTTCGAATGAGATATTGGATATTTGAAGCGAAATTGAAGAATACAAATTAAGTGTTAGTGAAATGAAATGAAATCTTTAAGTTTTATGTCCAACAACATCCGCCAGCGGTGTCCGATGCTTCCCTGCCTTACTCAGAAGAGATCCTGTTTCCTGCAATTTATTCACTAGCGACCATATTATGTTCCTGTTTGGGGCAGAACGTGAGGCAAAGTTGCGTGTAGCTGCCCTTTGCGTAGCAACAACAGATCCCGGCCTCTAAAATCTTTTTAACGATAAAATCACGTTGCTCCAAAGAGTACATTATTGTAACTGCGTCCTGATCATATTGGTACAGTAGCACAGCATAATTCTCAATACGAAGGCCCAGTTTCCTGTTTCTTATTGACCGTCGCGAGGTTACCATCTAACGAAGAAACTCAAATCCCCATACCGCACCTCACCAAATTCCAATTCGGTACAGTGGCGAATATTTGCTGCTTTTCTAGAGGCGCGGCCTATATTACCCCAAATGAATGTAAACCAGTAAGCATAGTTCCATAAATCTTCCAACGTTCCTTGATCATTTGCCACAAACCGCATGAAAATCGGACTTCAGTTAAAAAATCTAGACCCCCAAATGAAATCCGTGAGTTTTAAAAGAATCACCTTGTATATGTTCTATGATGTACTATATAGGAAAGGTGTTTTTAGTTGTTCCTATAACTATTCTCTGAACTTATAGTTGTAATTGTTTTATTTCTGACAAAAAGTGTCAGCTTCATTGTGTGATGAAAAGTAGTTTATAGTAATACCCCGCAAAAGACATGCAAGAGGTATTGGACTCAAGGCAGAAAAATAAATTTGCTTTTCTTGAAATAGGTAATAACATTTTATTCGTTACATTATATGGTTTTCGTTTTCACAATATGAAATGTCGTAAATTATTGTAAGTAGTAAGATTCAATATGTATTACACCGAATCTACCGTACACCAAAATTTCCCCACACCGAGTTTTCCGTACACCGAATTTTCCTACACCGAGTTTTCTTACACCGAATTTTCCAACACCGAATTTTCCTAGACCCGTTCTTTATATGTTCTTTTATGTTCTTTAAATAATATTCGAACATTGTTTTGAAAATTTTCACAAAAATAAATAAATAAATGAATAAATCTCATGAACTTTGAACTTTCGTTTATCCCATCCTAAAAATTGATCATGCACACCAAAGAAACAAAAAGCAAGACTTGTAAAACTTAGTATGCTTTTCAAAACAATGTTCGAATATTATTTAAAGAACATAAAAGAACATATAAAGAACATAAGGAAATTTTTGTAATAACTTGAAATTTACACAAATAATCCAGCTTCCAAATAATTTATCGCATCTATTATACTTTCTAATTTCAACGACATGGAGGGCCTACAACTATCGATGGTATTAAACCTCGTTGTATATGCTATGGCGAAATAATTATTCAAGAAAAGCAGGACCGGGCTGGATAGGCACTCTAGTTCTATTGAAACATTCAGAGCCAAGTAGCACAAATTGACTATGAAATGTATTTTTCACTTTAGTTTGATATTAAGTTTTTCTATGCAGTGTCAGTACAACCCCGAAAATAAACAAGCTAACCCTGTACGAATCTGGTTTTACAACTTTGAGGAAGGGGTACAAAACATCACGGCCGTCTTGCACTGCAGCGACTGCGGACTTGTTATCCCAGTCACTGCTTCCGTGATGTATTTCTCATAAGTGCAAGTTAAATAATTAATCTGAAAGTTATTTTCGATACCAGTTTGCTTGGAACCTACCACAGCGTTCCGTTTCTTTTTAATTTTCATTTCAAATTCACGATTAAATATTTCGGGTTGTCAGTATTATAATAAACATGAATAGATTTAAACGAGAAGGATGTGAGTGAAGCCCTTAAACTGTATGCCCATGTGTCATATGGTCTAACTGTAAAAAAGAGACGTTAACTTCAATAAACAACAAGCAAAGGGGATGGTAAGGAATGAGAAAAACGAATGATATTAAAGAAACAAGTGGAATTAAGAAAATAGGAGGAAAGGGCAGAACCACAAAGAAACCTACACACATTGTTTTTGTGCAGCACAAAAGTGCAATAAGCATCAGATGGATTGAATCAGGGATTCAGTACCAGAGGTGAATACTATTCCACTGATCCACCGCGGTCCCGTAGTTAGAAGTCCATATCTCAAGCCTCCCTCCCCCTACAAACACACAATTTTGAAATTCAAAGTCTTTTGTACGGCAAAGGCTTGTGGTATTTTTTTACCTTTTGTATCGAAAACCCCAAGTTTTGTGCTCTCACCGTTCTCAAGTTATAGTAAGAATAATTTGGGAGGGCTGGAGACTTTGGAAGTTGAATGTTCATTCTGTGCAAAATTTTTGTACTAGTTTTGTGCTGAAAACTCCTAGTTTTGTTCTCTTGCCATTTTCGAGTTCTCTCTCTATTAAATATGGGGTACCCATCTCTCCAGCCACTATTTTAGAAATTGAAAATCTTTTCTATGCCAAAGTTTTTTTTAACCCTTTTACTCTGAAAACCCCAAGTTTTGTGCTCTTGTCGTTCTCAAGTTATAACAAGAATAAATTTGGAGGTGCGGGATGAACCTACCACTTTGGAAATTGAAAGTCTTTTATATGTCAGTTTATATCCCCAGTTCCGTGCTCACATTTCTCAAGTTAAAGCAACAATAAATTTGAGGCTGGAGACATGCAACAACCCACTTTAGAAATAGGAAGTGTTTTCTATGCTAAAGTTTGGTGCCGTTTTTTGCTGAAAACCCAGAGTTTTGTGTTCTCACAGCTTTCGACTTACCCCCATTTTAAATGTGGGGGATGTATATCTCTAGCTCCCTTTTTAAAAATTGAAAGTTCTTTGTATGCGAAAGTTTTATGCATCTAGTCCAACTTATCGCGAATATTCTTAGAACGTACACCAATCGTTTATGATTTGTTTGGGAGGATATAGGAGTGAAGTCCCGAAGTTAGAAGTTTACTATTTTAAAGATACATTACCGCAAAATTGGGGGCCAACTTCGTGAAGTTATGACCCCATACGTCACATATAATTTTAAAACCTACAAAAATTGTTTTCAAATTTTTTGAGAGGATTTAAGACTGAAATCCTAAAGTTTAAAAGTTTACACTTCTCAAGATACAACCAGTAAAATAAAGGAGGGCCCCATTCGAATAATGAAACCTACGTTAATTGTTTTGGATTTGTTTCGAAGGATTTAGGGGTGAAATTGTTAAGTTTATGAGTTAAAAGTTCTGGATATGCAGTGCAACAAAATAGTGGGGTCTCCCATTAGTCAAACTCTTCGTGAAAATCAATCGTTTAGGAGTTGTTTGCGAGGACTTAGGAGTGAAGTTCCAAACTTCAGGATTTTTTTTTTTTTTAAGATAAAGGGCTGGAAATAGTTTACGTGTTGTTTGCCACCACTTCATTTTGGTGTTGTTTGCCACGGTATTATCTCTGGCTTATCTTATGTCACAATCGTAAAGATTTATACATAATCGACTCATAAGCTGAGGGTTGCCAGATGACCATATCATAAAAATCAAATCTATTATATTTATAAACATAATACATACAATACACACTGTCCCAAGCACGTTATTGGGTTACTACGCTATCAGCTGCTAACGCCGCTGTTAAATTTATTGAAGTTGAGTTCAAGCACTCGATGTAACCATTTGTGTGCTTAAAATCTCCCCAAATGCATTTTCAAAATTTATATGACGTACAATTTGTGTGCGTTCGAATGTGTAGCCAATGTTGAATGCAGGCATTTCATCAGGACCACCCATAAGTAAGAGGTAACCATCCCGAAAAATGAGAACCCGGACCTTCAGGAGGGGCATTTTTTTTTTTAATCTTTCATAGCTTTCCTAGAGATTAAATTAAACAAAATTAGATTTAAATATATGGATTTAGCAATCTTTTGAACATCTTTGGTGAGAGGAAGGAAACTTCTATTGGTAATACAAAAGTTTAGTGACTTTTGTATTGTTAGTTGGCTATTTTCAAGCCCACTCAGAGAGCTCCTTTGTGGCTAAGCGGTTAGTGTACGCGCCTTTGACGTGGAAGACCCGGGTTCGATTTCAGCTGGAGCTCATATGGATCGTATTCTACGTTAAACTGTAGGTCCACATCTCATATAACCTCGATGCTGAGCGGGCCACTAAAAATTAAATCAAATCAATTCAACAGAGATTATTAAAATACATGGGTCGGCAATCCCTTTATAGCTTTTTTGAAACAAGATGGAATGTGCATGAATTGGAGTAGATTTGAGTTAAACATCCCATTCAGTAGCAGACTGAGACATGAACCTACATCTTAGCATGGAATCCGATCCAAATAAGTTTTCGCCGGTAATCTAACCCAGGTCTCCTACCCCAAAGGCGCGTGGCTATCCACATAACCACAAGGGAGCACTGTGTACGATTTGATACAATAAAACCTATGGCAGAAGTAAACTAGCAGATTACATTTCTCTAAGTTTGAACCATTAATTCTCTCGAACGTTTGAAGGTAAAATTTAGACCATATATAAATGTAAGAAGTTGAATTCCGCAATCGAAAGATAAATCATTCGATACTGAACCACCCCCAGAAAAAAAGAACAATTTAAAATATTGTTTTTGTGGTGTAATCGTACACAAGATCATATCTCAGATGGATTCTAGGGGTGCAGAAATGAGAAATATTTGCTTAATTTTTCAAGCAAGTCTCAGAGTAAACACTTTAGATGACAGTGATGCAGTGGGTTCTGTTTCTTACCACTTTCTTCATTACACTATTTTTCATTCATTCTGATCATTACCATATCCTTTAGCTTACACGTCATAACCATGGGAAGTAAAACTGAAATATTTCATTTCATTTTTCTAAAGTATATGAAACCCAGTTCTTTAGTCGCGTAGCATAACGGAAAAAGTAACATTTTGTAACAGCCCATATTAAAAACTCAGTTAAAAGAGAAAATGCAATTATATCAATTTACTAAGCTATTGTGATATTAATGATGTTTTGTGTTCAAAGGCGAGAATATTTACCACTTGTTCCAGAGAATCAAAAAGAGAGGTGCCTTGCAACCCTTCCTTTTACTCCAGGTGTGTGTGAATTTTCGCGATAATGAGATATGGTAAGATCGGAATGCAAATCGGGGCAAAATGGTGGCAATCAACACGAAAATCGAGTCGTGGCAAACAACACGCCACCTGAAAATACTGGGGATTAACTTCGTGAGGGAGTAACTTCCTAAAACTAGCTCGTCACAAAAAGAAGAAAAAAAAAATCAAGCTCACTCTCGAAAGTCTCGGTCTCTCGTTTCGAATATCGACAAAAAAAAAATACATATATATACCATTGTCTTTACTCAAAATGCACGCATTGTTAAGTTACATTTCTGATAGTAAACAATTACCCTTGGGTGACCGTGTTCAGAGTGGTATACACGGGAGAAAGAGGAATTCCACCTCTGATCACAAGGTATATCGAAAGTGTTTAAAACAACTCAAATTTTGAGTTGTGACTCAATATACTGTAGATCTATTCCATTTCAAGTCATTTTTAGTCAAAGAGCATGTTTTCAACAAATTCCGAAACCTAATTTTGTAAAACAAGCACATAAGATTTCTACCTTCTAATATTATTTTGTTACACATAGCGGTAGATCAAGAGGATTTTTTATTTATTTATTTTTTTTTTTTTACGTTGTAGAAGTTTAATGAAGCAATACATCGCAAGAAATTACTTGCATTGGCGTTCTTGCTCAGAAAATTTCGACCTTCGAAAATGCAGGTAGCCATTTCTTGTTCTTCCTTTTTAAGATGTGATATTTTGCGCTATCGCTTCGTTCTGAAGGTTTGGTGCTGATTGCCACGTGTGCTGACTGCCACAGCCAATTATTGGTGCTGATTGCCACGTATGCTGACTGCCACAGCCAATTATTGGTGCTGATTGCCTCGACTGGCGCTGATTACAAATATCAAGGTGCTGACTGTCACGACGGTGAGCTGACTGCCACGAGCCTGTGAGAAACTATTTGGAAAGAGCGGAATTAATCCGTCATACTAAATTTACTAATCATCATACTAAATTAATATGAGGGATTAATTTAGTAATCGTCACAGCAAATCTGTGTAGTATCCTGTAAGTTACAAAGTTGCTCACTAAGTATAACGACATACGCTTGGATGTTTATAAAGGGATTGGGTTTTTTCTGTTATATGTACAATTTGCACATTTCGTTGTTTAAATTAATTGTTTTATTGTATTATTTAATGGATAAGTATTATAAAGTAAAATTAGTGTGTATTTATTCACCCAAATAATGTTTTTAGAGTCAAAGGAAGGGCTATTTAAACAATGATAGAAGGACAGTTCTTGGCATTAATAATAATAATAATAATAATAATAATAATAATAATAATAATAATAATAATAATAATAATAATAATAATAATAATAATAATAATAATAATAATAATAATTCCACATCTAAAGAACTAGATTTTCCGGATGATCATCTTCGCTTCGAAGATGGAATTTCCTTTCTGCAGTACAATAGATTGGAACAAGATAAACGGATTTTTTATTTTGGATATGATGGTCTGAAGTCAGTGCTGACAAGGGAAGTTCGGGACAAAGCACTCGCCTGCAGAGAAACTAAGCATATCATTTGAAGGACCAATTCATGCTGATTTCAACAGGTAATAATAATCCTGTACAGTTGAGAACTGTTCGAGATATTCAGATTGGAAGTTTATATGAAAAAATGAGTGGATGCATATTTAAAAGCGTTATGTATTTTCTCCCATAGCGAAGCCTGCTGTTTTGAACTTGCTACTGCTTGATCACTGGGTCCATTCACAGACAAATTGTTAATTACAAGTTGCATGACGGATGACAAAAGACGTAATGGTTGAGAAGATACCAAAGAACTGCTGCACACGGGGATACAACCATTTGATGTGTTTGGATTCCTATCAATCAAAGATTATGGCATAAGATTTGTACAGAGTATGAAACAACTTCATCAGGACGTTATGATGTACCAACGAAATAATCAAATACAGTTCGTGTCCATACGAATCAGTTCCGATCACCGCAATACATTGGATTGTTTCATTTTGCGTTTTAGACAACTAAAGTTATGTGAAAATTATGAATAATCTGAAATCTACTTTACTAATGACATCCGCTCTTTCTAGCCTTAGCAACACAGTTCATCATAATTTTCTCCCATCACTTTTAGACTACTTGCCGAAAAAAAAATATGTTTGTATATAATATGGTTATTAGGTAATTTCTTCACCTTGACATTCCTACCGTTGAATTCCTGTTCAGTTTTCTTAAACGCATTCGCAGCAGTATAGTTTCATAGTCCTCATATATTTCGATTCTTTAGCTAACAAATTCTTAACTCTCTGAAAGAAGTCTTACGATCCTGCTTGATTTGATTGTGAATTTCGATTAAAAAAAAATCTTCTGCATTCTTAATGAACTCAAAATGTATATTATCTACCTTTTTGTTCTTAATTTTGCTGTATGTCTTTGAATTTGTCCAATGAACCATCCTCGTTTACTTCATTTTCCGTTTTAATGTCTAAAATGTACTGTTTATTCTTGCTGTCATCCGACTCCTCAATGTATTTTTTCCATCTTCTTCAAACTCAATTCACTCATTAAACACTCATTTCTATCTTTAATTTCTATATTGTCATAGTAGTTGTCCCTTGCTGCCCTTCTACAGTATTTGCATGAAATTTACTCTCATATATAATATTCAAATTTCTCTATCTTTTTAAATTCTTTTTGGTCACCTTCGCTTCTATTGTATATTTCCGTCCTTGTAGATTTCCCTTCTTCATTCGCAGATAAACTTTCTATACATCCTTTCCTTCCCTTATCCAGTCCCCCTTCCGTCATGGAAACCAATTGTTGCTGGTTAAGCAATGAAAAACTTATGTGCCTGCAGCAGATACTACTTTGACTAACCAAGAAGCGTAACTTTAAAAATAAATAAATAAATAAAATCCTTCTTTCAAAGTGACATACGTCAGGCGGACATTCTATTCACGTTAACCTAATGTTTAAGAGCAGGCATAATTTTAATTTGTTCTGTCTATATTGTTACTTCTTCCACATAGATCTAAATACTTTCAGCATTGATCCATTTATCTCCTACTCAGAATATTTGGGGGACGCGTCCCCTCTTTAGACCGCCAGAGACGCCCGTGAAGTCAATAGAGTTGACACTAGCACCAATTATTATCTTAACAATCGATATAACTGTTTGATGGATTTGTAGAGCGATGCTAATGCTCACAATTAATATGCAATGTTGCCACATAGTGAAATTTTAATTCCCCATACCAGCTGAGGGATGCCCCGGGGGGCATTCCATCATATAAGATTTTCTCTTTATTTTGACCTGCAGAATAGTGTTCTGTAGTTTGTGGGCGCCATTTTTAGGACACCCGATATATATATTTATATCTATATATAAAAATAACCTATATTAGTGTCGAATCCATAATTTTCGGGGTCGCTGAGACGAACAGTGACACTTCCGATGCTGTTTAAATCTTCTAAGTCCAGCTCCCATTTGTGCTCTTAAAGGGTATGGTGACTTTAAAATAATTGAAAATGATCGATATTAGTGTCGAATTCATAGTTGATGGGTGACAGTATTTTTGCCCTATATGTCCAAAATGAAACTTATTCTCCCCGTGCAAAGAATGGGCATTCTGGTAGCGAAAAATAAATGAGAAATTGTACAATTTAAATTTCCTATCATTCAAATACATTCTTGCTGCTATCTACTGTGTTATCTGGTAGGATATTGAATAACTGATTCAGCAGGAAGGAAATTAACTATAGTATTGAAGTTGACTGTGAAGAGTTTCTCTGCATAGCAAGTACTGAGGTTATATGATAAGATCCGTTGTTTAAAGTGAAACGTGGATCACTATTCGAGTTTTATCCAATGCTTTATATACACCCTAATGATTGAACACGCGAACACGCATAAAAAGCACGAGTGTTGGCCACCTAGTTACGAATGGATATGCCACACAACTCAAATTGAATAATATAAACAAAAAATGATACTACTTACACATTTATTTTATTTTATACTATTTACTTTGAGACGAGATCGGGACTGAGACCACTTTTGTCAAACGAGACGAAACCGGAACTGCAACCTCGTTTTCGAACTCCTTCAAATTTGACGATTCTTTAAAATAGCTTCAGTCTCAAAAAAAAAAAAAAAAAATCTATAATTTAAATTAGAAAGTTTTAATGATTTTTATGATCAATTTTCTATCAATTTGCGATCATTATTAGCGAATCATTCATATAGGTATTGAGAGTAATCAATAAATCACCATAAATCATCACCAGGACTGTTGTTCCCACAGGCGGTGTCAGATACAACTATATGTAAAATTTGAATGGCTGATGCCATGAATGATAAGAATGGTACCATGTTTTATTAAGCTTATTTCTACTGTATGTGCCAGATAAAAAGGAAAGACAACCATATCTTTGAAGTTTTTAGGGTACACAGACAGTAGAGCCTACAAACAATGAAAGCAAATATTATCTACTCTAAATGCACTAGCTCATTCGTAACACTTGAGCAAGTGACAAGAGAGCGTTGCTTTTTTATAATAAGAAAAAAGAAAAGAAAAAAAGTGAAAAAACAACTGACATAGTTTTCTTGAAACATTCATAGTAAAGGGAAATTCAAATGATTTAAGAACACAAAGGAAAAATTTAACTTGATGATAGAACTTCTATTTCACTCCCGTCAGTAACAAAAAGCGCAGGTGTGTAAAATTTTTGTTCTATTTTCATGTATTGAACCAACAACTTGCCACATGGGAGGAGTTCCCCACCCCTTCCGCATTATGAAACCTTTTGCTGTGATTTAGCTTTTTCCGTTTCCCGACTATCCACTACCGATTTCTTCACACAACTGGATACTTGAGATGCAGTTTACAGAGGTCACATGGATCACAAGCACTTTGGAAAGAGACACCTGTGAAAAAGGGGGAAAGGGTAATCGGGTTAATGATCCCTAAAGGGTACCGCAGTGACTAAGTGCTAAAGGTATAACATCTGGTGATATTCGTCCTTTGTTCAATGGCAGGAAGTTTCATGTGAATTTTATAGTGTACAAAGCGGTGTTTGAGCTTTATTCTACCTTTCTTTGGCGTTACATGGGTTCCTCCATTATAATTCACTGTATATCATTGTTGTTCTTCATCTCAATGGGAGCAAAACTAAGATGTTGAGGGCTCATGCTTGGTTTAGAGGTTAGAACGCTTGCCTTCGGCGCGCGTAACCCTAGGTTCGATTCCCACTGTAATACGAAAAAAGTGGTTCTGATTCCACAATAATAAGTAGTTCACGTCTCCTTCAGCCAACACGGCGTAAGAGTGGAACGTTAAACTCAAACAAACCAAAAACAAAAATAGGTTAAGCTTTCATTTCATGTCGAGTTTTCTTCAATTATGAGTTTTATTTTTAAAAGTAGTGTACTTAACCCGTAGTGTTAAACACAACTTACGAGTAATGAGTAAGTTCTATGTTTAATTCTATGTCTAAAATCCGTCGATCGAGTTTTTCATTGTTGCAATGTTTTGAAATATTTTCCATAAAATTTATTCTACCCGTGCGAATAGCGGGCATCATAGGCACTGACTTTGGGGGGGGGGGGCAGGACACTTTTGGCCCCCCAATATTTAAAGGTGGGGTCCTTGCCCCCCAATATAATCCAGTTTAGGAAAAAGTAACAAAGAGGAGAAAGAATTTATGTCGTAAACTTCGTCGTACCTTTAATTCAATATTAGGAACAGCCTTCTTATTCGATACAAAATGCCACTTTCAAAGTTGTGTTTAATAGAGCACTGAAGTTTTAACCAACACTATCGCAGCACTGATATGACAAGAGACGATCAATGTGGTGCGCAAACTTCCAGTAAAGTTCCCAAATTTTGAACTTGAATTTGTTTTAGGCAAATTTGATTTAGGTCTTGAAATTCGCAGCGGAACGGATGGAGCGGACCGAGATCCTGTGGGGGAGGGTCTTTCATCCAGCACCTAATAGAAAACGTCTGAATATGATTATATATTTATTCATTGTTTGCCCTCCCCCGATCGGCGTAAATCCGTCTTCAATATTGAGTGGGTGGAGTAATATATATATATATATATATATATATATATATATATATATATATATATATATATATAAGCAATGTTCAAAATATTTATGAAATTCAAGAACAATGTTGTGGAGGATCAGGGGAGCAGAGTTGTCTTCAGTGGCGTATAGGATGCTATCGGGCTCAAGATCGCCCCGTAATAAATATGTTAGTTTTTCGCAAATCAATAATTCTTCTTAGCATTTCTAAGAATGTCATTGACTTTCCATTTTCTTATGCTCTTTGTTCAGAAATAATACTGTATTTGCCAAATTTCATATAATGTAAGAATTGCGTCCTCTTTTTCTTTCTTTTGTCCTTTCTAATTTTCTGTTTCTTTTTCTTGATGTTACTATCTTTGGTTTCGCCTATCATACTTTATTGACCGTTGTTAGTTGTGATTCAAGTCGGACGTCATCAGTAACACCTAAACTAACAGGAGTTGATAAGCGAAACTGGTGTTCCACACCAACTTGAGCGGATATCAACATGACGGAACTTTAGTTATTATAACAAAGAAAAAATTATATCGTTTTGTTATTTTAAAAAGAAGGAAATGTTCGAATTAAAGAAAATCAAAACGGGGGAATAATTAACCTGGAAAATTAGGTAGGCCAAGAGAATACTTCCTTTTTCTTCTATGGATATAATAAAAGGTGAGATTCACTCCTAAGATTTTGTATTATACCATATAGGATTTATCGGTCTGCAGTTCTTGCCATTGAAATTTCAATTCATGCATAAATTAAAATACATTTAATTCTCAAACTCAGGTGGGCAATTGTCACTTTCTTCCCTGTGTTGGGCGTAGCCCCTCGAAACACAATCCTAAAGCCCCCACTGGTTATGTGCAACATTGCGAGGTGGGCAGATTTAAGACTTATTCTAGGGAAGGGAGATGAAATCCATATTACGGTAAAGGGCCGCAGTGGCTCAGTGGTAGACCGTTCACACTGGTGCATCGGGTCCCGGGTTCAAACCCTGCTCCCGCGACGTGCACTTTGTAGTGGTCAAACACCATGTGTGTGGGTTTATTCGGGGTTCTCCCGTTTTCTCCCACTTTCTTCGTTCCACCATTTCATTCATTTCTCATTATCACAGTCTCCTTTAGCACAGCCAGCATAACCATGGGACAAAAAACTCAAAGAATTTCATATTACGGTAGATGAATCTGATTTCTGTGATGAACACGTTGTAGAGTATATGCAGATGAAGTAGTAGTAGTATACATCCGTATTACAAATCACTGCCGTGAACGCATTCTGAAATCTTAATACATGAATATTTATAATTGGTATGTTTCCAATTAGGCATCAACAATTATCCACGTTAAAATTTTGGACACTTGTTTTATAATAATATAAATAATTACTTCCCCAAAACTATGAAGAAAGAAAATTATGTATGACGCAACAATACTCTTATTTGAGCAAAATGATGATAATCTCAACAGCATTACAGGAATCGTTACAGAAATCTGACACGTATCATATACACTTTAGTTAACAGATGTAACCTTAAAATTACGGAGAAAAATATTCCAGCAATTAAATTCTTTTCTTTACTTACGAAGCATGAGTAGATGCCTAGTCTGATACTACAAATAGATAAAATGCGCGTTTACTGAAAAGATGGGTTCTACTGACGTAGGGTAGTCTATATACTCTTCGTGTGCTAAGGCCTAGGAGGGAGGAGGAGATAAGATTTCACATCAGGTTACGTCACGCACAGTCTTACACCTTCATTTTCATTAAAAATGGAAAAGCCAAAAGAAAGCAATTTTATCTCACTTTCCTTTGAGGCAGTCGGACACAAATCATCACACTTATCTGCAAAAAGCACTTTTCAAATCGTATTATTGGGTGAGCCTCTAGTTCCAATGTTGGGGGACATGTCTCCCAATTTCCCCGGGATTTTTGCCCGTACCGACAGCTGGGACAATTTTCCAGAATAAGTAGAGGGACATATTCTCCTCTGGCATTTATTGCAATCTGTGCCCAAGTAGCGGATGTGGAATTAGTATAATACATATTGATGAAACTACTAAACGCACTACAGCACGAAGTTCAGTTTGAACTACTACTGAATACGATTCTTTCTAATATATATATATATAAGCAGCTGAGAGAAATAAATTCCATCATACATTCCTTTATGGCAGACGGACACAAATCATAACACTTATCCCAAAAAGCACTTTTTACGTCAGATTATTGGGGGACTGTTCCCCAGGTCCAAGACTGGGGGACATGTCCTTCTCATCCTCCCGGGATTTGCGCCGGTGGCTCCCCCAATATTTTCTTCAAGTCGGCGTCTATGAGTGTTACATTCCGTTATTTTCATATTTTTTATTAAATTTTCTGGGCATGATGTGTGTATGTTTGGTATAAGTTATTATTAATGTCTGTGTAACATGAATTATGATATTATTCTTATTAACACTCCTAAAGGCAATATTTAGATGCATGTAGCAAATTCCTTAGTGTGTCGAATTTTCAACAGCTTCTTTTTCTCTACTATGTTCTAAAAATATGGGTATATTTTATAGGTTTTAAAATATATCACCGATAAAAGCGTCAACCAGAATAGCTATAGCGCAAATTCCATTGCAATCAGTACAATACTTTCCAACTTACAAAGGTGTATACACAATTTTGAATCAACCTTTTATCTTATCGGTGTCATTATGAGGTTTCACTGTATATTATTATTTTATGTCATTCATTTTTCACGACGTAGCATTCATATATCACATAGCTGGAAAACTGGGATTATAATTCTGTAGTTGATGAGACCATGTAATACATTCGTTTAATGTATCTTTTAATGTCTTTATTACTGATCTTGAACAATAAAGCACATTTTACTTATTTTTGCATAAAGCGTGATATGCTTCTTAGTAGATATAGCAAATATGTTCCTCAGGGATATTGCTATTTCAAGAATTTCAAACCAAAGTATTCTAAAATCAATACTTTGTATTTTTCTGTAAACATAAAGTATGTAACTGAATTAAATTATGTACCGCTGTATTTTCTAGTTTTCTTGTATTGCTGATAAAACATTCTAGTCTTGGATTTGTGTGCTGTAATATGCATCTCTATTACAGTACACAAATGGCATGTGTGTTACAGCATAAATATTCATGAGCCAAGTGAGTTTATATCATAAGTTTTGTAAAAGGAGCTTAAATTCTGCCCAGATTCCGTATGCAATAAATAAACTCTTTCTTGTAATCTTTGGTGACTTTGCCATTGCACCCTTGGTATTCATATCTCCCTCACGTAAGAAATCCGTCTGGCTATTCGAGGCCGCGGTGGCTCAGTGCTAGAGTGTTCACCTCTAATGTATGGGGTCCCGGGTTCAAACCCTGCTTCCACCAAGTGAACTTTGTGGTGGACAAACACCGTGTGCGTGGGTTTCCTCGTGAATCTCCCGTTTCCTCCCACTTTCCTCATTCTGCCATTTCATTTATTTCTCATATCACCCTCTTCTTTAGCCTAGCCGAAATAACCTTGGGACGTAAGATTTCACCTTCATTTTTCCGGCTGGCTGTTGACCTTCTAATCCCCCTTTTCCTCGCTAATAATACTTCTGTGTAATTGGCAATCGCAGAAAATAAACTTCCACATATTCTAAACATTTCATCTCAATTTCTACTGCGAAGGCACGGAAAATTCTGGAGTGCTAGATGTTAATAGAACGACGTCATAATTCTATCTTTTTAATCGATTATTAAATTTGGAAGTGGTAAAAACAAAGTAATATGGAAATCAAAGAATCGGAACAAAACTCTCCCAAAAGACAGAATCTACTGCCATGATGGCTTGTAGTTAGGGATGGACATGGCGGGTCCGAGAGGGTTTTCTTTCCATTCCACTCGAGAGCTCGGCTTGGAAAATTTATCCAACTCGACTCGAGTCAAATCCAGTGTAGTTTGAAGTACACTGGATGGGCGGATATATGAAGGGGAAAGGATCACACGCGAGCATTTTCTTTGTTCAAGGGAAGGATACAAGGAGGAGTTCGGACCTTCAGCACCGAGGTCACATTCGCCCTTTAGGTTGGGCTAGGATTAAGAAAGAAAGCGGCTCTAGCCTAAAAGAGTAACTATCATCCCAGCATTCACCTGGAGGGACTGAATAAATCAGGAAACTCCTCAGTCAGGATGTCCTACCGGAGCATGGATTCTTGCCAACCTCGACCTACTAAATAACGCGTGGCAGGCATAGTGATCTGATCTCTACTCCACTGGCTGAGTGATTACACACGACTTCAATATTCATGGCAGTACCGTTACTACTCACAAACAAGAGGAAGGGGCAAATACAAAACAAAATTAAATTAAAACAGGGTGAATTTTACTATACATATGTTTATTAAAACGTTGATATTTACTTATGATTAATAACCGAAAATATAGAAAAAGAAATATCTGTCTACTGAGCAATGAGCATTACTATCTAAATAGAGGTGACCTAATAGATTAAAGAATTTGTCTTCAGAACAACAACTGGTAGTTAAATGTTAACTCGTACTGTTCACCAGCGTTGGATAATGTCTGCCTATTAAACGGTTTATTCATTTCACAATAAATGAAATTTCAACGTTGAATCAACGTATGTATTACTAAGGTTTGTGGTGACTCCAGTGCCGTGAACATTGAAGTGGGATATGATCCTTCATCCTTCATATGCTCGTCTCTTCCATCTTTCATCTTTCGTGGTTCAGAACACTTCAAACTACCCCGTCTTTCATTCACTTTGTCCATTAATGGCGTGGCGTGGTAATGCTACATTATTCTTTAATTGAGCGCTACACCACTGTAGAGCTCAGATGCTTGGTTCAATTTGAAATATTGAAACATTTTAGACCGAAAGCCTATACTTTCCAGTAGCATTGCTCTCTTATGTCTCATCACTTTTTCATATCTTTAATCGCTATCTAGATGGCCTGTGCAACCAGACTTATGGGGAACCGTTTATTTATACAGTACACTCACATCCTATATAATATACTGTATATACGGGGATAATGTGTGCAGATGGACGTTTGTTGTTCATGAAACTAATCATACTTCAGATATTTTTAATAATATTGAAAACATCTTTCACAAAGCCTGTAACACATTGTTGGAAATCCCTGAGAAATTGAATGGTTGCAGAATGTTAAGCAGGGGTGCAGCTGCACTGCAACAGAAAAAAAAAAAAAAACTTATTCCTTGTTCACTTTGTTGAAATGATCTGAATATTTTCTTAAAGAAACGTAGCGTTCAGAAAACAATGCTCTGAATAAGTACATTTCTCCACCAAAAAAACGGGAACAGTAAATGAAAAATTGAAGTTGGGGTGCACGTGCACTCAATTGGTGCTACTAGGTTTAAAATGAATGAAAATAAAAGTTTTATATAATTTCAAACTTAGTTTTAAATTTTATATAAGAAGTGCTCTCAAGGTACTCGTATTAGTAACCCCTGAATCAAAAGGCCAGCCTAAAAAAAAATAACTATATGCATGTGATGGAAATGGATGAGAATAAAGTGTAACAGTTTCAAAAGTTTCAATTCTGTAAAAATGCTCCAAAGAACCCTGTCATAGTGTTTCTGAGGTCAACTTGAAAATTTTAAGTGATAACTGTTACAAAAAGTAGTGTTTTCTAATTCTCGAAGTTAAAAAAGTTACTTCAGAGTCTGAGGGAGAAGCCCCGAGAGGAGCTTTGGGGACGAAACTCACATGCGTAGAAACATGGAATATGATGGCCTATACCTACGCTTGGTTCGTCGGTGTCCGGGTCAGGGCTCCTTGCGGCGGAATATCAGGGTTCTACGGTAATAGATTTTCACGCTATTCTTCCGAGTTCATCCGCAGGTTAGTAAGAACTGTGTTAGCATTTTCTCGAATTACTGGGAAAGAATCCTATTTACAAAAATTTAGCTTGATTTTGCTACATGCAGCGATGTTCATGAGACGATATTTGGGATTGTCTCAGGGTAATGTAGTCTCGTCTCATTTTCGGGATGTGACGAGATGTGAGAATTGCCCTTTCTCGGGAGCAACACTAAAATTATTCCACATTACTGCTTACTTTTTCATAGCTTTCGTTTTCGAAACAAAGAAATCTATGATCTCTAAATGAGCTAAAAGGAGCCGCACGGGTGAACGAAGTATCAAACTCGATTCGACTCGAAAATCGACCTAAAAACTGTGACTAGAATACAGAAAATTTCTCTGCCTCGGCTAAAAACTCGACTCGTGCCCATTCCTACTTGTAGTAATCTGACAGTCTTTTAAGGCTATTCGTGGTATTTCTCGTGCCTTAACCAGCCTCTGGGGCCGCGAGTGTGCACCATTTTGTGTAAAAGTAAACACATCACTATTTTGGCAGGATATTCTTAAATATTCACGAATATAACCAGAACTAGGAATTCAGAATATATGTGTGTATGGTTTTGTTCGGAAATCATGTCCATGTTGAGGATAATGACGTATAATACACGACCCACATGACTACACCAGCAAATCAATTTGTAGTTGTAACTATATTTTCGGAATGTGCGTTTTCAGTTCTCCGAGAAGTATTGAAACCCTTGCAAAATAGTCCAAATTGTTTGAAATTTCAGTTTTCCTGAAATTATTTGTCTTTCCTCAAGAGAGTAACGCATAAATAGGTGATTATATTACGATAATTATCGAACGGTCTATGGACCCTCGAAAACGGACATTTTTCTTGTAAATATATGCTGATAGAAGAATTCTTAAGGGAATATTACACATGGCTTTACGCTTCTTTTTAAGTCCAATTCCACTTTGGAACTCTTAAGTAACAAGAGCATTTGGCCGTAGAAATAACAATGGAAATGAAGATAGTTTCGAAAGTAAACTGTGTAATTTGAATTTCCTTATCTTGTGTTCCATTCTATTATTTTTATATCTGCTCCTTTAAAGAATTATAAATGGGTCACGATAAAACTCTATATTATGAGAATTCAACTAGACAATAATACATTATAATTCATTTTAGAAACAAAGTCAATCTCAAAAGTCGAGATGTGACTACGTGAGATAGCTTAGTGCCGCAACGTAGAATAGTGGTCAAAGTACTTGTTCCAGTTTCTATTCTCGGTAGCATACTAAGCCGTGAATGAAGAACAGGCAAAACGGACCATATCTTTACAGAAACATTATATTATGCAGCTTCGTTTATGAACAAGAACGTCAGATTGACGTATGTGAAGTTGCCCCCCCCCCCCCACTTTCACATTTCGATTCGAAACTGAAGCCAGTCGATTGTTTCTCGTTTCTTATTGATTGTTTTGAAGAAAAAATCGTTTGTTTCGAAAAACGTACAGAAATATTCAAAAAATAAAGTTGGGGGGGGGCGAAATTTCGATTCGAAACAGAAGCCAATCTTTTCTTTTTCGTTTGATATTGATTGTTTTGAAGAAAAAATCGTTTGTTTCGAAAAACACAGAAATATTCAAAAAATAAAGTTTGGGAGGCCAACTTCACACTTGCCCCCCACTTTAAAATTTCGATTCGAAACTGAAGCCAATCGTTGGTTTTTCGTTTGTTATTGATTGTTTTGAAGAAAAAGTCGTTTGTTTCGAAAAACGTACGGACATATTCACAAAATAAAGTTGGGGGGCCAACTTCACGCTGCCCCCCACTTTCGAATTTCGATTCCAAACTAATGCCAATCGTTTGTTTTTGGTTTGTTATTGATTGTTTTGAAGAAAAAATCGTTTGTTTCGTAAAACTTACGGATATTTTCACTAAATAAAATTTGGGGGTTGGCAATTTCCCGTTGGGCTCTCTAGTATGAAATTTCGACTCAGAGCTGAAGCCAATCGTTAGTTTTTCGTTTGTTATTGGTTGTGTTGAATCGAGAATCCTAGGAATATACGTATTTTCTGTACCCTAATATCTCTACTAAAACCAGAAGCGAAATAAATCTATTGTCACTTATAATTACAATAATAATTGAAAAAATATCACACCATAAAAACCAAATTAAATCACGTGGTGTACACGTGACACTGCCATTCGTTTAATGTGTAAAGAGAGGATGAAACACTATTGTTTTATTCAATCTTTGTTAATCTCACATACTACCGTATTACTCTCTTTCTCCTCAGTTTGTAATGTATATAGCAATTAAAAAGCATCGCGTTATTATCTAATCTATGTGTGTTGTACTATTTTAATTCTAATTTTTAAAGTTTAAAATAAAAGAATGAAATACTAGTTTATTATCTAGCCTATATTCGATTTCGCGTTTTAAAACCTCCCTGGAGCAAGGTACTATGCAAAAATAAGCATTTATCACACACAAACTCACACTTACACACACACTTACACACACACATATATATATAAGGTGTAAAAAATAGGTAGAGCATTTTTCAGGGGTGGATCCCTTATGGCTAGAAAAGCAAAAAAGTTTATATGACTATATGTCAGGAAATGCATCGTTACAGAGTTACGGCCATTGAGCCGTCTGATGCTGTTAACAGTCAAATTCTGGTCGCCCCTTAACGTGACTCAATTTAAACCTCAATAGTTCACCTACTAATTAAGCTAGGAAGGGAATTTTAATATCAATGTGTTTCTGAAGGATGAAGCTTTCGGCTGATATATATTTCATGTATGGGGAGGGTACCACGGTGGACAGGGGAGGGTAACTACGTGTTTTTTTTTGTTTGTTTGTTTCTTGCATCAAGATTTTGGGGAAGGCATTCATTCCCCAGGGGCGTCATTTCATACTTCGCTTGAGGCTGGCAACAGCACCACCGACATAAGACTTTCACGTTTTGTACTAGTATATTAGTAGACAATTGATTAAAGTAAATGTATTCCTCAAACTCTTGGGAAGGCAATTGCCCCCTTCCTGGCCCCCTAAATGACGCCCCTGTCCTTCCCCCTTCGGGGTACACTCAAAAAATTTGGTATGTAAAGCAATAAAGTAGTCCACTATATGAAACCCCAAGGGTGTGGTTTGATTATGCCAACTTGTATTCTTTGCTCTGATGATGCACATTTTGTGTTCGTAATTGTACTGATTTGAAAAAAATCGTAGACTCTCACAATGGGAACTCTGTTGACACACTTAATTATCACAGAGTCATGATTCATACATCGTTGGAAACTCTATAGAACGCAGATCTCAACGAGGTAACATTTGTACAATTCCCTCCATATTCTTAGAAAAAGTCGCCCTGAAAATAAATGTAATTTACGACAAAAAAAAGTGAGACTCAAAAACTTCCCCAACTTTGGCCTCCTCCCCCATGCAAGCAACAAATACGCATATAGGGGTATTAGCATGTAGTGAACTACTTCATTGCTTCCTAAACCAATTTTTATGGGTGCACCCCAAGGGGGAAGGAATGCCATCTCCAAAATCCTGATGTAAAAAAAAAAAAAAAAAAAAAAAAAAAGAGCTTCGCACCCCCATCCGTTGAAGTACTGTCAGATACATGAAATACATATCGGCGGGATGCTTCATCCTTCATAATCACATTGATACCAAAATTATCTTCCTACTTTAATTAGAGAGTAAGTTATAGAAGTGTAAATTGAATCTCATCAAGGGGCGACCAGAATGTATTCTACAACATGAAACGGCTCAATGGCACCCCTACCATTATTTTTTGAACATTTCTGTACGTTTTTCCAAACAAACAATTTTTCTTCAAAACAATCAATAACAAACGAAAAACAAACGATTGGTATCAGTTTGGAGTCGAAATTTGAAAGTGGGGGCTAGGGTGAGGTTGAAACCCCAAACTTTATTTTGTGAATATGTCGGTATGTTTTTCGAAACAAACGATCATTTCTTCAAAACAATCAATAACAAACGAAAAACAAACGATTGGCTTCGGTTTCGAATCGAAATTGGAAAGTGGGAGGCCAGTGTGAAGTTTCCCCTCATGTTTTTTTTTTGAATATGACTGTACGTTTTTCGAAACAAACGATTTTTTCTTCAAAACAACCAATAACAAACGAGAAACTAACGATTGGCTTCAGTTCTGAGTCGACATTTCATACTAGAGAGCCCAGCGGGAAATTGCCAAGCCCCAAATTTTATTTACTGAAAATCTCCGTAACTTTTGCGAAACAAACAATTTTTTCTTCAAAACAATCAATAACAAACCAAAAACAAACGATTGGCTTCGGTTTCGAATCGAAATTTGAAAGTGGGGGGCTAGTGTGAAGTTGGCCCCCCAACTTTATTTTTTGAATATTTCTGTACGTTTTCTAAACAAACGATTTTTTTGTTCAAAACAATCAACAACAAACGAAAAACCAACGATTGGCATCAGTTTGGAGTGTAAATTTGAAAGTGGGGGGGGGCTAATGTGAGGTTGATCCCCCAAACTTTATTTTGTGAATATGTCGGTATGTTTTTCGAAACAAACGATCATTTCTTCAAAACAATCAATAACAAACGAAAAACAAACGATTGGAATCTGTTTGGAGTCGAAATTTGAAAGCGGAGGGGCTAGTGTGAGGTTGACCCCCAAACATTATTTTGTGAATATGTCGGTATGTTTTTCGAAACAAACGATTTTTTCTTCAAAGCAATCAATAAAAAACGAAAAACAAACGGTTGGCTTCGGTTTCGAATCGAAATTGGAAAGTGGGGGGCTAGTATGAAGTTGCCCCAACTTTATTTTTTGAATATTTCTGTACGTTTTTCTAAACAAACGATTTTTTCTTCAAAACAACCAATAAGAAACGAGAAACTAACGATTGGTTTCAGTTCTGAGTCGACATTTCATACTAGAGAGCCCAGCGGGTAATTGCCAAGCCCCAAATTTTATTTAGTAAAATCTCCGTAACTTTTTCGAAACAAACGACTTTTTCTTCAAAACAATCAATAACAAACGAAAAACAAACGATTGGCATTAGTTTGGAATCGAAATTTGAAAGTGGGGGTTAGCGTGAAGTTGGCCCCCCAACTTTCTTTTGTGAATATGTCCGTACGTTTTTCGAAACAAACGATTTTTTCTTCAAAACCATCAATAACAAACGAAAAACAAACGATTGGCTTCGGTTTCGAATCGAAATTTGAAAGTGGGGGGGTTAGTGTGAAGTTGGCCCCCCAACTTTATTTTTTGAATATTTCTGTACGTTTATCGAAACAAACGATTTTTTCTTCAAAACAATCAATAACAAACGAAAAACAATCGATTGGCTTCAGTTTCGAATCGAAATTTGAAAGTGGGGGGGAGGCAACTTCACATACGTGTCAGATTGCACCTAATAAAATAATTGAAAACTTCCAATTTTATCACTACAAGGCGCTATATACCCAGGAATACTTCCTTGTTACTTACCACCTAAGCAAAAATCGACCGTACTCACCATCATTGATTGGCATATTCTTTGCATAGCCTGTTAAAATGGCAGACAAAAGGAGCTGTAAAGCAATAAATCACCTCTAGTTTTCACGTGTCAGTACCTCACTAATATTCTTTTCCTCTTGGGAATTCACTCTACTTGTAGTTTCAACTTATACACGATATACCATAACAAGTAAGCGGAAATGATGTGTTTGTTATGATTTTCAGTAATATTTTTGTTATTTTTTATTTTCAAAATTTAATACCTACCATGTTCCATATTTAGTCAATTGTAAACACACAATAATCTCCGAGTTGCTTCGTGTAAATAGACAGAAGGCATACTAGCTGAGAGCAGGCCCGTAGCCAGCCGAAAAATGTAGAGGGAGCCCGGTAGAAGTTAGGGGGGGGGGGGCGAGCCAACCATATTATAGTTCTTCAAATAGTAACATCAGCAATTCGTCATACCGGTATCTGCTCTTGAATGTTTAAGTATTTTGCTTCTACTTAATTCTATTATCCCCCCTTACACACACACACGCATTAAGTTAACATTCTGTAATCTACATGAAAAAAACTTGAATACTAACTACACGAATTAGAATTAAAATATAAATGTTTTGATAGTCCACATGTAATACTAATATTAAGTTCAAGAACGAGAGATGATCTACTGTGAAATAAGGAAATGCAACTTTACTTAGGCTCTTGTTTAGGGTTAACTTGCGAAGTTGCCCTTCCGTTTTTATCAAAATTACCTAGAAGAAATTGATAATTTGATTGTTTGTGTGCTTGATAACATGTAAGCGAAGCGTAATTTATGTGTAATACCTTTTGATAAGCGGTTATAAAGACGGGACTAATTCGCAAGTAGAGGGAATTACTTGTCTCTAGGTTAAGGACGGTTGGATTGTGGATAATTTTCGAGTAAACGTGCCTGCAAGTGTACAGGGTCTTTGCTCTGGATGTGAATTGACAGTAGTAACATTTGTAAAACATGATGTTGATAGTGAGGTTAATCTTCTGAATATTCATGGCTTAATTAGTGAAAGAACAAAGACCACCAACAATCGTTTACGAGTTTCTGCTTGAGATAGGAGAGCTCTACAAACCTAAGTACGTACTAAGGTAAGTGCAAAGTAGGCATAACCTAACCTAAGTAACCTAGTAGTGCATCATCCCACCTTACTTCGGCTTCTCCCTTCGCTCGTTCTTCCCAACTGCGCACTCCCCATTAACTACCCACAACCGTGCTCCGCGCGGCCCACCAGTCTCCCCTTTAGGTTAATAATGGATTTCCATATGTAATTGTGGTTCCTCCCCCGTACTCACACCCTCGAGGTAACGTAACAAAACATAAAATGAGTAAAGTTTAAGTAGAAATTGATGATTGCAGATTTTATTCTGTTTTTTTGTTAAATATTAGGTGGATGGGTAACTTTGAAGTAATTCCCTTGTTTACAATTACAGTTGTATTTTTTTATTTAATATTTGTACTAAGTCCTTGTTTAAAATCTTAAATTAAACTCGTTTTATATAAATGAACCACCTGCACACTATACCAAGACGACACATACCAAAACAGCTAAAAAAAATAATACTATATTGTTATTAAAAACTACACTGAGAAAAAATGTATGCGGCTTACATAATATCGTAGGTTGCATTTGTAAATCCTGTACCTTAGTTTTTGGACAACATACAGCAAGCGTATAAATGAAAACGCATGTTTTATAATACTTTCTGTATAAGTGTTCCATCTATACATAATTTCCGTATGAAACAATATAGGCTGTCAGGATCTCACATACAAATGGACGTATATAACATATAGCTGACGAAGGTAGCATACATATATGTATGCAATATAAGGAAGACTGTTAGACATCAGACATCCTGCAAAGGCATGATGTAACACCTAAGGGCAGTTCCTATGTAGCATACGGATAAGCTATGCTGCGTTCTGATTTTTGTAGTAAGCAAGAGGATTCCGTATATTTGTACAATATACCACTGTCCGGAGAACAGATTTTTCTCAATGTAAGTAAAACGCTGCACCCATCTAGTATCGAGTAAAAGTATCACTGCTTCTTTGTTGAATTACAACATTATTACGCGTACGCGACTAAGAAATAGTTCCAATTTACAACGTTTTTATATGAAAACTAGCTACTTCCACGGGATCTCCCACCCCAAGTACAATACAAAACATTTTGCTACTTAATTTCTCCTCTAAATCTTGCAAATTTTTACTAGTCCTGGCTCCACAACCCGGAATTTAATCCTTAAACTTAAACGTTAAATATGTTCACTTGCTCAGTTACTCATCTAATTAAGGTAATTTGGCCTATCCGGCACGGGTTCAATGAGATGACATATATCTTTCATGTTTAACTTAAACCAAACATAATAGTGCCCCTTCGTTATTTGATATACATTTAGGCTTTATGCCTAACTTACCATCCATCCAACTGGAAGCTTCCAAATATCTAATTCTTAATTGGGTTGTAGCCAGGGAAGTGTGGGGCAAATGACAAAGTATAAATAAATCATTATGTGTACCTCTAAGAAGCCTGCGGTGATTGGAGCGCGGTGACTAGAAACTGTTTGCCACTAGATGGATTTAAAATACTTTTTCCCAAGTTAAATTTTTTCCTTACCAAAAGCGTAAGAGTAGTGAACTTTGAATGCATACTACAGGTATCTCTTTACTGTTTCATAAGATGAGACTAATCTAAAACGCTTTTTTTTAGTTCTTGTGAAAGCTGGTAGATCAATTTTCAAGATGTAATATATACATTTTTAATTTTTCCCCAAACTTTTCGCTGGTCTAGTAATTAACACGCGTCCTTGGTTCATTAGATCATGGGTTCGATTCGTGATGAAAGAGTACCTAAATTTTAAAGTATTATGGTCGTTCACATACCATTTTTCACTGTAGATCTACGTCTTATATAGCCTTGGTGCATAAAAGAGATACTAAACTTCAATAATCATCATAGTCTTTCCTCCACATACTTGTAACCGGTTTGAGTTTTATGAAAGTTGAAACACATTTAGTTTGCAACATCATACTTGAAAAAGGACTTTGACCACATTTCGTGAAAATAGTGGAACTTCCAAAATGATTTTTTCTACGGAGGCTACTGAATCCTCCCACACTTGATAATAGATGAAACGGGAGAATCCAGAGAAAACCGATGCACACGGTGTTTTTATATCCCAAATCTGACTTGGCACTAGCCACCATCGAACCATGAAACGCCACTATAAGCGGTCTATTACTTTATCAATAAGATATTTATAAACTATACCGAAAAGATGTCCCAAATTGTAAGTGCTGCATCAAGTGTTTAATGTTTTACGTTTCTATTTTAATGTTTTTGTGTATTTATCTTTTTATTTATTAAGTATTCCGAATTACTTGGAATTAAGATGTGTTTTGTTTACTTGGATGACTGTACTTTTAGTGATCTTGGTATAATGGTAGAGTTGGAAACTAGTATAATATTTCTCAATTAAAAAAAAAAATCCCAAATGAGATGGAAGAAATATAATGGATATATGTAGTTTGATACTATAATGCTACCACAAGCTCTTATGCCATGCTTATTGCTATTCTCGTTGCTATAGTGGCTAGCACTCATGACTTTGGTACGTGGGGTCCCGAGTTTGATTCCCGGTTGAAAAAGAACAGAAATTGGAACGCACAAATGTAGTTCGGATTCCACCTCAAACTTTAGATTCAAGTGTCTAATAGCCTTACTGCTGAAAAGAAACACTAAACTTCAAATCACTATCAGATGAGCATAATTTATAAAGTTTCAGTAAACACTTCAAGAAAAGTATGTTGGTAGCACTGATCGTCCTACTTAGACCCCTCCGTCCTATTTAAACCCCTATCGTCCGGCTTAGACCCATTTTTGGTCCTCAATAGACCCATTCGTCCTGTATAGACCCCTTGGGTATTTTCGTGCATTGCAAAAGGGGTCTAAACTGAACGAAAACGTCCGGAATAGACCCATTGCAGCTACCTATCTATCTATCTATCTATCTATCTATCTATCTATCTATCTATCTATCTTTAGCTGCTAGGGGTCTAAAAAGGACGAAACAATAGATACATTCTATATTTTCTAACTTTGATTTATTTGCTCCTCTCTATACTATATTGACTAAATCTTGATCTGAAGAAATGCGTGAAGCAATAAAACTATGAATATGCTATTGCCATCAACACGTTCTGTTCTAATTTAGTTTTCGGAATGTCATGATATATTTCCTAAAATATCACTATTTTTGCAAAAATGACTTTTGATGTCACCGTTTTACAAAGAAATAAGTATAAAAAGCTTTATCGACCCTATTATCTATTCACAAATAAATATTTTGTTTTTTTTTTAAGAAACAAAATGTATTTTGTTCATTACATATCACCAAGGCATCTTTCTGTGAGGCGAAAAAGTCGAAGGACAAAAAAGTTTATATTTTCGAATAAATTTTGTTGAGAGTGGTAAAGGACTGTGAGAAACATTGTTATAGAAAGTTTCGTTAATTGATTTTAATAAATAACATATTTATACATATCTATAATTTTGAGGGGTTTAAACGGGACGAAATGTTTCCAATAATTTGGATTTTTTAAAAATAACAACAATATTTTACATCTTATTGCAATGAATCTGACATAATTCAATCTAAGTAGCATAAGAAACGTTTTCCCGAGACGTGTCAGTAATTAGATAGAAATAACGTTGATCGATATGACGATATTTTTTATGGTCAAGGGGTTTTTTCGGGACGATTTTTGGTTATTTCCAGGTATCCAACTCTCAACAGAATGTGTAAGAAAATGTCGGCAACTGTGAGCGTACTCTTTAAAACGTCTCCTCTCAAGCATTTCTCATTTCATAAACTATTCTGTTTAAACAGTTCACAGAAATTAGGATGGAAAATTGACAAAAACAGTGTCTACCAACATTTCAGATAGAACATCATTGCCATAACAATTGCTTCGTAGAAAGTCACATCACCGTTCGCTCATAGCAAACAGCATTGAGAAGGGGGAAATATGTAGAGGAGGAGCCCTCCCCACGTGCGTCACGCAGCAGCTCAATAGTTGATTGACACCTGAAGTTCTTTTATAGCTGTTTTCTTCCGCTGGTTATAAAGCAGTAAAGCGAACAAGAAAGACTGGTTACAGATTTCAATAACAATTGTATAGGCTGTGCTCTACACAAACATATTTAAAGCTGAGAAAATATGTAGAAGCCCTGGACTAAAAGACACACATCATTTGAAATATTATAATAAATAACTACAATACATGTATATAGAATAAGAAATACATGTTACTCAATGATAATTAAATAATCCAGTGTAACACCACTCTACAATATATCCCATATTTTCAGGAACACCATCAATAAGACCGTTATATTACTGTTTTATTTATGGTTTAGTGTCTCACTGGTAATTACACTGAAAGGAGAGGTTCCGACTTCATATGATCGCATGCAGTTTTTATATGGTTTCTTGCCTTTCACTCCTTACATTGTGTCGTTTATTATTATTATTATTATTATTATTATTATTATTATTATTATTATTATTATTATTATTATTATTATTATTATTATTATTATTATTATTATTAGTGAGTTGAGTTGATTTTGAGTTTAACGTCCGTTTCAGCAGCTAAGCTGTATGAAAAGTGGACGTACTGATTAACGTGGAATCCGAAACACATGAGCTCCTACTGGGAATCGAACCCAGGTACCCCACGCCACAGACGCGTACGCTAATCTCTTAGCTATGGAGATACTACTACTACTACTACTACTACTACTACTACTACTACTACTAATAATAATAATAATAATAATAATAATAATAATAATAATAATAATAATAATAATAATAATAATAATAATATTCGGCAAATTGCTTTGGTTAGACTTTGTCTTTTAATTTATACATGAAGTTCCAAAGCTAGAATGGAGTGATATTCAAATAATATAGTTAATAACATCAAGAAATTTTGAAAACAATAATTTTGGGAGAAAATAGTTTTTGTGGTGGTAAATTGAAGAAATGAAATTAACACTAAAAGCATTTGCGAGATTAAATGTTTTTATAAACTAAACTACTTCCCTGATATTCGAGAAAACCGCACTCAATGTTTTTAATTTCTTTATTTTATCTTCTCAAAAATAGTTTCTTCTTTTTAATGCATTTTATAAAAACTTTGCTTTGTTATAATTTCAGCATCATCTTTACCAAAGGATTTACCAATGAATAAATGAGAAGTGTTGAAATGGTGGGAAATCCACATTTAACATGCCCAGGAGGAATTCAATTGCTCCAAGGGGCTCCCTGTCACTCTCTGAAATAATCACTGCTTGAAAATGAAATCTCTGAGTTTAGTGCCACACAATTATGCTCCAAGGCTGAAGGAAATGGTAGCGAATGAAACAAACAAGTGATGGTAAAATCTTGGCTATATAAAAAGCAGGAGGTAATGGAAGGTCTTCGAGAAAACCCGTGCACATAGTTTTCATCCATGGCGAGAACCAGGACCGAAGCAGGGGCCACATATCCTAAGAAGTAGATAGGTGCTCTATCACTAGCCACCGAGGTTTCCGTATAAGTGAATCCATACCTCAAGATCGAATCAGATCTACGTTAATAAGACCAAATTTTAAAGCTGATCAAGAATCGAACTCGGACCCTCTTACATCACGCTCGTTAACCACTAGAACAGAGCGGGGACTGTAGGGGGTGAAATACAGGGACCTGATCCCTATTAATTGTAACTTCCTGAAGTTAGCTCTCCACTCATCACAAATATATATTCCAAATATCATACTTTATTCCTTTTAAGTCATTTTTAGTACTCAAAGAGCATGTTCCCTAAAAATCTCGAAATCTAATTTTGTAAAACAAACACAGGGGCGGATCCAGGATAGCGATCGGGGGCGATCGCAACCCCAAGAATAGGATTAAAAAAAATAAAACCCATTACAAAGTTGTAGCTCTTGATTTTTTTTAAAACATTGTATTATAATTATAGAATAAACCTAAAATAAGTAAGTCTTCAATTGCCGAAGTTAAATGAATCAATACATCTCAATAAATTACTTGCATTGGAATTCTTGCTCAGAAAATGCCCACTTTCGAAAATGTAGGTGGTAAACAGTAAGCTATAAACCCATTTGTCCGCAAGTGTTTGCCAATATTTCTTAGGACTTTGACAGTACAGAAAGTCAATAAACGTAATGGTTCTGGCATTTTACATGCAAGTGCAATTGAAAATACAAAGAAGGAAGTAATATAACTAGCGTATGAATATAAATTAAAGTTCATGATTCAAGAAGAATTCGTATTCTTATTATTATTCTTATTCTACTGCTACTACTGTTTATTATTATTATTATTATTATTATTATTATTATTATTATTATTATTATTATTATTATTATTATTATTATTATTATTATTATTTGTAATCCATCCGTATCAACGTTTAAACAAGTCAACATGCATGGCAATGCATGGCAGCCAAGTTACGTGAAGAAAATGAAAACTGGCCTGCACTGCCGTAAGCATATTATACACAACTAGAGATTTGGGTAAAATCGCCGATTTCGAGGCTCTGTAAAACCGATTCTAGTAACGGGAAGAAACATGAAATTTAGAATTTAAGGAGATATCCGAGAGATGTGATCATATACCAAATCTCACATTCCTACCTCCAACCATATTCGAGCACTGGACCCCTAAAATATGCAGTTTTCAGGCTCACTGACTCACTCATCAAATTGATTAGGTACTTCCCAATGAGACAGAGATTTGAAACTCAGCATAATGGTACCTACCTTATATAATGACTTATCTAAGTAAAAGGTTCCAAATTTAAGTAATGTACTATGGAAATTTTTATGGGCCAAAAACTATCCATTAGGTACTTCTTAATGAGAAAAAGATGCGAAACTCTATGAAGGTACCCTGTAACGGCTTGAGAATGAAATTTGAGGAATTTGCTATGGAAAATTTTTCATTGAAAAAAAAAAAAACTGTCCTTAAATCAGAAATCGGGAACGATTCCGTTATTAAACACATCACGTGCATTGTGATAATGTTGTCAATCGTCCGAGTAGTCGAGTTGGTGCCCTCCTCGCTGTCTATCACGTGCGCCTTTGGAGTATGGGGTCCCGAGTTCGATTCCCGGTAGAAGAGCCTTTGGAATTTTAACTCTCCTCGATGTTTCTGTGTTCGTGTCCCTGTCGTTCTAGATTAATAGAAAAACGAGCTAAGGTCACCGAGAAAAATCCGTTATCCGGACATCGGTATATTGTACAAGTATACGGGATCCTTATGTTTACTATAGAAATCAATACTTAACATACGTTATCCATATGCTACATACGTACTGGCCTCTTTCCCGCGTAGATGTTACTCAGTGGCATTACAGGATGTCTGACATCTAAAAGCCTTCCATACATTATGTACGTCAACTATAAGTTACAAACGGCCATCTGTATGTGAGATCCTGACTGTCTACATAGTTCTTTCCTTTGTGCGGAAAGTGCGTTTATTCGGAACACTTATACGGAAAGTATGTTTAAAATATACTTTTTCAGTTATACGTTTAGTGTACGTTAAGTCCAAAAACTGCAGGATTTACATATGTAACCTACGTACGCCACATACCTACCTATGTAACCTATGTACCTACGTACATTTTTTCTCAGTGTGCGAGTAAAAAAGTGAAAGCTAGTAATAAGTAGTTAAGCAAGTTAATGAGGCATATTCTGTGCATCAGTTAACTTTTAAAAACGTGGGCTAAGACACGTACATACTGCCGTAAATTTCGTGGTTGGAAACCCAGACATGGGAGCCAATATTGTTTTTCTTTTTTCGGTGAAGATCTTCCCTTTATTGCAGTCATTTGTATTAAATAGATATTGAAATTAATTGATAAGTAAGAGATTGTAGAAGTGAGGATATTTATAATTAATGAAGTTTCCGAAGAAATGAGAAATTTAATTGTTCGAGTTTATGTGAGACTAGCAACAAGATGTAACGGATTTCGTAAATATATTGGTACCACGAGTTGTATTATGGTTACCACAGTCATTATGTAAAAATGTTCTTGATGCTTCGTGTCTCTATCTGTGAACAGTGTGCGAATCTCTTACGTATCAGCCTTTTCATCAACAGTGAATTTCGTGCCTTTGCTCTTCATATTTCCTGAATTTGCCCACCTGAGGGTCGCCCCCACGCGTCCGCCTTTGCTCGGCCTACTTCCTCACACCTCTTAAGCTCACAATTCTACCGAATTTCAAATTTCTTTTCCTATTTCAACTATCTAAAACATAAGATTTTGTATCCCAGGAAAACGCCTATTTAAATAACATGGGGTTTCCTTCATCTCCCTTTAGATTCCTTAAAAACTTTAAAAAAAAATCACTTTTAGCAATTTTCCTGTAGGTTAGTCGCGGGAGGCTACAATCGTGCCAAATTTCATCATTTTAATCCTGCTGGAAATGAATAAACATTTTGGGGTGTAGAAGACGTCCAATATAAATAACATGGAAATGGTTTTTCAGTTCCTCATAAAAACACTCTAGAGTTGGAATTGTTTATCTTTACTGATTACTTAGGTAATACTAACGAAAACGTAGAAGCATACTGAATTTCAAGTTCTTATTCCAATTCCAAGTTCCTAAAACATGAGATTATAGGTCCAAAAAAGACCCATTTAAATAACATGGGGAAATTCTTCATCCCCCTTCATCATTTCAACTTTCCACGTCAACCGGAAGCACCTCTTTAATTTATGTCAGTTCATGTAGTTTTATATACAGTTGGATATGTTGGTGGCAAATATTATTAAGATTACAAGCTATTTGAAAGGTGTATATCATTGGAAGGAAAACCCGAAGCAGTATGAAACTGCGCAACATGCGCGTCATGTAATGAACTCCGTAATTTCGCAATGTGGAATGGCAGAGAACAATTAAATATATTGAAACACCAGCCATGTCTAGTGATGTAGCAGCGAGGATTCAGCATTAAGGGTTTTGGGCCCTGTTGATACTCTTCGTATTTAGGTAATGAAAAATGAGATGTTAGCGATCGTGATTTTGTAGTTCGGGTAAATGAATTAGAATCACGTTTGGACATAACTCTCTGACAGATATTTAATAGAATAAATCCTCTCCGCTGTTCTAGTGGCTAGCATGTGCGCCTTTCTTGTACGGCGTCCTGGGTTCGATTTCCGGTGGGAGAGCCCTTGGGAACTAATGTTGCATGTGACACATTATGACTCCTTTAAAAATGTACAATTTTAAATTTAAATCCAATAATATACCACAATTAAGATAAACGATATTGACATGGTGAATTACAAAAAGAAGTGAAATATGAACAAAAACACCAGAGGTGCAAAAAGTGCAGCCAAGTTCGTCAGCCTCAAAAAGTGTTTGGAAATGAGGATGGATGAACCAAGTTCCTTGGCCCTGCATCCGAAACGAACACTGGAACTTGGCGCGAGGTGTCAAGGAAAATGATGCTAAGGAACCTTAGGGATAGTGGTAGTGGGCGTGGTGGGTTTGGGACCACCACCAACCTTAAGAATATCAACTTCGCTAAGGCGCTAAGGCAAATATACAGTATACTGCAGTAAGATTAGTGGTTCGAAACTCAGACAAGGAAAACTTATATTCCTTCACGAAGTGTCAAGGTAAATGATGTTAACGAGCCTTACGGATGATGTTTGTGAGTGTGGTGGATTTGGGGGTCACCATTAGCCTTATGGCTGAAATGTCCCGGCCGTGAAACTAGGAACAGACATCTTAATGTATTCGAATATGTTAGACATCTCGCGCCAAGTTCCAGTGTTCGTTTCAGATGCAGTGGTAAGGAACTTGGCTCATCCATCCTCATCTCAACACTTTTTGAGGCTGACGAACTTGGCTGCACTTTTTGTACCGCTGGTGTTTTTGTTCTTATTAATTCTACAGAAGAGTCCATTCCCTTTTCTAAAATTGTTTGACTTTTCGTTTTTTCTTTCTTCTTTCTTTTTTGCAATCTATTATGACCTTGTTTTGAGCTCGAACGACTGACTCCCCCCCCAATATTCAACTTGGATCTGCCTCTAGTTACACAATTAAGGAATTATCCACAGAAAGATACATTTAAAATTTTTTGTTGTTTATTACAAGCGCTTGCGTGTGTGGAAAAAAAAGAAATTTCTATTTTACGTAGATACCAATGTAAAGTAAAGCTAAATAATGTTAACTGGAAAGCAAAGTTGTTAATGTTTAATTTAGTCGGCAATGTCCTAGTGAGATCAGCGAAGTGAAATTGTACCGGATCTGGCCCGAGTGACCATGCGTACTCATTACATGGTATCGACATTTCGGTATACACCCAGCGTCGTGAGGACAATTGGGGAACTACTTGAAAGAAAGTATTGAACTCGGTGACTTCAACATTCGGCCATTCAAGATTCGTCTAATAACCTCAGGCAATGAAATTTGCACATGTTAACTCAAGAGAAAGTGTAAGCGAATCTTGAATTCAAGATTGCCTAATGTGAAATTATGTTGGTAGTACTGACAAGAAATGACACAATTTAAGAAATTTGTAGTTTCTAAATTAAAAAAAATAAAAATAAAAAGTACACATCAAAACAGTATAAGCGCAATTACACTATATTTCTAGATATTATATGTTTGACACCAAGATATGAAAATATTACATGAAGTTACAAAATACATTACAGAAAATATAAAATGAAGTCACAAATTCGACGAGAGTTTGCATAATTCATGAAATAAAATTAAACAAAGCACCAAAGATCAGTATAAGCACAATTACGGTATAGATAGCATACGCTTGACATCGAGCATCACCATTAAAAGTGTAAATTTTTAATTAAGTGCAAACTGTTTTAGTGCAGTATGCAGGGGTCTGAACCGAAAAAAAAAAATAGTAACAATAAAACTTATGGGACAGATTCTTCCCATCAAGTATAGACATATCCTAAAAGTGATCAGATATTCACTTAAGCTTCACCCAATATGGCTGCCATATCTCATGTGATCGCCGCAGTCTATAGAATATCCATGTTTCCTTGATTTCTTACCTTTCGTTCAATTGTACGATTTTGAAACTTATAACAAAATATTTTGTAAATAAATTTCTTCTCGCTTGATACAATCTCTGTAGGTTAGGTAGATATAAAGTTACAAATGAAGGAAAGGGTTGTGTCGTTTAATCTTGTATCTGTTTTTTTTTTTCTCAAGCGTATTTTTCTGATTTTTCATAAAGAAAGCATATTTGATCAATCAGTCAAAATGTTTAAATACGTGAAAATACAGGAGGAAACATGGATGATGTGATGATATTTTTACATGAATTTTCAGGATGTAACATATCTTTGTCTCTGTTCCAAAAAGGGAAGAAAACCTCTGAAACTACTCAAGAGATAGACAGTTAATTTAACAGGTTATGAGTATATTCAATAATTCTACCACGAATTCTGAAGAACTAGTAAAAGTGGGATAACGTTTCCAATTATACTTTTATGCATCCCATGGGATGACGCACTGGCTTTCTGTCGATATTCCACATACAGAAGACTTATTTCACACCAGTCACTTACTCCTCAGTTTTACTCTTAAGAGCAAATGTGAGCAGACGGCACGTATAGAAAGTGTACCATGAGGAGCTAACTTTGCTGGAGCAACACATTCAAGTAATTGATATGGGGGAGCAACATATTCAAGTATTGAGGATCGGAAGAGAAAATGGAGAACGCTACCTAGTTCGTTGTTTGGAAATAGCAGCACCATTTTTTTTAAAGCTCGTGTATTGCAAATGTAAAACTCTCATGTACTTGGGCCTATTGTTTATGTTCGAGATTGTTTCACTCAGACATGCAGTGGCGTAACTAAGGGCTTGGGGGCCACCCAGCAGACAACGTGGAATGGGGTCCCTTCTCTACGTCCTACATTACGATTTGTGGCCCCGTGATGGCTTCGCCCCCCTTGCAATGCGGGACCTGCGGGGCCCTTATTTACGCCCAACCGTATCGTTTATGTCCCAACAGTGTACCGTGCCAGGGATGGACTTTTTTTTTGGTCTTTTATGTACCATAAATTATTTCTATCGCTTATAAAAAACTGAATTTTGCTTAAATAACGTTTTCTCTACAGATTATTTTGCTAAATAAGATTACAGAAACTTCCGTATAATGCCCTATTGTTCTCAAATGCATCATATTTTGTATATGTCAAGTGTAATTCTAGCATGTTCACATATTTTCTTTCTCTATTTTTTTTACTTATATAAATATTATTTGTATAAACAAGCAAAGAAATCAGAAAAATACGCTTGACAGAAACACAGGCACAACATTAAGCGATACAAGCCTACTCCTTCATTTCTAGATTTATATCTACCTGACCTACAGAGATGAATATACGAAAGAAACGTAATTTTATTCACAAAAATATTTTGTTACAAGTACCAAGACCGTATAATTGAACCTAAGCTAAGAAATCAAGGAAAACATTATTTTTCTATACACAGTGTCGGCCAAATTGAATATGGCAGCAACATTGGATGTAGCTCAAGAGGAATGTTCGGGAACTTTCAGGATATTACTATACTTGATAAAAGGAAACTATCCTGCAAGTTTCGTTAGGCTACCAATTTGCGCTGGGTTTGTCAAAATTTTCCGCTACATACTGGACTATTTAATAAGAACGTGAAAATACTTTCAAGAAAAAATGATAACTATTAATAAGGTGCAGGACTACCAACGTATGTGAGCTAAACGAAGTGCTTTAAAAAATCAACTTTCGCCTAGTAAGAAAATTAACTGTGTCATCGCTTTGATTGACGTTTGCATAGCTAGGAGGTATTAGGTGAATCTTGAATAGGCGAAACTTGAATCCCGTTGAACTCCCGTCTAGTAATCCAGCATTAACGGCGAGGGGGGGCGATGTGCTGACCACACATCACTCCAAAGGCATGAGTGCCGTAAAACAGCTTTCAAGCCATGGTCCCATAAAGGCTGTTACGCCAGTGTTTTCTTAAAGTTTAATTCAGTGATGGTAGGTACTATTCGGAGATTTATTATTTTTCTTTTTCCATTTTGCATAATTATGTTTTTTTTTTCTCGTTATTATATATATAAAACATTCTAGCAGTTTCGATTTGCTCGACTACAAACACGGAAGTGTACGATAATTTGGAACTATTCATACTGTTAGGTGAAAAAAAAAAGGTTGTATACCTATATAATATATCACAGTCTTATGAGCTTGTATAAGAAACAGAAAGTGAAATCTGAACTAGGAGAGATATCTGAGTTTGAATCTCGTGTTTGGTGACACAACCCGAGACCATAGATAATACAAGATGATTGTTGGATTTGAGTTTAGTGTCCCGTTCTGCACCAAGGCTATATGAGACGCGGACCTACAGCTTAATGTGTAACTATAATATTATGGAGAATAAGCGCATCCTAAGGTTGCAATAAGCTCGTGTTATAAAGTGTCAATTAAAGTTGGTGTTGTGAAAGGTAATTAAGGATTTCATCCATTTGAAACAAATATTGTATTAGTAAAATATCTATTTGTTAAGATAATGAACGTGATTTTCTTTGTTTAACATGGCAGTCAAAGAAGAATTAATGGATAATAAATACGAAATTGTAAAATTTAAGTATCCTATCGTTTAAATACATTCTTGCTACTATCGACGGCATTATCTGGTAGGAATGTTGAATAACCCTGATTCAGCAGGAAGAAAATAAGCTATAGTATTGAAGTTGATTGATTAGAGTTTCACTATATAACAAATATTGAGGTTATATGAGACAAGATATGTTGTTTAAAGTGAACTGTGGATCACTATTCGAGTTTTATCCAAGGCTTGATATACGTACTAATGATTGAATCCGCAAACACGCATAGGAAGCACGAGCATTGCAACTTAGCTACGAATGGACACACCATTCAATAATTCTAATAAGGCTAAAAATAAGAAAGATGAAACGACAGTCTGTAAGATGATACTACTTTCACATTTTTTATTTCACACTACTTATTCCGAGACGAAATCGAGACTTGCCATTCTAAATCGAGACAAGCGTTTATCGAGACGAGATCAGGATAGAGGCCATTATTTGTCAAACGAGACAAGCCCTACACTGCGGTCTCGTCTCTATACCATCCCTAATCCGAACTCCTCTAAATTGGACGATTCTCTAAAAGAAGTTGAAAGAATTACAGGCTCAACAACCATTTGTAACATAGTTTAGAAAATGTTCATGATTTTTTGATGATGAACTTTATACCAATTTACCAACATTATTAGGGAACTATTCACACAGGTCCTGGGAATAATCAAGAAATCACCACTGGAACTGTTCACATAGGCGGTGACAAATATAACTATGTGTAAAATTTTGGATGGCTGATGCCGTGAATGATAAGAAATAGTAGCATGTTTTGTGAAGTTTATTTCTATGTGCCAAACAAAGGAAAGACAAGCGGAAACAATGAAAGGAGAAATTTTATCTGCTTTAAATCCACTCGTTCATTTCAAACATGGGAGAGTGCGACAAGTGAGCGATGGAAAAGAAAAACGAAAGAAAATAGGAACGAAAAAAGACAACTGACATAAGTTACCTGGAATATTGATCATAAAAGAAAGTTCAAAACAAAGAAAACATTTTATTGGATGGTAGAATAATTATTTCGTTCTGATCAGTAACCTTAACAAAAAAGGAGGTGTGTAAAATTAAGCATGTCTGCATGAACTCGTTTCAATCTCTGTACTCGTTTCAAAATTAACGTGGCATTTCTAGACATTTTCTACGTTCAATCTTCGCACTTTGCCCTCACTTATCTCCCACCCAGTATACGGTCTGCCACTAAACACTCTCTTTTTCTGTTTATTTTGGTGCTGAATCCAGTGCTAGTAATCAGTTTCAACAATTTAATTCACCAAATCGGAATGTTCTATTGTGAGTACTATATGTTCACGGAATTATTACTTGTTCTTTAGAAACATTTCGTATATGTCGTTACTTTGGGGATTAAAGTCGATCCTTTGGCGATATCTCATATGGGCAGTAATGATTTCAGATTTGTTACTGATGGATTTCAATACATTGGATGTGAAAAGTATTACTGCAAAATACTGGGAATCCCCATTGAGCTCGATATGAACTATGCCCTGGGGGAAATTTCGTAGCTCCGGGAGCAATACCTTGGGCCACCTCTTGAAAAATATTACTGCATATGGGTGCTAGTGACCGCAAATTATTCATATAACAATTAGTTCTTCGTGTAGCTGCGGATCTCCTATTGATTTTTCTTGTAAAGTTAAACATTTTATAAAAAGTCTCTTTACTGAAGTTTTTGCGCGAAAAACTGCTTTGAAAGAGAAGTGGGAATAGACAATATTATTATTATTATTATTATTATTATTATTATTATTATTATTATTATTATTATTATTATTATTATTATTATTGTGATACTTTATTTTGTTTAACCCGGGAACGGTCGACAGGTGAGCGCAGCGCTCACCCTATTTTATATTTTCGTTTCAAAGCCGCCCTAGTGGGGTCACAGACCTGAGACGCTGTCTAGCTGTGTCTTATGTGTGAGAGCCAAGTGTAATCTTTTCATTCTCTTCTGTTCGAGTAGTGCTGGCTTTATAAATGTGACTATGCGTAATTTGTGAGCCCCACGCTCACGTGTCGACCGACGACGTGAGTGATTACAAAAGAAAGGATTGCTGCGCTGCATGTTTGTGTGAGAAGCTGAAAATATATATATATATTAATAACCTCTAAAACGTTACTTCCAGTTTTGCTTTAAAAAAAGAAACAAAAGGAAGGAAAAAAAGGAAAGATTGTATTTAAAGGAAGATGGAAAATTCGGTGTAGGAAATTTCGGTGTAAGAAAACTCGGTGTAGGAAAATTCGGTGTACAGAAAATTCGGTGTACGGAAAACTCGGTGTGGGGAATGTTCGGTGTAAAGAAAGATTCGTTGTAGTAGACAGTAGTATTTATTAAAAACTTAATTTTGAGCATAAATGAGCGTATTAGTTTTAAGTTCAAACTTTGTGTAGAACGTACTTTTACTGTCTGCTATACCAAATTTTGAAAAATTGTGATCGTGAAATAATTTGAATTCTAGATTTCGACGGATTTTAGCATTTCATGGCCCTTACATGACGAGAAATTTGTTTATTGATGTCCGTTTGTGTGATTTAGCGAAGCGATCATCGATACCAATCGACATTTCATTTAAAACTTAAGTTTTTATGCTGTTTTGGAGGATGTCTCCTAGAATTTTATATTTTTTAAAAAAAAGTAGGTTACTAGACGGGTAAAGTTGAAAATTGTAGATTTTTCAAAAATGTTCTGACGATTTTATGTATATTTTATAAATAAATATTTAAATTTAAATTCTTCAAAAACGACATAGTTTATTTATGTTACTCAAAGGTGTAAAAATAGGTGCCTCAACTAAAGTATCTACGCCTGATTGGAGGAGAAGTCAATAAGGAGTCAATAGGGTTGCAGTACTTGTTTACCTTAACTTAAGGCAAACAAACTAAAGTGTCTGATTGGAGGAGAATTAAACTATTTGTACAAATATTATCTGATAAAACCATCCTGCTTTATATTGCCCTTTCCACTAAGACTTTTTTGATCAATATATTTTTGCATCTTACATATGTATATGCAGAGTGATACTCCCGGATTCATTGGGCTCTAGAACTTCCAACTAAAGTCCGGTTTTCATGCGGTTTGTTGCAAATTATCAAGGGAGAATGGGAGGTTTATGGGACTATGTTTACTGGTTTAAATTCATCCGGGGTAATACCGAGCAGGCCGCAAGAAAAACAGCAAATATTCGCCATTGTACGTTACAGTTCGAATGAGATATTGGATATTTGAAGCGAAATTGAAGAATACAAATTAAGTGTTAGTGAGAATACAAATTAAGTGTTAGTGAAATGAAATGAAATCTTTAAGTTTTATGTCCAACAACATCCGCCAGCGGTGTCCGATGCTTCCCTGCCTTACTCAGAAGAGATCCTTCCTGCAATTTATTCACTAGCGACCATATTATGTTCCTGTTTCGGGCAGAACGTGAGGCAAAGTTGCGTGTAGCTGCCCTTTGCGTAGCAACAACAGATCCCGGCCTCTAAAATCTTTTTAACGATAAAATCACGTTGCTCCAAAGAGTACATTATTGTAACTGCGTCCTGATCATATTGGTACAGTAGCACAGCATAATTCTCAATACGAAGGCCCAGTTTCCTGTTTCTTATTGATCGTCGCGAGGTTACCATCTAACGAAGAAACTCAAATCCCCATACCGCACCTCACCTAATTCCAATTCGGTACAGTGGCGAATATTTGCTGCTTTTCTAGAGGCGCGGCCTATATTACCCCAAATGAATGTAAACCAGTAAGCATAGTTCCATAAAACTTCCAACGTTCCTTGATAATTTGCCACAAACCGCATGAAAATCGGACTTCAGTTAGAAAATCTAGACCCCCAAATGAAATCCGTGAGTTTTAAAAGAATCACCTTGTATATGTTCTATGATGTACTATATAGGAAAGGTGTTTTTAGTTGTTCCTATAACTATTCTCTGAACTTATAGTTGTAATTGTTTTATTTCTGACAAAAAGTGTCAGCTTCATTGTGTGATGAAAAGTAGTTTATAGTAATACCCCGCAAAAGACATGCAAGAGGTATTGGACTCAAGGCAGAAAAATAAATTTGCTTTTCTTGAAATAGGTAATAACATTTTATTCGTTACATTATATGGTTTTCGTTTTCACAATATGAAATGTCGTAAATTATTGTAAGTAGTAATATTCAATATGTATTACACCGAATCTACCGTACACCAAAATTTCCCCACACCGAGTTTTCCGTACACCGAATTTTCTGTACACCGAATTTTCCTACACCGAGTTTTCTTACACCGAATTTTCTTACACCGAATTTTCCTACACCGAATTTTCCTAGACCCGTTCTTTATATGTTCTTTTATGTTCTTTAAATAATATTCGAACATTGTTTTGAAAATTTTCACAAAAATAAATAAATAAATGAATAAATCTCATGAACTTTGAACTTTCGTTTATCCCATCCTAAAAATTGATCATGCACATCAAAGAAACAAAAAGCAAGACTTGTAAAACTTAGTATGCTTTTCAAAACAATGTTCGAATATTATTTAAAGAACATAAGGAAATTTTTGTAATAACTTGAAATTTACACAAATAATCCAGCTTCCAAATAATTTATCGCATCTATTATACTTTCTAATTTCAATGACATGGAGGACCTACAACTATCGATGGTATTAAACCTCGTTGTATATGCTATGGCGAAATAATTATTCAAGAAAAGCAGGACCGGGCTGGATAGGCACTCTAGTTCTATTGAAACATTCAGAGCCAAGTAGCACAAATTGACTATGAAATGTATTTTTCACTTTAGTTTGATATTAAGTTTTTCTATGCAGTGTCAGTACAACCCCGAAAATAAACAAGCTAACCCTGTACGAATCTGGTTTTACAACTTTGAGGAAGGGGTACAAAACATCACGGCCGTCTTGCACTGCAGCGACTGCGGACTTGTTATCCCAGTCACTGCTTCCGTGATGTATTTATCATAAGTGCAAGTTAAATAATTAATCTGAAAGTTATTTTCGATACCAGTTTGCTTGGAACCTACCACAGCGTTCCGTTTCTTTTTAATTTTCATTTCAAACTCACGATTAAATATTTCGGGTTGTCAGTATTATAATAAACATGAATAGATTTAAACGAGAAGGATGTGAGTGAAGCCCTTAAACTGTATGCCCATGTGTCATATGATCTAACTGTAAAAAAGAGACGTTAACTTCAATAAACAACAAGCAAAGGGGATGGTAAGGAATGAGAAAAACGAATGATGTTAAAGAAACAAGTGGAATTAAGAAAATAGGAGGAAAGGGCAGAACCACAAAGAAACCTACACACATTGTTTTTGTGCAGCACAAAAGTGCAATAAGCATGAGATGGATTGAATCAGGGATTCAGTACCAGAGGTGAATACTATTCCACTGATCCACCGCGGTCCCGTAGTTAGAAGTCCATATCTCAAGCCTCCCTCCCCCTACAAACACACAATTTTGAAATTCAAAGTCTTTTGTACGGCAAAGGCTTGTGGTATTTTTTTACCTTTTGTATCGAAAACCCCAAGTTTTGTGCTCTCGCCGTTCTCAAGTTATAGTAAGAATAATTTGGGAGGGCTGGAGACTTTGGAAGTTGAAAGTTCATTCTGTGCAAAATTTTTGTACTAGTTTTGTGCTGAAAACTCCTAGTTTTGTTCTCTTGCCATTTTTGAGTTCTCTCTCTATTAAATATGGGGTACCCATCTCTCCAGCCACTATTTTAAAAATTGAAAATCTTTTCTATGCCAAAGTTTTTTTTTAACCCTTTTACTCTGAAAACCCCAAGTTTTGTGCTCTTTTCGTTCTCAAGTTATAACAAGAATAAATTTGGAGGTGCGGGATGAACCTACCACTTTGGAAATTGAAAGTCTTTTATATGTCAGTTTATATCCCCAGTTCCGTGCTCACATTTCTCAAGTTAAAGCAACAATAAATTTGAGGGGGCTGGAGACATGCAACAACCCACTTTAGAAATAGGAAGTGTTTTCTATGCTAAAGTTTGGTGCCGTTTTTTGCTGAAAACCCCGAGTTTTGTGTTCTCACAGCTTTCGACTTACCCCCATTTTAAATGTGGGGGATGTATATCTCTAGCTCCCTTTTTAAAAATTGAAAGTTCTTTGTATGCGAAAGTTTTATGCATCTAGTCCAACTTATCGCGAATATTCTTAGAACGTACACCAATCGTTTATGATTTGTTTGGGAGGATATAGGAGTGAAGTCCCAAAGTTAGAAGTTTACTATTTTAAAGATACATTACCGCAAAATTGGGGGCCAACTTCGTGAAGTTATGACCCCATACGTCACATATAATTTTAAAACCTACAAAAATTGCTTTCAAATTTTTTGAGAGGATTTAAGACTGAAATCCTAAAGTTTAGAAGTTTACACTTCTCAAGATACAACCAGTAAAATAAAGGAGGGCCCCCATTCGAATAATGAAACCTACGTTAATTGTTTTGGATTTGTTTCGAAGGATTTAGGGGTGAAATTGTTAAGTTTATGAGTTAAAAGTTCTGGATATACAGTGCAACAAAATAGTGTGGTCTCCCATTAGTCAAACTCTTCGTGAAAATCAATCGTTTAGGAGTTGTTTGCGAGGACTTAGGAGTGAAGTTCCAAACTTCAGGATTTTTTTTTGTTTAAGATAAAGGGCTGGAAATAGTTTACGTGTTGTTTGCCACGACTTCATTTTGGTGTTGTTTGCCACGGTATTATCTCTGGCTTATCTTATGTCACAATCGTGAAGATTTATACATAATCGACTCATAAGCTGAGGGTTGCCAGATGACCATATCATAAAAATCAAATCTATTATATTTATAAACATAATACATACAATACACACTGTCCCAAGCACGTTATTGGGTACTACGCTATCAGCTGCTAACGCCGCTGTTAAATTTATTGAAGTTGAGTTCAAGCACTCGATGTAATCATTTGTGTGCTTAAAATCTCCCCAAATGCATTTTCAAAATTTATATGACGTACAATTTGTGTGCGTTCGAATGTGTAGCCAATGTTGAATGTAGGCATTTCATCAGGACCACCCATAAGTAGGAGGTAACCATCCCGAAAAATGAGAACCCGGACCTTCAGGAGGGGCATGGTTTTTTTTTTTTTTTTAATCTTTCATAGCTTTCCTAGAGATTAAATTAAACAAAATTAGATTTAAATATACGGATTTAGCAATCTTTTAAACATCTTTGGTGAGAGGAAGGAAACTTCTATTGGTAATACAAAAATTTAGTGACTTTTGTATTGTTAGTTGGCTAATTTCAAGCCCACTCAGAGAGCTCCTTTGTGGCTAAGCGGTTAGTGTACGCGCCTTTGACGTGGAAGACCCGGGTTCGATTTCAGCTGGAGCTCATATGGATCGGATTCCACGTTAAACTGTAGGTCCACATCTCATATAACCTCGATGCTGAGCGGGTCACTAAAAATTAAATCAAATCAATTCAACAGAGATTATTAAAATACATGGGTCGGCAATCCCTTTATAGCTTTTTTGAAACAAGATGGAATGCGCATGAATTGGAGTAGATTTGAGTTAAACACCCCATTCAGTAGCAGACTGAGACATGAACCTACATCTTAGCATGGAATCCGATCCAAATAAGTTTTCGCCGGTAATCTAACCCAGGTCTCCTACCCCAAAGGCGCGTGGCTATCCACATAACCACAAGGGAGCACTGTGTACGATTTGATACAATAAAACCTATGGCAGAAGTAAACTAGCAGATTACATTTCTCTAAGTTTGAAACATTAATTCTCTCGAACGTTTGAAGGTAAAATTTAGACCATATATAAATGTAAGAAGTTGAATTCCGCAATCGAAAGATAAATCATTCGATACTGAACCACCCCCAGAAAAAAAGAACAATTTAAAATATTGTTTTCGTGGTGTAATCGTACACAAGATCGTATCTCAGATGGATTCTAGGGGTGCATAAATGAGAAATATTTGCTTAATTTTTCAAGCAAGTCTCACGTCAGAGTAAACACTTTAGATGACAGTGATGCAGTGGGTTCTTCTGTTTCTTACCACTTTCTTCATTACACTATTTTTCATTCATTCTGATCATTACCATATCCTTTAGCTTACACGTCATAACCATGGGAAATAAAACTGAAATATTTCATTTCATTTTTCTAAAGTATATGAAACCCAGTTCTTTAGTCGCGTAGCATAACGGAAAAAGTAACATTTTGTAACAGCCCATATTAAAAACTCAGTTAAAAGAGAAAATGCAATTATATCAATTTACTAAGCTATTGTGATATTAATGATGTTTTGTGTTCAAAGGCGAGAACATTTACCACTTGTTCCAGAGAATCAAAAAGAGAGGTGCCTTGCAACCCTTCCTTTTACTCCAGGTGTGTGTGAATTTTCGCGATAATGAGAGATGGTAAGATCGGAATGCAAATCGGGGCAAAATGGTGGCAATCAACACGAAAATCGAGTCGTGGCAAACAACACGCCACCTGAAAATACTGGGGATTAACTTCGTGAGGGAGTAACTTCCTAAAACTAGCTCGTCACCAAAAAAAAAAAAAAAAAAAAAAAAAAAAAAAAAAAATCAAGCTCACCCTCGAAAGTCTCGGTCTCTCGTTTCGAATATCGACAAAAAAATACATATATATACCACTGTCTTTACTCAAAATGCACGCATTGTTAAGTTACATTTCTGATAGTAAACAATTACCCTTGGGTGACCGTGTTCAGAGTGGTATACACGGGAGAAAGAGGAATTCCACCTCTGATCACAAGGTATATCGAAAGTGTTTAAAACAACTCAAATTTTGAGTTGTGACTCAATATACTGTAGATCTATTCCATTTCAAGTCATTTTTAGTCAAAGAGCATGTTTTCAACAAATTCCGAAACCTAATTTTGTAAAACAAGCACATAAGATTTCTACCTTCTAATATTATTTTGTTACACATAGCGGTAGATCCAGAGGATTTTTTTTTTCGTTGTAGAAGTTTAATGAAGCAATACATCGCAAGAAATTACTTGCATTGGCGTTCTTGCTCAGAAAATTTCGACCTTCGAAAATGCAGGTAGCCATTTCTTGTTCTTTCTTTTTAAGATGTGATATTTTGCGCTATCGCTTCGTTCTGAAGGTTTGGTGCTGATTGCCACGTATGCTGACTGCCACAGCCAATTATTGGTGCTGATTGCCTCGACTGGCGCTGATTACAAATATCAAGGTGCTGACTGTCACGACGGTGAGCTGACTGCCACGAGCCTGTGAGAAACTATTTGGAAAGAGCGGAATTAATCCATCATACTAAATTTACTAATCATCATACTAAATTAATATGAGGGATTAATGTAGTAATCACCACAGCAAATCTATGTAGTATCCTGTAAGTTACAAAGTTGCTCACTAAGTGTAACGACATACGCTTGGATGTTTATAAAGGGATTGGGTTTTTTCTGTTATATGTACAATTTGCACATTTCGTTGTTTAAATTAATTGTTTTATTGTATTATTTAATGGATAAGTATTATAAAGTAAAATTAGTGTGTATTTATTCACCCAAATAATGTTTTTAGAGTCAAAGGAAGGGCTATTTAAACAATGATAGAAGGACAGTTCTTGGCATTAATAATAATAATAATAATAATAATAATAATAATAATAATAATAATAATAATAATAATAATAATAATAATAATAATAATAATAAGAATAATAATAATAATTCCACGTCTAAAGAACTAGATTTTCCGGATGATCATCTTCGCTTCGAAGATGGAATTTCCTTTCTGCAGTACAATAGATTGGAACAAGATAAACGGATTTTGTATTTTGGATATGATGGTCTGAAGTCAGTGCTGACAAGGGAAGTTCGGGACAAAGCACTCGCCTGCAGAGAAACTAAGCATACCATTTGAAGGACCAATTCATGCTGATTTCAACAGGTAATAATATTCCTGTACAGTTGAGAACTGTTCGAGATATTCAGATTGGATGTTTATATGAAAAAATGAGTGGATGCATATTTAAAAGCGTTAAGTATTTTCTCCCATAGCGAAGCCTGATGTTTTGAACTTGCTACTGCTTGATCACTGGGTCCATTCACAGACAAATTGTTAATTACAAGTTGCATGACGGATGACAAAAGACGTAATGGTTGAGAAGATACCAAAGAACTGCTGCACACGGGGATACAACCATTTGATGTGTTTGGATTCCTATCAATCAAAGATTATGGCATAAGATTTGTACAGAGTATGAAACAACTTCATCAGGACGTTATGATGTACCAACGAAATAATCAAATACAGTTCGTGTCCATACGAATCAGTTCCGATCACCGCAATACATTGGATTGTTTCATTTTGCGTTTTAGACAACTAAAGTTATGTGAAAATTATGAATAATCTGAAATCTACTTTACTAATGACATCCGCTCTTTCTAGCCTTAGCAACACAGTTCATCATAATTTTCTTCCATCACTTTAGACTACTTGCCGAAAAAAAAATATGTTTGTATATAATATGGTTATTAGGTAATTTCTTCACCTTGACATTCCTACCGTTGAATTCCTGTTCAGTTTTCTTAAACGCATTCGCAGCAGTATAGTTTCATAGTCCTCATATATTTCGATTCTTTAGCTAACAAATTCTTAACTCTCTGAAAGAAGTCTTACGATCCTGCTTGATTTGATTGTGAATTTCGATTTTTAAAAAAAAATCTTCTGCATTCTTAATGAACTCAAAATGTATATTATCTACCTTTTTGTTCTTAATTTTGCTGTATGTCTTTGAATTTGTCCAATGAACCATCCTCGTTTACTTCATTTTCCGTTTTAATGTCTAAAATGTACTGTTTATTCTTGCTGTCATCCGACACCTCAATGTATTTTTTCCATCTTCTTCAAACTCAATTCACTCATTAAACACTCATTTCTATCTTTAATTTCTATATTGTCATAGTAGTTGTCCCTTGCTGCCCTTCTACAGTATTCGCATGAAATTTACTCTCATATATAATATTCAAATTTCTCTACCTTTTTAAATTCTTTTTGGTCACCTTCGCTTCTATTGTATATTTCCGTCTTTGTAGATTTCCCTTCTTCATTCGAAGATAAACTTTCTATACATCCTTTCCTTCCCTTATCCAGTCCCCCTTCCGTCATGGAAACCAATTGTTGCTGGTTAAGCAATGAAAAACTTATGTGCCTGCAGCAGATACTACTTTGACTAACCAAGAAGCGTAACTTTAAAAATAAATAAATAAATAAAATCCTTCTTTCAAAGTGACATACGTCAGGCGGACATTCTATTCACGTTAACCTAATGTTTAAGAGCAGGCATAATTTTAATTTGTTCTGTCTATATTTTTACTTCTTCCACATAGATCTAAATACTTTCAGCATTGATCCATTTATCTCCTACTCAGAATATTTGAGGGACGCGTCCCCTCTTTAGACCGCCAGAGACGCCCGTGAAGCCAATAGAGTTGACACTAGCACCAATTATTATCTTAACAATCGATATAACTGTTTGATGGATTTGTAGAGCGATGCTAATGCTCACAATTAATATGCAATGTTGCCACATAGTGAAATTTTAATTCCCCATACCAGCTGAGGGAGGCCCCGGGGAGCATTCCATCATATAAGATTTTCTCTTTATTTTGACCTGCAGAATAGTGTTCTGTAGTTTGTGGGCGCCATTTTTAGGACACCCGATATATATATTTATATCTATATATAAAAATAACCGATATTAGTGTCGTATCCATAATTTTCGGGGTCGCTGAGACGAACAGTGACACTTCCGATGCTGTTTAAATCTTCTAAGTCCAGCTCCCATTAGTGCTCTTAAAGGGTATGGTGACTTTAAAATAATTGAAAATGATCGATATTAGTGTCGAATTCATAGTTGATGGGTGACAGTATTTTTGCCCTATATGTCCAAAATGAAACTTATTCTCCCCGTGCAAAGAATGGGCATTCTGGTAGCGAAAAAAATGAGAAATTGTACAATTTAAATTTCCTATCATTCAAATACATTCTTGCTGCTATCTACTGTGTTATCTGGTAGGATATTGAATAACTCTGATTCAGCAGGAAGGAAATTAACTATAGTATTGAAGTTGACTGTGAAGAGTTTCTCTGCATAGCAAGTACTGAGGTTATATGATAAGATCCGTTGTTTAAAGTGAAACGTGGATCATTATTCGAGTTTTATCCAATGCTTGATATACACCCTAATGATTGAATCCGCGAACACGCATAAAAGGCACGAGTGTTGGCCACCTAGTTACGAATGGATATGCCACACAACTCAAATTGAATAATACAAGCAAAAAATGATACTACTTACACATTTATTTTGTTTTATACTATTTACTTTGAGCCGAGATCGGGACTGAGACCACTTTTGTCAAACGAGACGAAACCGGAACTGCAACCTCGTTTTCGAACTCCTTCAAATTTGACTATTCTTTAAAATAGCTTGTCTAAAAAAAAAAAAATCTATAATTTAAATTAGAAAGTTTTAATGATTTTTTATGATCAATTTTATATCAATTTGCGATCATTATTAGCGAATCATTCATATAGGTATTGAGAGTAATCAATAAATCACCATAAATCATCACCAGGACTGTTGTTCACACAGGCGGTGTCAGATACAACTATATGTAAAATTTGAATGGCTGATGCCATGAATGATAAGAATGGTACCATATTTTATTAAGCTTATTTCTATGTGCCAGATAAAAAGGAAAGAACCATATCTTTGAAGTTTTTTTAGGGTACACAGACAGTAGAGCCTACAAACAATGAAAGCAAATAGTATCTACTCTAAATGCACTAGCTCATTCGTAACACTTGAGCAAGTGACAAGAGAGCGTTGCTTTTTTATAAGAAAAAAGAAAAGAAAAAGAATGAAAAAACAACTGACATAGTTTTCTTGAAACATTCATAGTAAAGGGAAATTCAAATGATTTAAGAACACAAAGGAAAAATTTAACTTGATGATAGAATTTCTATTTCACTCCCGTCAGTAACAAAAATGCAGGTGTGTAAAATTTTTGTTCTATTTTCATGTATTGAAGCAACAACTTGCCACATGGGAGGAGTTCCCCACCCCTTCCGCATTATGAAACCTTTTGCTGTGATTTAGCTTTTTCCGTTTCCCGACTATCCACTACCGATTTCTTCACACAACTGGATACTTGAGATGCAGTTTACAGAGGTCACATGGATCACAAGCACTTTGGAAAGAGACACCTGTGAAAAAGGGGGAAAGGGTAATCGGGTTAATGATCCCTAAAGGGTACCGCAGTGACTAAGTGCTAAAGGTATAACATCTGGTGATATTCGTCCTTTGTTCAATGGCAGGAAGTTTCATGTGAATTTTATAGTGTACAAAGCGGTGTTTGAGCTTTATTCTACCTTTCTTTGGCGTTACATGGGTTCCTCCATTATAATTCACTGTATATCATTGTTGTTCTTCATCTCAATGGGAGTAAAACGAAGATGTTGAGGACTCATGCTTGGTTTAGAGGTTAGAACGCTTGCCTTCGGCGCGCGTAGCCCTAGGTTCGATTCCCACTGTGATACGAAAAGAGTGGTTCTGATTCCACAATAATAAGTAGATTCACGTCTCCTTCAGCCACCACGGCGTAAGAGTGGAACGTTAAACTCAAACAAACCAAAAACAAAAATAGGTTAAGCTTTCATTTCATGTCGAGTTTTCTTCAATTATGAGTTTTATTTTTAAAAGTAGTGTACTTAACCCGTAGTGTTAAACACAACTTACGAGTAACGAGTAAGTTCTATGTTTAATTCTATGTCTAAAATCCGTCGATCGAGTTTTTCATTGTTGCAATGTTTTGAAATATTTTCCATAAAATTTATTCTACCCGTGCGAATAGCGGGCATCATAGGCACTGACTTTGGGGGGGGGGGCAGGACACTTTTGGCCCCCCAATATTTAAAGGTGGGGTCCTTGCCCCCCAATATAATCCAGTTTAGGAAAAAGTAACAAAAAGGAGAAAGAATTTATGTCGTAAACTTCGTCGTACCTTTAATTCAATATTAGGAACAGCCTTCTTATTCGATACAAAATGCCACTTTCAAAGTTGTGTTTAATAGAGCTCTGAAGCTTCAACCAACACTATCGCAGTACTGATATGACAAGGGACGATCAATGTGGTGCGCAAACTTCCAGTAAAGTTCCCAAATTTTGAACTTGAATTTGTTTTAGGCAAATTTGATTTAGGTCTTGAAATTCGCAGCGGAACGGATGGAGCGGACCGAGATCCTGTAGGGGAGGGTCTTTCATCCAGCACCTAATAGAAAACGTCTGAATATGATTATATATTTATTCCTTGTTTGCCCTCCCCCGATCGGCGTAAATCCGTCTTCAATATTGCGTGGGTGGAGTAATATATATATATATATATATATATATATATATATATATATATATATATATATATATATATATATATATATATATATATATATATATATATATATATATAAGCAATGTTCAAAATATTTATGAAATTCAAAAACAATGTTGTGGAGGATCAGGGGAGCAGAGTTGTCTTCAGTGGCGTATAGGGTGCTATCGGGCTCAAGATCGCCCCGTAATAAATATGTTAGTTTTTCGCAAATCAATAATTCTTCTTAGCATTTCTAAGAATGTCATTGACTTTCCATTTTCTTATGCTCTTTGTTCAGAAATAATAGGCCTACTGTATTTGCCAAATTTCATATAATGTAAGAATTGCGTCCTCTTTTTCTTTCTTTTGTCCTTTCTAATTTTCTGTTTCTTTTTCTTGATGTTACTATCTTTGGTTTCGCCTATCATACTTTATCGACCGTTGTTAGTTGTGATTCAAGTCGGCCGTCATCAGTAACACTTAAACTAACAGGAGTTGATAAGCGAAACTGGTGTTCCACACCAACTTGAGCGGATATCAACATGACGGAACTTTAGTTATTATAAACAAAGAAAAAATTATATCGTTTTGTTATTTTAAAAAGAAGGAAATGTTTGAATTAAAGAAAATCAAAACGGGGGAATAATTAACCTGGAAAATTAGGTAGGCCAAGAGTATACTTCCTTTTTCTTCTATGGATATAATAAAAGGTGAGATTTACTCCTAAGATTTTGTATTATACCATATAGGATTTATCGGTCTGCAGTTCTTGCCATTGAAATTTCAATTCATGCATAAATTAAAATACATTTAATTCTCAAACTCAGGTGGGCAATTGTCACTTCCTTCCCTGTGTTGGGCGTAGCCCCTCGAAACACAATCCTAAAGCCCCCACTGGTTATGTGCAACATTGCGAGGTGGGCAGATTTGAGACTTATTCTAGGGAAGGGAGATGAAATCCATATTACGGTAAAGGGCCGCAGTGGCTCAGTGGTAGACCGTTCACCTCTGGTGCATCGGGTCCCGGGTTCAAACCCTGCTCCCGCGACGTGCACTTTGTAGTGGTCAAACACCATGTGCGTGGGTTTATTCGGGGTTGTCCCGTTTTCTCCCACTTTCTTCGTTCCACCATTTCATTAATTTCTCATTATCACAGTCTCCTTTAGCACAGCCAGCATAACCATGGGACACAAAACTCAAAGATTTTCATATTACGGTAGATGAATCTGATTTCTGTGATGAACACGTTGTAGAGTATATTATGTATTAGGCGATGCAGATGAAGTAGTAGTAGTACACATCCGTATTACAAATCACTGCTGTGAACGCATTCTGAAATCTTAATACATGAATATTTATAATTGGTATGTTTCCAATTAGGCATCAACAATTATCCACGTTAAAATTTTGGACACTTGTTTTATAATAATATAAATAATGACTTCCCCAAAACTATGAAGAAAGAAAATTATGTATGACGCAACAATACTCTTATTTGAGCAAAATGATGATAATCTCAACAGCATTACAGGAATCGTTACAGAAATCTGACACGTATCATATACACTTTAGTTAACAGATGTAACCTTAAAATTACGGAGAAAAATATTCCAGCAATTAAATTCTTTTCTTTACTTACGAAGCATGAGTAGATGCCTAGTCTGATACTACAAATAGATAAAATGCGCGTTTACTGAAAAGATGGGTTCTACTGACGTAGGGTAGTCTATATACTCTTCGTGTGCTAGGGCCTAGGAGGGAGGAGGAGATAAGATTTCACATCAGGTTACGTCACGCACAGTCGCACACCTTCATTTTCATTAAAAATGGAAAAGCCAAAAGAAATCAATTTTATCTCACTTTCCTTTGAGGCAGTCGGACACAAATCATCACACTTATCTGCAAAAAGCACTTTTCAAATCGGATTATTGGGGGAGCCTCCAGTTCCAATGTTGGGGGACATGTCTCCCAATTTCCCCGGGATTTTTGCCCGTACCGACAGCTGGGACAATTTTCCAGAATGAGTAGAGGGACATATTCTCCTCTGGCATTTATTGCAATTTGTGCCCAAGTAGCGGATGTGGAATTAATACATATTGATGAAACTACTAAACGCACTACAGCACGAAGTTCAGTTTGAACTACTACTGAATACGATTCTTTCTAATATATATATATATATATATATAAGCTGAGAGAAATAAATTCCATCATACATTCCTTTATGGCAGACGGACACAAATCATAACACTTATCCCAAAAAGCACTTTTTACGTCAGATTATTGGAGGACTGTTCCCCAGGTCCAAGACTGGGGGACATGTCCTTCTCATCCTCCCGGGATTTGCGCCAGTGGCTCCCCCAATATTTTCATCAAGTCGGCGTCTATGAGTGTTACATTCCGTTATTTTCATATTTTTTATTAAATTTTCTGGGCATGATGTGTGTATGTTTGGTATAAGTTATTATTAATGTCTGTGTAACATGAATTATGATATTATTCTTATTAACACTCCTAAAGGCAATATTTAGATGCATGTAGCAAATTCCTTAGTGTGTCGAATTTTGAACAGCTTCTCTCTCCCTACTATGTTCTAAGAAATATGGGTATATTTTATAGGTTTTAAAATATATCACCGATAAAAGCGTCAACCAGAATAGCTATAGCGCGAATTCCATTGCAATCAGTACAATAATTTCCAACTTACAAAGGTGTACAAGTATACACAATTTTGAATCAACCTTTTATCTTATCGGTGCCATTATGGGGTTTCACTGTATATTATTATTAATATTATTATTTTATGTCATTCTTTTTTCACGACGTAGCATTCATATATCACACAGCTGGAAAACTGGGAATATAGTTCTGTATAGTTAATGAGACCATGTAATTAATACATTCGTTTAATGTATCTTTTAATGTCTTTATTACTGATCTTGAACAATAAAGCACATTTTACTTATTTTTGCATAAAGCGTGATACTTGATATGCTTCTTAGTAGGTATAGCAAATATGTTCCTCAGGGATATTGCTATTTCAAGAATTTCAAACCAAAGTATTCTAAAATCAATACTTTGTATTTTTCTGTAAACATAAAGTATGTAACTGAATTAAATTATGTACCGCTGTATTTTCTAGTTTTCTTGTATTGCTGATAAAACATTCTAGTCTTGGATTTGTGTGCTGTAATATGCATCTCTATTACAGTACACAAATGGCATGTGTGTTACAGCATAAATATTCATGAGCCAAGTGAGTTTATATCATAAGTTTTGTAAAAGGAGCTTCAATTCTTCCCAGATTCTGTATGCAATAAATAAACTCTTTCTTGTAATCTTTGGTGACTTTGCCATTGCACCCTCGGTATTCATATCTCTCTCACGTAAGAAATCCGTCTGGCTATTCGAGGCCGCGGTGGCTCAGTGCTAGAGTGTTCACCTCTGGTGTATGGGGTCCCGGGTTCAAACCCTGCTTCCACCAAGTGAACTTTGTGGTGGACAAACACCGTGTGCGTGGGTTTCCTCGTGAATCTCCCGTTTCCTCCCACTTTCCTCATTCTGCCATTTCATTTATTTCTCATAATCACCCTCTTCTTTAGCCTAGCCGAAATAACCTTGGGACGTAAGATTTCACCTTCATTTTTCCGGCTGGCTGTTGACCTTCTAATACTTCTGTGTAATTGGCAATCGCAGAAAATAAACTTCCACATATTCTAAACATTTCATCTCAATTTCTACTGCGAAGGCACGGAAAATTCTGGAGTGCTAGATGTTAATAGAACGACGTCATAATTCTATCTTTTTAATCGATTATTAAATTTGGAAGTGGTAAAAACAAAGTAATATGGAAATCAAAGAATCGGAACAAAACTCTCCCAAAAGACAGAATCTACTGCTATGATGGCTTGTAGTTAGGGATGGACATGGCGAATGCGAGAGAGTTTTCTTTCAATTCCACTCGAGAGCTCGGCTTGGAAAATTTATCCAACTCGACTCGAGTCAAATCCAGTGTAGTTTGAAGTACACTGGATGGGCGGATATATGAAGGGGAAAGGATCACACGCGAGCATTTTCTTTGTTCAAGGGAAGGATACAAGGAGGAGTTCGGACCTTCAGCACCGAGGTCACATTCGCCCTTTAGGTTGGGCTAGGATTAAGAAAGAAAGCGGCTCTAGCCTAAAAGAGTAACTATCATCCCAGCATTCACCTGGAGGGACTGAATAAATCAGGAAACCCCTCAGTCAGGATGTCCTACCGGAGCATGGATTCTTGCCAACCTCGACCTACTAAATAACGCGTGGCAGGCATAGTGATCTGATCTCTACTCCACTGGCTGAGTGATTACACACGACTTCAATATTCATGGCAGTACCGTTACTACTCACAAACAAGAGGAAGGGGCAAATACAAAACAAAATTAAATTAAAACAGAGTGAATTTTACTATACATATGTTTATTAAAACGTTGATATTTACTTATGATTAATAACCGAAAATATAGAAAAAGAAATATCTGTCTACTGAGCAATGAGCATTACTATCTAAATAGAGGTGACCTAATAGATTAAAGAATTTGTCTTCAGAACAACAACTGGTAGTTAAATGTTAACTCGTACTGTTCACCAGCGTTGGATAAAGGGAAAATGTCTGCCTATTAAACGGTTTATTCATTTCACAATAAATGAAATTTCAACGTTGAATCAACGTATGTATTACTAAGGTTTGTGGTGACGCCAGTGCCGTGAACATTGAAGTGGGATATGATCCTTCATCTTTCATATGCTCGTCTCTTCCATCTTTCATCTTTCGTGGTTCAGAACACTTCAAACTACCCCGTCTTTCATTCACTTTGTCCATTAATGGCGTGGCGTGGTAATGCTACATTATTCTTTAATTGAGCGCTACACCACTGTAGAGCTCAGATGCTTGGTTCAATTTGAAATATTGAAACATTTTAGACCGAAAGCCTATACTTTCCAGTAGCATTGCTCTCTTATGTCTCATCACTTTTTCATATCTTTAATCGCTATCTAGATGGCCTGTGCAACCATACTTATGGGGCACCGTTTATTTATACAGTACACTCACATCCTATATAATATACTGTATATACGGGGATAATGTGTGCAGATGGACGTTTGTTGTTCATGAAACTAATCATACTTCAGATGTTTTTAATAATATTGAAAACATCTTTCACAAAGCCTGTAACACATTGTTGGAAATCCCTGAGAAATTGAATCGTTGCATCATGTTAAGCAGCAAGCAGGGGTGCAGCTGCACTGCAACAGAAAAAAAAAACTTATTCCTTGTTCACTTTGTTGAAATGATCTGAATATTTTCTTAAAGAAACGTAGCGTTCAGAAAACAATGCTCTGAATAAGTACATTTCTCCACCAAAAAAACGGGAACAGTAAATGAAAAATTGAAGTTGGGGTGCACGTGCACTCAATTGGTGCTACTAGGTTTAAAATGAATGAAAATAAAAGTTTTATATAATTTCAAACTTAGTTTTAAATTTTATATAAGAAGTGCTCTCAAGGTACTCGTATTAGTAACCCCTGAATCAAAAGGCCAGCCTAAAAAAATAACTATATGCATGTGATGGAAATGGATGAGAATAAAGTGTAACAGTTTCAAAAGTTTCAATTCTGTAAAACTTTTCTAAAATTCTAAAATAAGCACAATAGATGACTGCACACAACTCGAGCAGGATTTACAGGGTGTTGGGCAATGGTGTGCCAAAAACAAACTTTCATTGAATATCTCTAAATGCAAGTCTTTATCGTTCTCAAGGAAAGAAAATCCCATCAATCATCTGTATATAATTAATGGCATATCTCTGTGTAAACCAAATTCAGTTAAAGATTTAGGAGTAATTTTTGATTCAAAATTGACCTTCTCTCATCACATTGATGAAATCTCCAACGCTGCATTCAGAAACCTCGGTTTTATCTATAGAATGGGTAAAGAGTTTAGAAACGAGTCAACATTCATTAAACTTTATAATTTGTACGTAAGGTCCCGATTGGAATATGCGTGCGTTATTTGGACACCGAATGTAAATAAATACTTACAAGCGATAGAAAACATACAATTTAAATTTCTAAAAATGCTTACGTACAAGAAAACTGCTTTCTATCCCAAACAGATTCCCTACGTGGACTTAGTAAGGAGTTGAATTTCCTAACGTTGACGAATCGACGATAGATGTTTGATTTACTATTTTTATATAAAGTATTAAATAATAAAATTGACTGTCCAGAGCTACTAACGAAAATATATCTGAGCGTTCCAACAGGCAGAACAAGACCAGGGAATACTGGTATATTTTTCTGTGAAAGGGCACGAACAAATATTCTCAGTAAATCTCCGCTGTGGAGAATGTGTGACTCCTACAATGAATTAAGTCATAAAACTGATGTATTAGATATATTCAGTATGTCAGAATATGTATTTAGAAACAAGATTACCGAGTACCTGACACTCGAAGTGCATTGATTAATTGTACGGGTAAAAGTATATATGTATATGTATGTATTATACGACACTATAATTAGGCATTAAGCCTGTTATGTTGTTTTCTAAATAAATAAATAAATAAATAAAAATGCTCCAAAGAACTCTGTCATAGTGTTTCTGAGGTCAACTTGAAAATTTTAAGAGATAACTGTTACAAAAAGTAGTGTTTTCTAATTCTCGAAGTTAAAAAAGTTACTTCAAAGTCTGAGGGAGAAGCCCGAGAGGAGCTTTGGGGACGAAACCCACATGCATAGAAACATGGAATATGATGGCCTATACCTACGCTTGGTTCGTCGGTGTCCGGGTCAGGGCTCCTTGCGGCGGAATATCAGGGTTCTACGGTAATAGATTTTCACGCTATTCTTCCGAGTTCATCCGCAGGTTAGTAAGCACTGTGTTAGCATTTTCTCGAATTACTGGGAAAGAATCCTATTTACAAAATTTTAGCTTGATTTTGCTACATGCAGCGATGTTCATGAGACGATATTTGGGATTGTCTCAGGGTAATGTAGTCTCGTCTCGTTTTCGGGATGTGACGAGATGTGAGATTGCCCTTTCTCGGGAGCAACACTAAAATTATTCCACATTACTGCTTACTTTTTCATAGCTTTCGTTTTCGAAACAAAGAAATCTATGATCTCTAAATGAGCTAAAAGGAGCCGCACGGGTGAACGAAGTATCAAACTCGATTCGACTCGAAAATCGACCTAAAAACTGTGACTAGAATACAGAAAATTTCTCTGCCTCGGCTGAAAACTCGACTCGTGCCCATTCCTACTTGTAGTAATCTGACAGTCTTTTAAGGCTATTCGTGGTATTTCTCGTGCCTTAACCGGCCTCTGGGGCCGCGAGTGTGCACCATTTTGTGTAAAAGTAAACACATCACTATTTTGGCAGGATGTGTATGGTTTTGTTCGGAAAGCATGTCCATGTTGAGGATAATGACGTATAATACACGACCCACATGACTACACCAGCAAATCAATTTGTAGTTGTAACTATATTTTTGGAATGTGCGTTTTCAGTTCTCCGAGAAGTATTGAAACCCTTGCAAAATAGTCCAAATTGTTTGAAATTTCAGTTTTCCTGAAATTATTTGTCTTTCCTCAAGAGAGTAACGCATAAATAGGTGATTATATTACGATAATTATCGAACGGTCTATGGACCCTCGAAAACGGACATTTTTCTTGTAAATATATGCTGATAGAAGAATTCTTAAGGGAATATTACACATGGCTTTACGCTTCTCTTTAAGTCCAATTCCACTTTGGAACTCTTAAGTAACAAGAGCATTTGGCCGTAGAAATAACAATGGAAATGAAGATAGTTTCGAAAGTAAACTGTGTAATTTGAATTTCCTTATCTTGTGTTCCATTCTATTATTTTTATATCTGCTCCTTTAAAGAATTATAAATGGGTCACGATAAAACTTTATTATGAGAATTCAACTAGACAATAATACATTATAATTCATTTTAGAAACAAAGTCAATCTCAAAAGTCGAGATGTGACTACGTGAGAGCTTAGTGCCGCAACGTAGAATAGTGGTCAAAGTACTTGTTCCAGTTTCTATTCTCGGTAGCATACTAAGCCGTGAATGAAGAACAGGCAAAACGGACCATATCTTTACAGAAACATTATATTATGTAGCTTCGTTTATGAACAAGAACGTCAGATTGCACATAATAAAATAATCGAAAACTTCCAATTTTATCACTACAAGACGCTATATACCCAGGAATACTTCCTTGTTACTTACCACCTAAGCAAAAATCGACCGTACTCACCATCATTGATTGGCATATTCTTTGCATAGCCTGTTAAAATGGCAGACAAAAGGAGCTGTAAAGCAATAAATCACTTCTAGTTTTCACGTGTCAGTACCTCACTAATATTCTTTTCCTCTTGGGAATTCACTCTACTTGTAGTTTCAACTTATACACGATATACCATAACAAGTAAGCGGAAATGATGTGTTTGTTATGATTTTCAGTAATATTTTTGTTATTTTTTATTTTCAAAATTTAATACCTACCATGTTCCATATTTAGTCAATTGTAAACACACAATAATCTCCGAGTTGCTTCGTGTAAATAGACAGAAGGCATACTAGCTGAGAGCAGGCCCGTAGCCAGCCGAAAAATGTAGAGGAAGCCCGGTAGAAGTTAGGGGGGGGGGCGAGCCAACCATATTATAGTTCTTCAAATAGTAACATCAGCAATTCATCATACCGGTATCTGCTCTTGAATGTTTATTTTGCTTCTACTTAATTCTATTATCCCCCCTTACACACACACACACATTAAGTTAACATTCTGTAATCTACATGAAAAAAAACTTGAATTTTATTAAATGGGTATTACTAACTACATGAATTAGAATTAAAATATAAATGTTTTGATAGTCCACATGTAATACTAATATTAAGTTCAAGAACGACAGAAATAAGGAAATGCAACTTTACTTAGGCTATTGTTTAGGGTTAACTTGCGAAGTTGCCCTTCCGTTTTTATCAAAATTACCTAGAAGAAATTGATAATTTGATTGTTTGTGTGCTTGATAACATGTAAGCGAAGCGTAATTTATGTGTAATACCTTTTGATAAGCGGTTATAAAGACGGGACTAATTCGCAAGTAGAGGGAATTACTTGTCTCTAGGTTAAGGACGGTTGGATTGTGGATAATTTTCGAGTAAACGTGCCTGCAAGTGTACAGGGTCTTTGCGCTGGATGTGAATTGACAGTAGTAACATTTCTAAAACATGATGTTGATAGTGAGGTTAATCTTCTGAATATTCATGGCTTAATTAGTGAAAGAACAAAGACCACCAACAATCGTTTACGAGTTTCTGCTTGAGATAGGAGAGTTCTACAAACCTAAGTATGTACTAAGGTAAGTGCAAAGTAGGCATAACCTAACCTAAGTAACCTAGTAGTGCATCATCCCACCTTACTTCGGCTTCTCCCTTCGCTCGTTCTTCCCAACTGCGCACTCCCCATTAACTACCCACAACCGTGCTCCGCGCGGCCCACCAGTCTCCCCTTTAGGTTAATAATGGATTTCCATATGTAATTGTGGTTTCTCCCCCGTACTCACACCCTCGAGGTAACGTAACAGAACATAAAATGAGTAAAGTTTAAGTAGAAATTGATGATTGCAGATTTTATTCTGTTTTTTGTTAAATATTAGGTGGATGGGTAACTTTGAAGTAATTCCCTTGTTGTATTTTTTTATTTAATATTTGTACTAAGTCCTTGTTTAAAATCTTAAATTAAACTCGTTTTATATAAATGAACCACCTGCACACTATACCAAGACGACACATACCAAAACAGCTAAAAAAAATACTATAATGTTATTAAAAACTACACTGAGAAAAAATGTATGCGGCTTACGTAATATCGTAGGTTGCATTTGTAAATCCTGTACCTTAGTTTTTGGACAACATACAGCAAGCGTATAAATGAAAACGCATGTTTTATAATACTTTCTGTATAAGTGTTCCATCTATACATAATTTCCGTATGAAACAATATAGGCTGTCAGGATCTCACATACAAATGGACGTATATAACATATAGCTGACGAAGGTAGCATACATATATGCATGCAATATAAGGAAGACTGTTAGACATCAGACATCCTGCAAAGGCATGATGTAACACCTAAGGGCAGTTCCTATGTAGCATACGGATAAGTTATGCTGCGTTCTGATTTTTGTAGTAAGCAAGAGGATTCCGTATATTTGTACAATATACCACTGTCCGGAGAACAGATTTTTCTCAATGTAAGTAAAACGCTGCACCCATCTAGTATCGAGTAAAAGCATCACTGCTTCTTTCATGTTGAATTACATTATTACGCGTACGCGACTAAGAAATAGTTCCAATTTACAACGTTTTTATATGAAAACTAGCTACTTCCACGGGATCTCCCACCCCAAGTACAATACAAAACATTTTGCTACTTAATTTCTCCTCTAAATCTTGCAAATTTTTACTAGTCCTGGCTCCACAACCCGGAATTTAATCCTTAAACTTAAACGTTAAATATGTTCACTTGCTCAGTTACTCATCTAATTAAGGTAATTTAGCTTAACTTTATTCTTCTACGAGAACAAACATATGAAAGTCTTTGCAACCATTACTTCGGTGAATGTTCCACCACAGTTCTTGTTTTACATATCACATCACAATAATTTGGCCCTACTAGAATCAATCGCCTTTAACGGAACTCGGAGCTCTTAATTCAATTCACAACTAATTGTTCCACAGTTAATCTAAGGTTTGCTGTTGACGAGGATTTTGCAATGCATGTATGTACTACAACTACACAATAGAATAACAATAACCTACCGCCGTTACAGTAATCGACAAAGATAAACGCTTTGTTCCTGCTCCTGTTTTTATGATTTGGCTTGCAGTAAGCACTTCGTCTCCTACCTCCCAGATCACTATTACAACTGTGGCGTAAAGTATTATGAACATATTCCTTCTTTTCGGAAAACTTGCTTCAATATATATTGTGTAATTTCATATCGAGATTCGAGAAGACTGATAAACTTTACTTTAACTCCTTTAAACTATGTTTAGAAGTGTTCGTCAAATAGTTAAAATGGAAAAATTCTTGGAATAATCTCTTTTATATTGGATTTTATTCTTAGTGTTCACACATAGAATTAATCGAGATTTTTTTGCAAGTCTTCAATTAAAATTTTAGAGGGGGCCCGGCCCCCTCTTGGCCCCCCGTGGATACGGGCCTGGCTGAGAGTAAGCGAAAACTTGCATTGACGCACTGTAGTGTCCATAAATCATGTCTATTTACTGTATAATTGCAGTATCTTTTCTTCTTTACAGAGAGAATGAAAATACTGTAAAGTATATCGAGAATGTAGATTACACTTTATAACCAGCGTGAGCCAAAACTATATTTGTAACAAGTTTTGGCTATTTTTGTCTCATGGTATCTAGCTACCTCAGCCTTTTAAAACGGGAGTGATAACAGTGTATAGAAAAATAGTCGTAAACGTTGTTTCATTTAGTCGTCCGTTTTAGACCCCTTGCATAATGTAGTTCATTCCAAGATGGGTCTAAACGCGCCGGAAACGAACCGAATAGACCCATTGGATAAGCAGCGTATCTATCTACCTCTGGTTAAGACTAACAAATGGCTACAGCAAACCAAGTAAAGTACTTTGGCTCAATAATATGTGGGCAACACCTAGACTTCCAATACTATTTATCGTTTATTTCTTTCGAAATAGAGATTTGATAACTCACAATTCAAGCGTTTTCCAATTGTCTCAAAACACGAGATCGACACCGTAATAGTCAAAATTATTTAAATTGTGATAGAAATAAGTCATAAATATTATAACGTCACAATATGTGCTTTTGGATTTTTCTCCCTAATTTTCTCTTATAGGGGCGAAAATTGGAAGTTTAGAGTTTTCTCCCTTTACCTGTACTATAAATCATATATATGAGGCATATGTTTAGTTGTTATATACAGGAAGTTGCCTATGGATTTTGAAGAAAAATATCACAAGTGAAATTACAATGTTTAATTTCACAAATGGCCCCTAGTTTACTCTCTTTGAGGGGAAATTTTGAGTTTTAGAATTTTTATTATATACTTGTGTCACAAAAGATATATATTTGCCAAATTTTAAGTTCCGATATTTACAGCAAATATTCTATAAGCTTTGATGAATGAACGAGTGAGTCATATCCCAAATATATAAGGTTTGCAGGACCCTGTTATTTGTAAATGAATTTGAAATGGAACTTCGAATTTTCAAGGCTGTCGGCTGGTGCAGTTTAGAATAGTAACGCAGTAAATTCTCATTGTATCATCTTCAAGAAAAGATAAATTTGTACATGTGCAGAATAATCCCTGAGTTGCTCCTCGTAACTAGACACACGGCATGCACCAGCTGAAAGTAAGCGTTTTAGACAGCCAGTTGAGACTTTGATCAAATTGGGGGGCCCCATCCGCCTTTAGGCTCAGGGCTACAGCCCCCTAAGCCCTCCTTAATCCGGCCTTGATCCGTGAGCAGAAAATGAAATGAAATCCTTGAGTTTTATGCCCCACGGTTATGCCGGATAGGCTAAACGAAACGGTGATGTTGAGAAATGAATGAAATGGTGAAATGAAGAAATTGGGAGGAAATAGGAAAATCCTGAGGAAACCCACGTACACGGTGTTTGTCCAGCACAAAGTTCATTTCGCGCGAGCTGGGATCGAACCAGGAACCCCAAGCACCAGAGGTGAACGCTCTACCACTAAGCCAATGCGGCCGCTAATCCCTGGGTAGGTTTAACAATATTTTTATTTAATTATGCTATATCAATTCCTCTTGTTCATAGAACTTTCGTGTGGCCTTAAACTTAAAGTAATTTGACAATAATTGAATTTAAAAAAACGCAACATAACTATAGAAGAATATACTCAACACACAAACTGCACAAAACATAAATTTAGATGAGAAATCAGAGTAAATACTGGCATATTAAGAAACATTAGAAATTTTTAAAGTTGGAAAATTAAGTGCATTAAAAATGTTTACTTTAAATTGGAATTATCATATTTTTTTTTAATAATATAAAGAATAACACACAGTGGCGTATTTAGGAGGGTCCTCCGGGCTTAAGCCCTCGGAAATCTTACTTACTATAGTAAAGTAAATGAAATATCTTGCAAAATTTTCACATTTACAGGCAAAGCCCCCCCCCCGAAAGTTAGCAAAGCCCCTCCCGAAACGAAATCTTAAATACGTCACTGATAACACATATTGCAATTCTCCACTCATTCAATCTAATGATTGTAATCCTTCTCTCTTTGAATTATAGAATCTGTAAATCCGAGAATGTTAACTCAAATAAAAAGCTAGTTGTTATTAATGATCCTATTAGCTATGGTGATTACTGAGGGAGTAATCAAAATTCGTATTACAAAATTGTCAATTAAAGAAATACTCATTTTGGAACAGGTTGGCCCCTTTTGTAAGTGCGCATTCATGGTATGTCTTCCACATTTAAGGGCACGGGTTCAATGAGATGACATATATCTTTCATGTTTAACTTAAACCAAACATAATAGTGCCCCTTCGTTATTTGATATACATTTAGGCTTTATGCCTAACTTATCATCCATCCAACTGGAAGCTTCAAAATATCTAATTCTTAATTGGGTTGTAGCCAGGGAAGTGTGGGGTAAATGACAAAGTATAAATAAATCATTATGTGTACCTCTAAGAAGCCTGCGGTGATTGGAGCGCGGTGACTAGAAACTGTTTGCCACTAGATGGATTTAAAATACTTTTTCCCAAGTTAAATTTTTTCCTTACCAAAAGCGTAAGAGTAGTGAACTTTGAATGCATACTACAGGTATCTCTTTACTGTTTCATAAGATGAGACTAATCTAAAACGCTTTTTTTTAGTTCTTGTGAAAGCTGGTAGATCAATTTTCAAGATGTAATATATACATTTTTAATTTTTCCCCAAACTTTTCGCTGGTCTAGTAATTAACACGCGTCCTTGGTTCATTAGATCATGGGTTCGATTCGTGATGAAAGAGTACCTAAATTTTAAAGTATTATGGTCGTTCACATACCATTTTTCACTGTAGATCTACGTCTTATATAGCCTTGGTGCATAAAAGAGATACTAAACTTCAATAATCATCATAGTCTTTCCTCCACATACTTGTAACCGGTTTGAGTTTTATGAAAGTTGAAACACATTTAGTTTGCAACATCATACTTGAAAAAGGACTTTGACCACATTTCGTGAAAATAGTGGAACTTCCAAAATGATTTTTTCTACGGAGGCTACTGAATCCTCCCACACTTGATAATAGATGAAACGGGAGAATCCAGAGAAAACCGATGCACACGGTGTTTTTATATCCCAAATCTGACTTGGCACTAGCCACCATCGAACCATGAAACGCCACCATAAGCGGTCTACCACTTTATCAATAAGATATTTATAAACTATACCGAAAAGATGTCCCAAATTGTAAGTGCTGCATCAAGTGTTTAATGTTTTACGTTTCTATTTTAATGTTTTTGTGTATTTATCTTTTTATTTATTAAGTATTCCGAATTACTTGGAATTAAGATGTGTTTTGTTTACTTGGATGACTGTACTTTTAGTGATCTTGGTATAATGGTAGAGTTGGAAACTAGTATAATATTTCTCAATTTAAAAAAAAAAATCCCAAATGAGATGGAAGAAATATAATGGATATATGTAGTTTGATACTATAATGCTACCACAAGCTCTTATGCCATGCTTATTGCTAATCTCGTTGCTATAGTGGCTAGCACTAATGACTTTGGTACGTGGGGTCCCGAGTTTGATTCCCGGTTGAAAAAGAACAGAAATTGGAACGCACAAATGTAGTTCGGATTCCACCTCAAACTTTAGATTCAAGTGTCTAATAGCCTTACTGCTGAAAAGAAACACTAAACTTCAAATCACTATCAGATGAGCATAATTTATAAAGTTTCAGTAAACACTTCAAGAAAAGTATGTTGGTAGCACTGATCGTCCTACTTAGACCCCTCCGTCCTATTTAAACCCCTATCGTCCGGCTTAGACCCATTTTTGGTCCTCAATAGACCCATTCGTCCTGTATAGACCCCTTGGGTATTTTCGTGCATTGCAAAAGGGGTCTAAACTGAACGAAAACGTCCGGAATAGACCCATTGCAGCTACCTATCTATCTATCTATCTATCTATCTATATCTATCTATCTATCTATCTATATATATATATATATATATATGTGTGTGTGTGTGTGTGTGTGTGTGTGTGTACACGTAAACATACATCTTCACACATACAGTTATGCAAGGCGTTGCCCCTGTCACAAAATAAGGATCCAAGTAGAATAAATTTTGGTGTTGGCAATGCAATTTCCCGAGCTAGCTGACGTACCCGTTCTTGCCTAAATTTGGGCTTAAATGTCGGGATTGGCAGCTAATAGCTTAGCGACAATTAACAAAATAATATTGGGTTAACAGCTGTGTGAGAGACACTACAACACTACAAAATAAAATAAAAATAGAAGTAGACCGAAAGCTTTAGTGGCAAGAGTTAATATTCAGTTATTTCAGTCAGCTTTTAAAACTAATTAAATTGGCATGTTTACAGTTATTATATCATAACACACTTAAAATAATCATAACAGTATATCTATAGCTAGACCTATACAGCGGATGTATTGGTGGTAAGAATCTCTCCGAAATCCTCAAGTCTACATTTTAGAAAATTGCATTTTCAAGTTTCTCTAAGAAAGGTTTTAATTTTAAAAAAAAATCGACTGTCAATTTTGTGTTTGAGTATGGTATTTATCTTGGATTAAAAGAAGAGGTCCTATCTTGGCCCTCGACTGTGCTGAGTTATTAGAAAAGAAAACTTACTATATTCTTTATCTTTTGCTAATGGATAACACGTTCTATTCGTTTTCATAAAAATAATTACTTTAGAAAAAATCGAGTACACTCGTTTATTTATTTTCGGATCTTTTCATGTGGGTTGAGCCTTGATGAGTTTAAATTCTGGTCTGTTCAAAAAGAGAGGAGAAATGAACAGAAAAATAATTTACTATAAGTGTATTTATTTACTCACAAAAATCTCCCTTGCTAACCTTTTTCTGTTTATCTTCACAAGTAGTTCTATTTTCGTCCAAGTTTGAGAAACAATTATTTAAAGCTGGTTGAACGGAATCAGTTAGTTACGACTGTCCTTTTATGCTGAACAAAATTTGTTATGATGAACGAGAATCATATTTTACTGACATTTAAAATTGATAGTTAAAATTTTGGAGGTAAATATAGTTTGCGTGAAGCGTAAACGTTTTTTTCCTAAGGAACCTGATGTCTTTTAAACTACTTGCGTTTGTTTGATCCATCCCTCATTTCCAATGAAAAACGTCTTGTTCTTACATGGGCCTGCCTTCCATAATATCTTTTCCTCATGACAGCACAAAGACATAGTATCATTACTACTGACACTGGTCTCTTCTTTTTCGGAAGAAAAAAATCAAGAAACTTTTTTTTTTCTTTTTGGCAACTGATCAACGTTGCCAACTATGCACTACAAAGAGCCTGGAATAAATTTACAATTTCTCGCCTGTCATTTACATGTTTATGCTTGCCAAGAGTTGTGGAAGACATTATGGTTCTCGGCTGGTGTTCCTGTCGTCGCAGCCTTCTGCTGTAACCAGATATTAGTTTCTCTGTCGGTTTCTATTTTGTTTCAACTGTTTATTGTACGGCGAAGCCATTTCTGCTGTGTGACTGTATAGGTGAATGACTTTTATATACTCTTTTACAAATATAACAACAAATGTTTATAGTGTAAGCCACATTAATCTTTGATTGCATATCAACGTTTTTATAGCCTACATTTTCTTTTGGAATTAGCATAAGCATGAAACTTAGCTCATTAGTTAATTTTAGACAAAGAATAACATAAAATACATTACTTTCCCTGACGCAGGGACGTACGCATGGGGTGAGTCCTGGGGGTCCGGACCCTCCCCGAAATTTCTACTTTTGTGTAAATTTAGCCTAATTAGGGGCAATTTTAGGAAATTGAATATAAAATACCCTCATATTGAGCTTGGACCCCTCCCGAAATAAATTCCTGCGTACGTTACTGCCCTGATGTCTTGGTGGCTTAGTGGTAGAGTGTTCACCTCTTATGTATTTGTCCTCTGGTTCGACCCAAGCTCTAGCCAGCTGGAGTTTGTAATGAACAAATACAGTATGTATAGATTTCCTCCCACTTTTTTCGTTCCATCATTTCGTTCATTATCACCACTGCCTCCGTTAGCCTCGGAGCATAATTGTCGAACATTGAATTAAAAAAAAAAAAAAAAAAAAAAAAAACCTTCTCTCCCTAGGTATAAAAGTGCAGGAACAATTACAGCAGCCTCTCACAGAAAGTTTCACTAGAACAAGATGATAATTTAATGATGCTAGAAAGTTAATTAAATTATCTTATAAACAATCTATATCTTACCTCAATTAATTACCACAAAAGAACATGACAAAGAATGTGATAGGGATGAGGCCTATTGCTTGGGGTTAAAACCAGTTGGGAACAAGGGACTCTCAGGTTTAAGAAACTGTAAGTTTCATTAAAAGAAAATTTATTTATGTGAAAGATGGTGTGCATTTCTTTTCGATTTTCAGATTTTTTTCCATTAGATGGTGAAATCGTCCAGTGGTAAATTCTAAGGATGTTATAAAATAGAGGATCTGCCTATACAACAAAATCATGAAGCCATACGTCACAGTTTTCCCACTCCCTACTCCGCCCGCTCTACCCAATAAGATTGCAATATTTTGAGCCAAAATTCATGGCGGAAACGAGAGTAGGTAATCAGACATACCGATACTTGTTTTTTTTTTTTTTTTTTTTAATTTTTGGCTTCGTTGTGTTAATAGGACAAAAATACATATGGACAGATCCTCTATTTTATAACATCCTTGATAAATTCCACTGATTTTTCTTTTAAACTCCTATTTCTACTACGCAAGTTTTACACTTTTAAAAGTACTCTTTGTTGATATTTTAATATAGGTGAAGTTGGAAATCTAAAACCAGTGTTAGCAAAATAAATACTCTAGCGAAGCGGGATTCCATACGTATTATACGAATCTTTGAAAAGGAGCCGAGATAACTCAGTAGTAGAGCGCTCACCTCTGGTGTTGTGTGATCCCTGGTTCGATCCCAGCTTCTGCCAAGTGGGGTTTGTGTGGAGAAACACCATGTGGATGGGGTTCTCCTATTATTTGTTAAAAGTGTCCATAGCGTGTTGAAAGACCATCAACGCTATCTATCATACTTTTAGGTCTCGAGAAACATTTTTTTTACCAAATCATCAAAGAAATTGGATTCTCGCTGTAACTCGATGTTTGTAATATAGTTTCGCTAAAAGTCAATCGAATAATAAGAAAGATTTACCAGAAAAAATAATTAACTTTCCTAATGATGATGATTATTATTATTTCGTTTACTTGTATGTAAATTGTCTTGTAATAGGTGTATATATTGTAAGAATAATAGTAATTGATAATCAACAATTCATTTAATCAACTAGAGTCAAAAGATAGCTTCGCGCACCGGTGGCTGAAAAACGTTAGATTTGAGTATGAAAAAGAGGTGGACGCTGAAATTTTACTAAACATAACTATATAATGTAAGCCTTATTAATAATTGACTCTTATTAGTATTCTATCTTAAATAAATTACAATTATCAGTCGGAATTTACGGATTTTAAGATTCCAAAATGATCAAATTCTTTGATCTTAATTTTTGTAAATGATACACTGTAACATTTCACTTCCCCCTCCTTTTTTTAGCTACAGCCGATCAAAAGAGACCTTCCCCAATGACTATTTTTCATCCCACCCAATTTGTCTCAGTACCGCAATCCCATCCTTCCTTTGCCTTCAGTTCTTAGGCGCTCATTGGAGCTAAATTTAGCATCGCGCACGTGTTTCGTGTCTGTTAATGAAAATCGCTTGTGTTTATGAAGGGAAGAGAATAATGTAAAAAGAAAAAAGAGAGAAAAGAAACATACCGTCGCAAATCAAGGTGAGTTCAGTCTTGTATCCATTCACAAGTTCAAGTTCACAGCAGCCTTTCGAGGCAACAACACATTTGAAAGCAAACAGTAATTACAGGTAATGCGCTTGAGATTTTTCCTTAATCAAAGGTTCGTGAGCAATATGAGAGAATTAAATTGTCTCTATAATCTGTGGTAAAACTCAACCACATTGTGTTAATGTCTGATGTACTGAAATTACTGGGAAAAAAAATATAAGGTTACAAAAGTTGATCAAGAGTACATTATTCCTAGTTACTAATGCACTCACCCTCACCATTTGATTTCGTAACAGTTTGTTCCGGGATTTTTAGCTGAAATTTTTAACCTTATCAGCGAACAAATAATCGCGGTTGATCTATAGCTGTTTTGCTGCGTATATGCTCGTCTAGAAGTAACTTCTATACGCGAGAATTGGATTAGATTTCCAACCAGTAACATATTTTAGTTTATTTATTCCTTCTTAACAAAACACTATTGGATTGGATTGGGGTTGTGCGTCCCTTTCTGCACCGAGGCTATGTGAAACGTGAACCTATGACCTAAGGTGGAATCCGAACCACCGTAAGACGTTTAAATTTCAAGGCTCTCAAATCGAAATTCGAAGCCGGAACTCCATGCACTAAACGCACACAGTAGCCACCAAATTACGGAAAGGATTAACAAAATACTAGTCGACAGGATAATAATAATTAAGGGTTGTTCAATTCCCCAAATCATTCGAACCATACATACCTGAACCGGGAATTGAATCTGTGTCTTCCATAAAATGGACGACAATATTAAGCAAAGGAGCAGAGTTCATCAGACTACTTCCCGAACGAACGTTTTCCTAACTTTTGTGTTTTCGATCGGAAAATTATGTCAATGTTGTGTAGTACTTATTTATGTCAAAGTGGTTTATTCACCATGAAGATTGTCAACCCTTTGTCTTTCAAATGTGGATATATCCACGTATTCTTTAAGCTCAAAATAACACAAATAATATTGCAATACATTCTTCACAGTATCTATTAACATTTATTTATTTATTTTGTTTTGTTTTGTAGAATAGTATTAATAAATAGTAAAGTTACAGCATTTTAAGTGAACCAATGAACGTAGCTACCGCCAATTCATGAAAAAATCGGGTATCCTTGCAAAGGCGAGATACGTAAATTTGATAAGTAAAGGATTAAAATTATTGCCTTAAAGATTCATTCCTTTTCAATCATATGCTTTTCGCAGCAACAGGAATGGACATGGATATCCTATTTCTTGTAAGTGTCCCCGGTCGCCCTACTTTGTCACATCGAATATATACGTTATATTCACACATGACTTCTACACAGAGCTCCTTCGTGGCTAAGCGGTTAGCGTACGCGCCTTTGGCGTGAGAGGCCCGGGTTCGATTCCCGGCAGGAGTTCATGTGGTTCGGATTCCTCGTTAATCAGTAGGTCCACGTTTCATATAGCCCCGCTGCTGAACGGGACGTTAAACTCAAAGTCAACTGAATAACTTCTACACAGATGAACCGATTTTGATTATTCTTTTTCTGTTTGAAAGAGCATACCTTCCCTATGATTCCATTTTAATTCGTTTAGGATCTGATGGTAATCTTTAGAGCTAGCCTATGAAACATCTCAATGGATGTTGGGTTAATTAAGCCAAAGTAACATGCTTATAGGCAACCATACATTCTTTAGCGTAAATATGGTTGCATAACGGCAGAGGGGTTGTACTGCAAAATTTCGGAACACTGATTATTGCTTTAAAAATATGTGTTACATGTGTCATGTCGGTTAAGATTTAAAAAAAAAAAGTTTTAACACTATTAAATAGGCTTATTCATTTTAATATTTTTTCTTTTGTAATTAGTAAAGTTAGTAATAGTAATAAAGGTTTATAATTAGAAATATATATTCCTTGTTTATTAAATTTTATTTTTAACTGCAGTTCTCTTTTTACTAATAAATACTGTTATGACCTTCGGATTCATTACTATTGGATATCACTGATCCATAGCTTTATTATTTCACCTTGAACATATGATTAATACTTTCATTTGTTTTAAAGAAGACTGGGAGTCAATACAACGAAATAAATGAAGAGTGCCTTTGCTAGCTGTTACTTACCACTACGCCTTCTATGACTTCGGAGATCCTGTTGTTATTAGCGTCATCTAACAGAGATATAAAAGAAACTTCTCTTTTATGGCGAGAACGACTTTTCTTTTTCTTGCGTTTCTTCTTTTTCTTTTCTGCGATCAAAATAAGAATTAAAATTATTAAAATATTCTAAAGGAAAATTTACACAAGGAAAAGCACAGAGAGTTAAACAAATTATTAGTTTGGTGTGAATGAATGTTCGCTTTGATGTCTGGTGGGAAACCTACCTTAGCAACGCAACACAGCGATGGATTAAGGGGATGGGTCACAAGTCTAACGTCACAAACTCTGTATATATCCTGAAAACAGACTGGGATACCTAGTTATATAGGTAGGAGGCAGTGCATTGTTGAACACGGTCATATGAAAGTGCGCTATAGAGAACACACAATAGCTGGTATTTTTTTGTTTGTTTGTTTGTTTACGAATTATAACTGGAATATTCTGCACAGCAAGCAGTAAAAAACATTAACAGTGCATTTGGACTAGGAATGGCGAATGACCGTATCATTCAACGCTGGTTTGTCAAATTTCGGTTTGGTGATACAGCATTGCAAAATGGGCACCGATCAACATCATGCTTGGATGAGCTCCTCAGAAACACCGTGAAAGCAGATTTTCAGAAAACTATTCATACTATTGGAGATAATGAAACGAAATGAAGTCTTTGAGTTTTACGTCCCACGATTGTGCAGCCTAGGCTAAAGGAGACGGTGATGATGAGAAATGAATGAAATAGTGGAATGAAGAAAGTGGGAGGAAACGAGAGAAAACCCACGCACACGGTGTTTGTTCACCACAAAGTTCACTTGACGCGAGCTGGGATCGAACCAAGGACCCCATGCATTAGAGGTGAACGCTCTACCACTGAGCCACCGCGGCCCCCCTGTTGGAGATAAGTTACGCATATATCATGCCACTGTCATTCGATACCATCATATCGGTAAGATTTTTTTTAATCGGACTCATTGGTGCTACCGTAGTTGACAGTGATTAAGAAGAATTGGCCTTTGGAGGTACATAGTCCTTTAAAAAATGTGTAAAGAGTACTTGGAAAAGTTTGATTGGCACATTTGATTAGAAATTAATTTCCTACGACAATCGTAAATGGTCAGGAGAGTGTTGATTTTGATCTCCAGGACAGTTTCCAAAATCCTTAGAAGATGTTTTGCTGGTATAATAATCTATGGTGGTAGTAATCCTTAATGTTCTGAGGTGAAGTGGAATCATCACTGCGGATAGCTACAATCAATGAAATGCACAGCAACTATGCCCGCAAACAAGCAGAAAAGATTTATATCCATGTATTATAACTAACTTTTATAATGTAAAACCAGTATCAACTTTTCCATATTCTTAAGCGTATCATACAATCTTCGTCTCTTTTTCTCACAAGTTTGTTAATTCGACTTGCTGCCCTTGTGCTCTGAACTCTCCATATACCTCCAAACTTATAAGCCATAAACCATATTCTACATACCAGTGTGCCATAAATACTTGAAAACTTCTATGCCATTAAAACAACTACTCGTGAGAAAATACCAACCTGTGCTAAGTGCTTATATAAGCAAGACTTCTATCTACTCCAGTTCTGACAGCCTGTGAGGAGGAGCGTTCACAGGGACCAGGCGCGAAGTGACGGTGATAAAGAAAAATAAGTGCGAAAAACACACCAACCTGTGCTAGATAATCACTACAAGTTACCTTTGCATTACAATTGCTTAATAACGAACCACTAACATTATTTGTTTCTTTGTTCACAGGTGCTTTATGTGTTTCATAAATACGTTTCTTAACCATTACTTTTCCTCTGTTAATTTGACAGATTTTACTATAAACATCCCCCTTATTCTTAATCTGCACTATGACCTCACCAAAAATTCCTTACCCATGTAACTATGGTCTCGATTCTTTGTTCTTTGTCAGTTATTTACCTGTTTCTTCAAGCAAGGATAAAGGTTTTTCGTCATCAGGATTTCCACACCTGGCCGCTAACAGACGCTGCAACGTAGAATCATCGAGATGTCCTGTTATTGGAAGGTCATAAACCATCTATTTAAAAGAGAACAAAAATAATAATTAATACAGTATTCTGAAACAAATTAATAAAGCTATACATTGTATATGAATTTACCATGGTTAGCTCCATTGTAGGTGAGCGGTTAGCGTAAGCGCCTTTGGCGTGGGAGACCCGAGTTCAATTCCCGGCGGGAACTCATCTGGTTCGAAACCCACGTTAAGCTGCAGGTCTACGTATCATATTGACTCGTTGCTGAAACGGACACTAAACTCAAAATGAAATCCAAATCTTCCATAGTGAACAAACTGAATACTTGCCAATCCTTATTAGGGTAATTATTAAGCTTCCCAAAGTTACTTTTAAATATCACAATGATCTTATTTCTACAATATTATAAGGATTATCGAAAAAGAAAAATGCCTAAAGATGAAAGGTGCGTATATCAATTGGTAGATCACATCCATCTGAATCAGGGGCGGATCCAGGACCGATTTCTGGGGGGGGGGGACGGTAGGTTGTCATAATGCTACTTTTAAAGGCTCCAAACTCTGGAATGGATTTTATTTATATATATAAAATAAGAAAGTTTGCTCTTCTGTGGGGGGCGATCACCCCGATCGCCCCCCCTGGATCCGTCCCTGATCTGAATAGGGACAAATAGTTTCGTTGCTCATGCCTCCGTATCAAACAATAATCATTCATCAGTCGAGCTGAAGAAATCATGTAAGGGCAAGGATGATTTATAATGTGTGGGTTTTGACAAAATCCAGAAAAGATAATGTTCACGGCGATTTTTTTCGCATTATAGGTCATCAGAGTTGATTTTTGGATTTAAATTTTAGCAAAGAAGAAAAAAAAAGAATACAAACAAACGAGACACCGAAAATGAATTGAAATTTTTCAGTTTAACGTCTTACGATTATGCCCTTTAGTCTGAGTGAGACGGATGTTTAAGGCATGTAAATGATGATGGAGAAATTGGTGGAATGAGAATGCGGGAGGAAACGAGGTGCCCCGAGAAAATCCACGTACACGATGTTGTTGCGTTGACTTGATTTTGAGTTTAACGTCCTTTTCAGCAGCGACGGGATTATCTTGGAATCCGAACCATATGAGCTCCCGCCGGAAATCGAACCCGATCTCCCATGCCAGTACACGATGCTATCCACCACAAATTTACTTGGCCATGCATCGAACCACGAACCCCATGCATCAGAGGTAAGCACTCTACCACTGAGCCACTGTGCCCCCCCTTTTAACAGGATTTGAATTCCGCAGTGTTAGACGTATACAATACTGCACATGGCTTCTGCAGGAAATCGAAAGTAGTTTTCTTGATCCGAACCTCTACTTCATGATAACTGGGTATTGTTTTGGACAAAATCCAGAAAAGATAATTTTTTGTTGCTAATTTTCATGGCATGTCATTCATTGCCAATAATAAATCTATTGGAACATATTATTTAATTGTTTATGCACTTTATGTAAAAAAAAAAAAAATACCGTGTTAAGTGTAAAATCGTTTCTATTGTTATCTAATCCTAACTATTACGTACATGTTACTCTTAACAGTGTCACACCTACTTCTACAGTGACGAATACTATAAGGTAACTGCAGGTGCAGGTATATACGCCAGTGCGGCTAAATACGGCAATTGTTCAGTGTTGGGACGTTTCCGACTAAATCCGCTAAAATGCGCTTCCAATATGTGCCACGGTCTTGGACAAATCCGATTTGATGAATACTCCGGGAGACAGCGCTGAGACTGTGCCATGCCATGCAGTGTTGTTTACTTCGAAAGCTTCCGTGGAAGGACTTTATTATTCCAATAGAGATAAGAATCCGTTATTAGTACCGTGCTAACTCAGAATATTGCCAATTGTTTACAGCAATGTATGCCTTATTTCGTGTCCGTCTAGGAACATTTTGTTTTGTAAATGTAATTTCAGTATTTGTGATTCCATGGCTACTAAATCAAAACCAAACATGGTGCAGCGAAATAGGCCAGGGTTTGAGCAGGACTGACTGCAGAAGACAAAGATACTTTTATTTGTCACACATGTTCCATACAGTATCAGTGTAGCTTTTCTAATTCATAGCACATTGGCACTGTTTGTTTATCTTCTTATGAATTAAAACTTTTTAATTTGGAACTTCAACTTTGGAGATTATCGTTTTTACATTTTATCTTTTTATCTTCATCTTGCACTTCGGTTATTTTAGTTTTTCCTGTAACCATGTTGCTGTAGTAATATTTCACTTCACATAATACAGACGATGTAAGCAATTGTAAGATTTATTACATGTTTCTAGTAGTATCCTCGACTTAGCGTAATTAGCTGCACATGTTGGTAAATACGCCACTTTGTAGCCAAGTGAGTAGCATCACTGCCATATTTTTTTCTACACGCAGAAAAGGCTACTCTGAAACACACATGTCTTGTTCTTTTTGTTTTATGAAAATTAAGGCCATAAAAAATAACCACACGCTTAACATGGCGTATTTACCTACACCTACCTTACTACTTGTAACAGAATTCAGTTGGGTGACGACACAAAATGAAAGATAATGATATTCTCTATTAATATTACTTTTGACCATGCTCCAAAAGTGGCAGGATATTTATTTGGGAAAGGATTAGGAATAGTAAATAAATACTTTTATTTGACAGTAGTAGCTATTAGGTAATTTAATATATTTTACACATATCACGTAATACATGTAAAATTCTAAGTATATACCTAGGAAATATAACTTGCAAATAAATGTAACATCATCGGTAGACGTAGCTGGAAGAAGATGAAGAGGGGCAATATAATATAAGATACATTTCTTGTTGGATATTAAGCTAAAATACTGTAATCGCATTTTTGCGAAAGGAAATATTTCGGCATGATTTGAAAGACTAATAAAGCAGCTCTATTTTGACAGTATTAGGTATATCCTAGATGCTGCAGAGAAGATGTCACTTTCTGTCAAATGGAAACACCTCCATTGCGACTGGTTAAAATTCTATGTAGTGCAGAAAAATCTGCTATGTCGGTTGATGCAAAATGGAGGTAACTCCATTGTGGTATGTACCCTGTGATGAAAAAAATCTGCATGTCACACGACGCACAAGGCACAATGGAGGCAATTTTATTTAAACGTTAATGCTCATGTTCTAGAACAAATTGGAAATTGTTTCCATTTAGCACCAATAGACAAAGCGAATTTATCTGTACCACATCATATAACATAATAAATAATGAATCAAAATAACGCCGACTTCCTTTTGTGAAAATCCTTTAATTTAGTGTCGCGTTCATTGTATAGTTTCTACTTATTTTATTAAGAAATTCGTTACAGAACTAGTAATATTTCAGCATACTTATATTTCCAGAAGTGCTACATCCAGTTATTCAAATTCTTAATAGGACAAAAATCTCGCATTTTGTCGATGACAAAAATGTAAGGCATAATTAGAAAATTTAGTACAACGGGCAGATTTAATCTTTCTCCATATGCATCCGATGTTAAAAACTTTAACTTAGTATATTTGCTAAACATTTAAAAGAAAATTCCTGTCAAAGATGCAAAATTATTTTCCCCTTAGCTTACCTGGAACTTTTGGATTGCTTCTTGAAAATCGTGTCGTGAACACGTTGCGAATGGGTTGACTGAATCAACTGTATCTTCTCTTATTTTATTGATGTGTCTACGAACTTCGTCTCTTCGCTTCCGATGCCTTTGTTTGCTGCATCGTAAGTATCCGTATTTCCAGAGAAGAGTCTGAAATCAGTAAAAGAAACTATAGTTTAATTTACGATTTTTTTAAAATTTGTATTTTCATGAAACGATTTTTCTGAAACGTCATCACATGATGATGATGTAAATCAAGTTTTGCCAAGTCTTCGATGAATGCTCTCCCTGCTTTGAAACGGTAAAACCACTCATGACACTGGGTTCGGTCTTCTCCGTACATTTCCAGTAACATTTTGGAAGTTTGTGGAAATGTCCTGCCCAATTTGAAACAAAATTTTATGCACATATTGCTTTTCCAAAATCTTTATTTTCGTAATACCACAAATCACCACAATTATGGAACACAACCACTCCAACACTCGCAGTATAACAATGACAAAAGGCATGATGATGATGCAGTTAAAAGGTATATGGTATTTCGTTGCCAATCTGATACAGTTGGTAATTTTTATTCTGCTGATCTATTTATTTATTATCTATTTTATATCTTATATATGATAAGTATACCATTAAAAACTGTTTCCTACGAGACGAGAAATTTCTTCTCTCTTGATTCTTGTCTCGAAATCGAGACCAGAAATATCTTATTAAATTCGAGACAAGAAGTTTGACGACTCTTGTGGGCAACACTAATTCACTCAAGTCTTTGATCTCATTAACTGTTTTAGCGTAACCTGATTCGTAGTATAAAAAAATGTAAATTGATAAAGTGATTTACGAACACAACGAAGAACATTTATGAAGATGCACGAGTCATTACACAATATACTCCAATAATAAACATTGTTTCAATGTTATTATATCAAATCATATATGAACTTCTCGTGACGCGGAAGACTTCTAATCACTTTTAGGTCAAATTTAAGAATATATCAGGCATAAAGTTTGTACATAAGTTTACGAAACGAGGCAGAACAATTTCGAGGCGAGACAAGAAAAGTTTTTAAGTATCGAGACAAGAGAGTAAAGAATTCTTCGAGAGTCTAGAGGAGATGAACTTCACCAAAATTTACGAGTCGAGACTAAATAATCTTACTTTTCGTCTCGTCTCGTGGACAACCTCTTAAGTAGTAGATTAGTAATGTTGTATGTTTTCTACGAACAGTGATACATACACGCTAATAACTACACACACAGTCCTAACAGTGAAGCATATTCTCCTAACAGTGACACACCGACTACTCGTAATAAACTTTAAATAAGGGAAACTTATTCTTGATAATTGAAATCATGGTGCGAAATCATAACAATCGAACTGGAAGCAGGTTCAGGGGTAGAGACAGGAGTGTTAAAGAAAATTCTTCCCACTGGAATGTTTCGACATAGAGATTTTACATATTTAAACATCTATACTAGGGATACCTTCTAACCACTAGTTCTGCCATTAATTACATACGAAACGAATTTAATTACATATGGAGGATTTTTTTTTTTCAAAAATATTAAATGAAAGAATCCCCCAACCCTCAAGATTTCGCATCCTGGTTAAAATGCAAACGTTGTGAAGACATTAAACTTCTACTGACATTATGAGAGGCAAGTTAAAACTAATAAACTCTGCTAAAAACCGTAAAGATTATCACGCGATTCCACGTATTGTGTACTGGAAGTAAGGAAGTAAGGAAAGCGAGAATTTGGAAGTAAGGAAAGTTACTTGTATATACCTAGGTATATATTCTTTATTATAGGCAACCAACAGATCTTTGCTACCGAGCAAGTTGCATAGAAGCTAGGGAATGATATAGATTTTAAACGTGATATGAATACTCACCATTGTCACTGTTTCACATAAAGACGTTAACGGTAATTGGTCGAGAGAATTGCTCTAGCTGTCTATTGCACAAAACAGAATTTAAAAATTCGTTTCCTTTCAAGAGTTGTTGTGAGGATAAACGGATGTACTAACAGTACAATCTTATAAGGATTCCTGTGTGATCCAAATAAGACGTGATACGTGTCCGTTTACTCTGTGTACTTTGTCAAACGGCGCTGCTGGTTTTGCCACTGACTATGCAAGTACCAATATCTGTCGAAATATGAAGATGAAATTATATCCACTCGTTTCTTCCAGTCGGACAAGTGTACAGATAATGCCTAGAATTGCCAAATTGTTTCATTGAGTTCAAGTCTTGTTAAAGTATGTAAATAGTCTTTTACTATACTAAAATAACAAGTAAATAAATCCACGAAAGAGTAGCGGAAATAAATCATCTCCGGACAGTAGCTTAAACTAGAAAGTAGTAGAAGAAAATTTGAAAATAGAGGGAAACTTCACAAAACTGAGCTTTGTGAAAAGTTCTACTTGGGCACAGCTGATAACAGAAAATGTATTACCTGCAAGCAACAGGAATCACTTATGCACCAAGAATACATGTCAGTCTACAATATGCATATTATTAGCACTTAACGAGAAAGTACATGGCCAAAGATGAGAGATATACCAATAGCTGAACTTATTGAGATGAGTAAAAGGAATATGTGATATATATATATAACATGCATTGGTTTCGAGAAGATGAAACAAAAGAAATGGAATGTTTTTGTAAACGTAAAATTTGATGCTCTATGAGAACATTACCAACCACGTATTAAAGTAAAACTGATAGTTAAACATGCCCTCATTATGCTGTTTATTATGACACGAGCTGACGACAGTACATAGTATTGTGAGTGAGATATAGCTTAAACTCATCATTAACTCTTACAATTAAACTAAAATGTTGTCCAAAGATAAGGCATATATCAACTGATAGATCTCATCGAGCTGAAGAAAATAATAGAGGTTAAATCTTCATAATAGGAGGCCACGGAGAGAGCTTACTTCTGATCCTTGGGGTCTATGGATCAATCCCCAGCCAAGTAAGTTTGTAGTGGACAATCTTGTCCGTGGGTTTTCTTCCGGTACTGTCGTTTCCTTTTATATTTTCATTCCATCAATTCTTCCATTATCATTCACTTGTCTTAATGTTCCGTCTTCCTTAGCCTAAAGGGCATAATCGTGGGGACGTTAAACTGAAAGATTTAATTTCGTTTTTTTCATCCATAGTTTTTGAGAAAATCGTAAAACGAACTTCTGTGGCGTTAAAAAGTATGTCGTTCTAACAGACTGCATCTATTGCAGTTTGCCTTTTCGTTTATGCACATCTTTGTAAATTTGGATTGAAATACAATGTTTGATTCCAAAGATAACGAAATCGGAAAAAATAAATGAAATGAAATCTTCCAGGTTTAGTCCCACGGTTATGTCGGTTAGGCTAACAGAGGCGGTGATGATGAGAAATGAATGAAATGGTGGAGTGAAGAAAGTGGGAGGAAACGGGAGAACCCCGAGAAAACCCACGAGTACGATGTTTGCAGAGTTGGCGTGGGTCAATGAAAACTTGATCTACGACCATACGTGACCCACCACCCACCGTAACCCACTCTGACCCACGACCCACCATGACCCACCACCCACCGTCACTCACTCTGAACTCCATGACCCACCACCCACCGTGACCCACTCTGACACACCATGAACCACTCTCATCCACTGTGATCTACTCTGACTCACCAATATCCGTTGTCATCAACTCTGACACATGATCCACAGCCTTTTCTCTCCTGACTAAAAAGTTTACACTTGTAATAAGACAAGGCTGTGAAATTGTTACTAATCGGAGTTTGAATTTCTACGGTCAATCGCTCAAGCAGCACTCTGTTACAATAAAGGTTGGATCTGACCTTTACGATATAAAATGGTAAAGTGTTTGTCAGTGTAGAAATTGAAACACTTCGAGGTGGAGGGAGGATTAATGTGTGCCTAAAATATACTTGTACTAAGAGAGTATTCTTGCAAGTGTTAATTTCTCAACGCATTCCAAAAGAAACTTCTATTCGCAGGAACATACCCCTGTACAATATAGAAAAGGTTATAATTTCTGAGTTCACAGTATTTTTCTCACAAAAGATCTGAAAAATCAGTTTTTTTATAGCGTATAAAGGTGCTCCGGTACCCTTTGTGAGAGCATCTCCACAAAGTGTGCTTATACAGTAATTGTAATTTATGTAATCACTAAAACACCACGTTAAATTTAAGTTAGAAATATGCATAATTTCAATTATTATGAATATTTATTCAAAGTAATTTATATCTAGTTTATAAAAAAGCAAAGAAGGGACTTATTAAAAGTTAGATACAAAGTTGAATAACACAAATAAGCCATTAGTAGTACAAGTAAACATTTTCTGTAACTCGTAATTTGCTACCTGAAAACAAATCTGAAATCGGGTTTCGTCCCTGTTGGCCTTCAAAACTTTTTCGTGGTAAATCATCCGTAGCGGAATGATTCCATCCTTCAGCCAAGAAATAACTAGCTATTCTACTTTGAGCTTGTCTAGCGGTGGGCCATTAACATTGATGAACAATATATATCGAGATTTTCGTTATATTTTATATTACCAAGTTCGAAGATTAAAATAAATAACACACCACCATTAGCATATTTAGTTTTTTTTATATATTTTGCAAGAACCATCTATTATCACACATTAGAATTATATACAGCACAACTTACTTTTATTCTCAAATCTCCATGAAAAACTTTTTGTTGTCATAGCAACACGAAACTATAACTATCATTATATAAATATCTATCTATCACAACCAATATTCTACATTTTTCTTCTTCTTCACAACAGATTGTGCACTTTTAAGCACCATTGTCCAAAATAGCTACAATTAAAAATGGAAGTAATTCAAGATATCAGATATACAATATTGTTGTATATATGGCTCCCGACTAGGACTTCTTAAATTGGTTACAATTGAAGAAAGAATCCTGGACCATTACATATCTTACATACGTGGTTACCTTACTTTCCGAATAGCTCTCACATATATAAATTATAACACATATATACTAATTTCATTTTGTTTCAATAATATCCTTACATTCATTTAATAATCAATTCCATTTTAATTCTATAAAATTATTGACGAAGAGGACTTATTCAAAATGCGACCCTTTTGCTAATTATTTAGGTCCTAAAATAGATTCTTTAACTCAATATCATTCGAGCTCACTGACAAATTAAATTAAAGTATATTGAAATACTACATAACTTATTTCTTTCATTTGGGCATAATTAAGACGATTATAAAATACTTTGAAAGCACAATATTGATAAGCGAAGCAAATTACAAAGAAATCATAACAATACTCAAAGTGAAACAAAACAAGACTTGATCAATATCATAACTAGGAATAATACAAATAAACAAATTATTATATTAAGAATCGATCGACATTATCTATGTTAATCTTAGATAAAACTTCTGAAGGAGCTAACGTTTTAATTAACGGTAACCATTTTCCTTTGGTATTGACGGACGCCATAATTTTAGCTCAACTTACATTACCAAAAGATTCAATCAGGTTGTATTGAATCGCACAAGCTTGAATACAGTCCTGTATATTATGAATTCCTCCAGTTCTTTGCTTTCTATTTTGAAAATTTCTGCCACCTATGAAATTACTACGAAATCCAGTTCGAGAAAAATTCGATATACTGTTTGCCTGATTTCCAAATGTTGTACGATTATTATTTGTTTCCTCTGAAATTGGGTTCGGTTCTATTACCAGTATAATTGAATCTATCATTACTTTTTACATTAGGACTACTCTTCCCCCACAATGATATTTCGGATCGAAATATGATTGGGTTGGTTTCGGTTATTATTAGTTTGGTTTCGATTAGTATCACTTTGCACCATTGATTGATTTTCGAAATTTTGCACTATCATAATTAGATGATTGAAATTAATACATTGTGCAGAAATCAGTATTTGCTGCAACCTAAAAGGTAACAAAATCCGGATCGATGCTATAATTCTGGATTCCTGTTGGTATGCATTAATTAATTTCAACTCATTATAGACGGAAATCACAAAATCAGTAAGATTCTTATCAATTTTTGGATCATAACGTCTTTTTCGAACCAAAGCGTCTTGGTTTGCCAACATAAAATCATTTTCAAAATTTGAAAGCAGAGCGTTCTTGAAATCTAAATAATTACGTAAGCTCCCCCTGATCGCTTTGAACCAAACAAAGCAAGGTGGTAGTAAAACGTGTGGCAAAATTTTAAGAAATTTTGATTTGTTTACATCAATTAAGTCGCATTGTTCTTCGAATTTTTCCAAAAATACACTTGCTGGTATGTCTTCCGACCTTCCAGTAAATTTGGTTAGAGATCTTATTTCGGTAAATCGGAAATGATTATTATTATATATACTGTTTTAGATGTTTAGACTTTACATATTTGGTTCTCCTGCGATGTGATGAATGCGGCCTTCTCTCTTCTTTCCCGGTACTAGAGGCACTATCACCCCTCTCAGAATAGCTTTCAGGTATATCACTTTCTTCTATAGCTAGTCTGGGTTCAATTGGCATATGGTCTCTGTTGATGATGGAATCAGAATTACCATTTACGGTGATAATCTTTTCCTTGATAGTATTTATTTCTTCCTGTAATTTTCTAATCTGACTGCAATGCTCTTAACTTAAGTTTCAACCGCTTCCACCGAATTTCGTGCAATGGTAAATCTGTGCAAAATTTGTTCCATCCTACAGTCTGTTCGTTCTAGTTTAGAGTTTATTTGCTGTGTTATTTGCTCTAATTTATTATCCATTTGCTGTGTCATAGACTGTGTAATTTGTTCTATCTTTTGTTCGAATTTAGTTTCCATTTGCTGTGTTTGCTGTGTCAATTGTTCAAATTTAGTATTCATTTGTTGTGTCATAGACTGTGTAATTTGTTCTACCTTTTGTTCGAATTTAGTATCCATTTGCTGTTTGCTGTGTCAATTGCTCAAATTTAGTATTCATTTGCTGTGTCATAGACTGTAATTTGTTCTAACTTTTATTCGAATTTAGTAACTATTTGCTGTGTCAATTGCTCAAATTTAGTATTCATTTGCTGACCTAGCTGTTTTATAAGGTCATCCACATTCCTTGATGTATCCGATCCTGGTGTTTCAACATCACAAACTTCATCACTAATACTTTCAACTTTGTGTATATCCATTTTAAGGTTACGATAAATTTTCTTTTACTTCTTAATAAAGTATACTCCGTGTTGACGGTTATTTATGAGATTGTTTACTTTGCTTCAACCAAATCTCAAGGTATCTCCTCGCCGGATAACACCATTTATTATATAACGAGATTTTTGTTATATTTTATATTACCAAGTTCGAAGATTAAAATGAATAACACACCACCATTAGCACATTTAGTTTTTATATATATTTTACAAGAACCATCTATTATCACACATTAAAATTATATACAGCACAACTTACTTTTATTCTCAAATCTTCATGAAAAACTTTTTGTTGTCATAGCAACACGAAATTGTAACTATCATTATATAAATATCTATCTATCTATCACAATTTATATTCTACATTTTTCTTCTTCTTCTTCACAACAGATTGTGCACTTTTAAGCACCATTGCCCAAAATAGCTACAATTAAACATGGAAGTAATTCACAGATATCAGATATACAATATCGTTGTAAATAAGTTAGACAATGTTTGAGCACTTAGTCTATTTCTAATATCAGTCATCCGTAAATTCATAAGGGGAAACCCCCGTTCGCACTCTGTTGTGGAAATTGATAATACTTCCACCCGATTTATATATTTGTATTACAGTGATTCAAAAATGTATTTTTTCCAGTAGTTCGCTCCTCTAAAAACTCACAGGCCTCGAAAGTGAAGGAGTAGTATAAGTCCTATTGTTATTATTACAATTACAAATATCAATATCCAAAAGTGCCTTAAGTTCTTTTTTCACTTAGATATACTCACCTCAGGTAAGTAGACAGAAACAAATGGAAAAGGAAGGGAAATGGAGGTCTCGAAAGTAAAACGCAGACAAATTCACCAGTCGTCAGAAGAAACTGTCAACAATGCAGTGAGCAAAGTGGCTCGGTAGGTCAGAGTAAGTCGGTGAATCGCAGTGGGTCATGGTGGGTGGTGGTCCGCAGTGGGTCATGGTGGGTGGCGGGTCGCAGTAGATCATATGCTGTTGACCCACGACCCACTGGCCGCTCAGAAACTTGACCCACTCCATTTTTGGATGTTTGTCCACCACAAAGTCCACACGGCGCGAGCTGGGATCGAACCAGGGACCCACCCCAAGCACCGGAGGTGAACGCTCTACCACTGAGCCACATGCCCTAATAACGAAATCGGATTTAATATATGGTTCACTTTCCCCATGTACAATTATTCCTATCTCCCTGATAACACACACGCACACAAAACCATCATCTGCGATCCACATTTCTGTGATGGGAATGGAAGCAGTTTGTTTATATACATATATATTTCGTACGATAAATATGACTTGTATGAGTTTGCAGACAGATCGTAATTAAATTTGGAGTAGAAGATAAAATGACAAGGAAACAGATTATTTCACTATGTATCATTCTGTAAGTTGTCAACAGGAACATATTCGTAGAACCAAACCAAAAAGAAACAAGTTAATTTACGTCTTGTCAAGCGTTTCTGACATTTCTTTTCCCTAATTCACCATGAACTGTATCCGTAACGTGTTCTAAAAAGTTCTTCCAAACAGGGGATGCGTAGAAAAAGGAACAACTATCCTCAACGAGTATGCAGTCACGCTAAGCAAATTTTATACTGTACCACAAATGGTTAAAAAATATATGGAATATTTAAATTAACAAACATATCTCTTTATTCACTTCAAGTCACGCAATATTTGGAAGTTGAAACCCTGTTGGAAGAATAACGCTTTGGTTGTAATTTTAGTAGTGGTTCGGATTTAAATTGTAGGTTCAGTATTATACGGAGTATAAGAAAGTAAAAAACTTAGTAACAATGTTCAAAAAAATATTAACAAACTAGTAGCTTTATGTCTTATGGAATTCTTGTAATCATCCAGAGTCGTACACATAATTTCACAAAGGAGCTTTTAAAGTCCTTAATTTTTTATCCTTTCAAAAATAGTATGATTTTTGTATACAGTGTGTATTTTACTATGGTACATGTTTACTTTTCCATAGGTTCTTCCGCAAGTGAAGTTTAAACTTCATTACTTAACTCTCTAAAGTCTTATTTATACGAGGGCTATTTTTTTACCCGTAAACCAACATAGGACAGCACGTACGATGACATGTAGTTCACACTTGGCGAGTGCTTCCCCACGATCCACTCGATATGTTGTCACACTCGTTACTCCACAATGATTGAATCTCAATATCTCTTCATCGCTATGTGGAATGAGCGGCATTCAATGAACAATTTGTCTTATCCTCGTTTCGTCAGCTCACGTGGTTCTCTGGTGGCTTAGTCCTCTTATTATCCTCTGGTTTTCTGCTCTACCGAAGTCGTATTTCCTTTCAACTAATATTATATGCATCCTGCAAGCATAGCGTATTATAATAACGTGTCTCGCTCATCTTAGACGACTCGATTGATATCTGTGTTGTATCAACTGACAAGTAGGTTTATCCCCATTAATCAATTTGTTCGCTCCTTCTGATTCAATCTTACAGTCCTGCTGACGACAATTTACATAATTATCTCAGATGTAGATCATACAAAATTCCCTGTTCAACCTAATCTCCCGGGAAAGGGATATTTTACACCGTACAATTTTCAACTTGTATTATTCAGGTTTCAAGTAAAAAGAAAAACATACCACAAAGTGGAATAGTATTTACACAATTCTTGGCACGCAAAAACATAGAAAACATCCAAAATATTAATGATTTTCTTAATAAAATTTATCTTTTTTCAAAAATGTCGAGTTTTAACATACGAACTAAAATTTCTTCTACAGTGGATTAGCTAGCATCATTTTTATATTTAAAAAGAAAGCAAGGCTTAAACATATATACAAGCTTACGAATTGAATAAAATGCATTTTCCTTTATGTTTGCTCTGTACGACTTTTTGCGAGTAATGCATTCATTTTGCGATACAGAAAAATCTCGCTTGTCCTGAAAGGATATATTGAGTGCTCGAATCCTTGATGAAATTTTGCGTACGCCACTGATAAGGATACTGTTGTAATTAAAAAATCTGGGAGAAGAAGACATTGAAGCAGACTAAGGAGTTGGATGGTAAACATAGAAGAAGACTTATAAAAGTGTACAATATTACAAACTAGATTGACATCGGCAAATGAAGAGGTTTTGTTTCAATAAACTTTCAGGTACCTTGCAGCATAACGTAGATTAATTTATTAAGATAGAGTGAATGTTACAGTAGGCGTACTCATCGAGCAGTATTGCAAAGTGTGCCGGTGTTTCATCTAGAAAAGGTATGCAAAACTAATAAGAGATCAAATGCATTGAGAAAATACCCTGCACAAATACATCATAAATTAACAATTATCTTCTAACATAATTAGCTATGCCAAGAGCTGGCATATGTATTGTAAATGGACTTTTGGTGAAACTTCAATGGAACAAGGTCACTACATGTTGATGGATAGATGAACTTGTGTCAAAGAGTACTCAAAAATATTTCTGGTTGCCAATTTTATACACGTAGAAGTAGACTTCGGTTACTTGGACGAACCCACAAAATTGGAAGCATTTAAATTAAAAGTGCTAGTTTAATAACATATTTGTCCTTGGCCCTTACGCTCAAATGAAGAGTTGAATGCAAGAAACAGGTAGGTCAAGTTTTAGCGAATTTGAGATGTTCACATGTTCCAGTAGGAAAAAAATCACTCTACATTGTGTGAAGAAGCATGTGAGTTTGATGATTAAATTCAGTGTTATAATACAAAGGAGGCACAGTGTCCATCGTGAAGTTAGAGTAAGAAGCAGGCATCTCCGGAAAAATTTCTAAAAGTAGACATACCTGGTTTTTGCATGCAATTCTTCAAATATTTTCTGTACTTGTTTTGAGAACAAGCTGCTCTTCTGTATAAAGAGCATGATATTTCACCACAGTTTCAGCAAATTTGATATATACAATTAATCTTTAAAAACACATTAACCTACTCGACTGACCACATTTCCAAATAATTGAACGATATTGATTGAATTATGGGCAGAGTAGTCCGAATAAATAGTAGACCTTCATGAAATATAGGCGAGTTCAAAAAAGAAATAATATCCCTATGATTCTAAAATATACACTGAAGATATTTTGTAGAATTTGATGGTAGGCGTAGAAAGAAACCATTTATTTGTCAGAAGTTAATTGTGCAAGTAATTTCGTTCTTATTTTGTATAGAAAATAACACATAGTATAATAATTGCTAAGTTTCTTAATCTTGTATTATGTTTCGGTGTTTCACTACCATTTGTTCACAACTACTTTTCGATACATACCCTATCTAAACTTTCGGCAAAAATTAAACATATCAATCTCTTATTATGTTTTCATCATTTAGATTAAACTAAAGCAACATATTAAAGTATTAGATTAAAGTTTGAACTAGCGCCAAAAACCAGAATATTTTACAAGATTACGAAATATGGTCAGGTTAATAAACGAAATCAGTGGATTGCATTATATTCATTATAAGTAAGGCCCGGATTTTTATGTTTTTACATATTTTTTTCCTTTGTATGTACGCTGGTGAAAATATGAAATGTTCGCAAATTACGAAGTAAGGAGTCATATAAACCAAAATCACGTTACATATTTTTACATATTTTGAAGTCTGTTACATGTTTTCCGTCTACTGTACATATTTTAAAATAAATTCAGTTTCCTTGCTCCTTTTCGCTAATTTTCTTTAAATAATACGCAAATAAAAATAGGCCTATATCTGTAATAATAACTCAAAAAGTACTTTATTTAATTATCTGTATTTTTTCCTCACTTTGTTCAACCGATTTGCATTGAGGGAAAACTGGGTTAAACCAAATCGTACACTCTACAATATGCAAAAAAAAAGAAAAAAAGAAAAAAGAAAAAGAAAGAAAAAAGAAAAGAAAGAAAGAAAGAAAGAAAAAATGAAAAAAGAAAAAACGTCGTTAGTTACCGCTTCCAATCCTGAAAAAAATCTGTTTTCTTATATATAAATAAAGAAAACAATATAAGGATTTTTGTGCTTATCGCCTTTGCAAGCAGACGCCACTCGGATGTGTGCCGACAAAACAAACTAAAACGCATACAGTTGGCTGGCTTTCTCACCTTTTTTTGTATGTGCTACCTCTACGGAAACACAAGAAACTCAACATTGTGCAGGAAGAAACAGGTGCGAAAATTTTCCGAAAGTTCCAGTCAGTTTTGAAGAGGAATCCAGGATACCTAACATTGAGGACTGCATGCAGGATATTGGATGGAGAAGAAACGGAGGCACCTGAGGAAATCAGCCCTGGAAAATGTCATTTGCTGAAGTTCGCGCCTGTCACTTCCTGCGACGTGGAGAGGTCTTTCTCAGCCTATAAAAGGATCCTGACTGACCAACGACTCTCTTTAGCTCCTGAACAATTGGAAAAGTATGTAGTGGTTCATTGAGCATCAGCAAAGTAAGCGCTTTTTTTTCTAAGATTTTTTTCATCATATACAATAATGTGGTTTTCATTTTTTCTGAGACAAATTCATTTGTTACTAGTAAAAGCTGGAAGTATCTATGGGAAGTTAGAGATTTTTTCGAATACCATCATATAAAATACTTAGTGGTTCATGGTGCGCTCCGAAAGTAAGCTCTCCTTATTTTAAATATTTTTTTTTCTCTTTTGATATTCAATAATGTGATTTTCATTTCTCCACGATACGATTTTATTTGTTCTTAGTGAAAATTTGAACGTATCAGTGACAAGTTAGTGACAAAGTTTTTCCATTGCGTAAAATTATTTAGTGGTTCATTGTTCGTCCCAAAAGTAAGTGCCTTTTGTTTAAATAAATATTTTTTTGTGTTTATATGTTCAATAATGTGATTTTTTAATTTCTTTATACATATTTTCATTTGTTTCTTCTGAAAATTTGTGCGTATCTGTAGGAAGTTATTTACACTTGTTAAGCTTTTATTACATAAATATGTTACAGTATATTAATTAATTAGCTAAGAAAATAGCACAGACACAAAATAAACACGAAAAAAATATTTTTACATATTTTCATATTGTTAACATATTTCTTACATATTTCATTGATTTTTGCTACATATTTATGTACATATTTCGGTACTTTGGACTACATAAAAATCCGGGCCTTAATTATAAGAAAGCATAATATTCATTTGGGCAGCACACTACTGTACATATTTTTAACCTGTTTCTTTTTATTTTGTTGTGGTTCTCATTACTACTACTATTGCTGCTATTGCAACCTTATTATTACTATTATCTTTAATGCTTGCGTAAGTCTTTCGCAAGCATAACAAATCTAATATATATGCTGTACTATAATTCTATAATTTTAATCGCCCAGTGCCATAATAGCTATTAGGTTAGTGCAAATGAAATGTCCGCATTGATGTCTGGTAGAAAACTCATCTCAGCAGCACAACACAAGGATGGACTGAGGCCACGTGTCTAACATCATGACCTCTGTACACATCCAGCAAACAGAATGGGATACCCAGAAGGCAGTGTGTCGTTAAACAGGGTCGTATGAAAGTATATCACGGGGAACATATAAATTGTGAGGAATTTTTCGTCATAAATTGCAACTGGGACATTCTGAACAACAAGCAGCAAAAAATATTATACTGCATTTAGCCCAAGAACAGCGAATGAACTCATCATTCACCATTGGTTTGTCCAATTTTGTTCCGGCGACACAGCATTGCAAAATGAACTGCTTGGGCACCGAACAACATCGCATTCAAATGAGCCTTAGGAACAATTTGCAGCGAATCCTCGGGAAAATATTCGGTACTATTACAGACGAATTAAAGCCAATATACACTCATGTTCAAAATGATTGTCGCATATCTATAACTGTCTTTTTGTAAGAATATAATTTGATAATGATTTTGCAGGGTACTTTTAATACTGGTACTATGTGTATAATCGGGAAATGTATATTTGTCGTAAATTTCATAGGAAAAGAATTATAAATACGAAAATTAGAATAAGTAAAACAAAATGTTACTAAATGGATAAGAAATATTTATGTTCGTTTATTGTTCTTCTTTGCTGCTCTTTTGACATGAAATTTGCCACATACATGTCTTTGCCGATTATACACATACTAACATTGTAAGAAATATCGGGCGAATTCGTTATCAAATTATATTCCCACAACAACATATTTATAGACATGCAACAATAATTTTGCATATGAGTGTATTTTTAGACATATACTGTCGCACGACAGCTTCATGAAATCGGACTCATGGGTGGAAACGTTGAACTCATGGGTTCTACCTGAATTGACAGTAGCCAACTATAATCGCCATCAGGACGTGTGCAATTCACTATTTTTCCTGCTTCTCATTGTGACTTCAGATATTACAAACAGTATCCTATTATGATTAACCAAGTATTGTAGTTTTTACTTTGTTTTGACGTTTGCAAACAACGTACGTGGTTGGACATTTCATTCGCACCAATCTTGTAGTTACATTATAGTAGTGAGAGCCCTGCAAAATTTCAATCAGAATATGTTTATCTTTACCTGTGCTTGCTGCATGGAGCTTAAACTATTGATTGATGACCTGTGATCCAATGTTGTAGAGAATACAGTTAAGTCTTTTGTTGAAGGTACTGGAATGCTGTAGACAAATTTCCGCCCGACTCCAATTGTTAGGAATATAGTTATCACAATTACTGACATGTAATAACTGATTCCCATCATGCCCTGTAAAATTAAAAAGAAAAGTATAAGAAAAGAAATATTGTATAACATACTGGTATTATATATAAGACGAGATACTTGGCAGAAAGATCATTGGCAGAAGCAAGGTACGTGACAAAGTTAGGAATAGTATTTTCAAAAAGAAATTTTCCTTCCTTTAGTTTCTTTCCCCGCAAAAGATAAATAATGTTCCTTTCAAATAAATAAATAAATTACAAGTTATATTTATTGAAACGAATTTCTTTCGTTTGACATGCTCTGTATACTAAAAAACTGGGCGTTCCCAAGAATAATATAAGGTTAGTGAAGGTTTGTCTTACAAGGAAGGTCCATAAACCGTGAGAGTTGGATTTTGATGAAAATTAGTGACAAGATTCTGTTCGAGATACTAAGCAACGTAGTAATAGTCACTCGATGCGCAAATGCTTCGTTAAGCTGCTACACCGACGCCATCTTGAAATCCGATAGGCAAAATGGAAGAGCTTTTTGGCACAAAATGGAAGTATTTTTGGAGGATCTGACCTTACCATTGTAAACCGGGATATGTGAGGGTACTTCCAGTGTATAATCGACATCTTGAAGGGCGCCATATTGAATCGCAGTCAAATATGATAAATCGCAAGGATTTCATGCGGGGTATCAAAAAGCACTGGAATTTACTCCTGAATGTATGTGTGTGTGTGTGTGTTTTCAGTTCAGAGTTAAGAGCTCTCTCACCAACAGGAACATATAAAAACTCTGCAAGTTAGATTTGTGTTCTAAAATGCGGTCGTGTGAGCAGTTGTAGAGTTTTAGCTAGTGCACTAGTAATCACTTGATGTACAATATCCACTATACCAATCAAGTCTTGAGATTAGTGAGAGAAATCGTAAATTAAGTTTGAAATGCCTGTAGCGAAAAATGGAGTAGCAGCACTGCAACAATTTATATCTATTTGGAAGCGCGATGGAATAGACTGGTGGACGATGAAACACACCACGAGCAAGCTATTGTTCGGATATATATTAGAAAAATAATATAAACTGGTGCACATAAGCAAATATTGACCTACCTAGGTACTAACCTTTGCTCTTCAGTAGTGATCATGGATATCCATAACGAAGTCATTAGCATACAGGATAGTGGAGCAGTACAAACACTTAACAAATGCACTTTCGTCACAATCTTCATGATCACAGACACTATTTTGTACTCGCAACATAGTCTCCATAGTAAGTGGTTACTACCGCGTAACACAAATCTAACTTGTACAGTTTTTACATGTTCTGTGAGTGAGAGAGCTCTCAACTCTGAAGTGGAAACAGATATGTAAACTTTGGTTACGAAAATGGATTCAGGTGTAAATTCTAGTGCTATTTGATGCCTACATAATCCCCTTGCGATTTATCATATTTTACCGCGATTCAATATGGCGCCTTTCAAGATGGCGATCATGCACTGGAAGTACCCTCACATATAGATGCCCTATCCCGGTTTACAATGGTGTAAGTATCTTCTCTTCGAAAGAGTCGAGAAGCGATAATTCACTTTGGGGTTAGAATTCTTAAGAAATGGTTTTACAAGACTTGTGCAGCTTCAGCACTGAAACGGGATGTTAAACTCAACACAACTAACTTGAAAAATCCTCTACTAACTTTGGTCACATTTTATAAATGGGCTATTAACAATCAAGCAATATGTATTAGTTTAAAAGAACCCAGGATGTTATTAGTGAGTTATTAATATTCTTTTACTTTTTTTTAGAAGATCTGCTCAAGAACTGCTTTAAGGATTTTGTGTATAGGCCCTATATCATAAACAAATATGTCGTTAACAACTTTACATAAGTACAACGTGGTAGTCATATGTCATTACTTTGAGAAAAATAGTTTCTGGTTGGTGAGCTTTCTTCGGATGACTTTCTCGGAAACAGTCTAGCACTTTGTTTATATTTCGTTAAAAAAATCACATTAACAACTTTAATAAGATATACCTAGGTAATTGATTTTGTTTATCAAATAATGTCAGAAAGAGTAATGCTAGTTTACTGCTGGGATGAGATTTCTTCGGACGACTATCTGCAAAAGCACTAAAATTATTTCCTTGATATTTTATAAATAAGTTCATTATCGCCCTTCAAATTAATTTCTCTATATATAATCAAGATGGGTAATTTGTTAGTGGAGATAATATCTTTCTTCTAGAAAAAATAATGTTTAAAACAGTGCTTTTAATATATTGCTATTCATATGTAAAAAGAAAAAAACACTATTATAGAAAAGAATTCAATATCGGCTAGAGCCAACATGGACGTCAATAACTTGATGCGACGTGGCGAGGTGTAGAGAGGCTAATCCTCAGTCTCTAAATGACACTAGTTTTCCACGATCAGGGGATGGAAACGTACTGATATAGTTACTTCATTTGCTGATGAGATACATTTCACCCGCCGGGGCACATTAAAGCTGTGCAAACACATTTTCATTGTCTGACTGTGGCTATCTCCCTCGGTTATTGTAATCAAGAAGTGTGATCGAAGTACATGATATGAAGCAGATTTGTACACTGCACATCAAAAAAATTGCAACACCTAACGCCGTGCAGCTAGGCCACCCAATATACACCTTCTTATCCCATAATCGTGTCTGATAGAGAGACTCCCTCCCTCTCCTCCTTTCTTCTCTCCCATACTAAAATTAGCTAACAACATGAAAGCAATTCTAATTTCAAATACACATGTATTAGTATCGATAAAATGAGATAACAAAACAGAGACGAAACAAGATTCATAAGTTAATTTAGGGAGAAACTGAAACACACACAATGAAAAATTGAAACCAATGAATATCTATTACACAGAGGTTCAGAAATGAAGCAGAGAGAGAGAGAGAGAGAGAAGGCGAGAGAGGAAGAAAAGGGAGAACAGATGAAAATGAGGAATTTTAAACTTAGCAAGAAAAGAACTTAACATTATAAAGTTCCGTTACCAGGAATCCAACAGTAATATAAAAATAACGTTTGCTTTATATATTTTTTCAGGACTATTCGAATATATAGAGGATGCTCGAAACATTCATTAAGTCACTTTCAAAAATGATAGCATACTCAATTTCCAGTAGAATTGTAGATCTCACGGGGCACATCTAAGATAATGTCAGTTTAACACACAAGCTTTGTTTCTGCGTGGTTCCGTTGTAAATTCGGTAGTGTTCATTGGACGTACTGATGCAAACTACGTTCTAATAAACCTAGTAGGTAGCCAAGGTCATATGTTCCATTTCAAACTACTAATGCAGAGTGAAAAAAAGAAGAAAAGAAAAGAAAAAGGAAGAAAGATAAAATTGAATGAGTGCTATTTTACTGCCAAATTTTTATCAGAAATATCCTATATTAAAAGTCCAAACCGTATCATAATGAAACGTTACAAATGTTCAAATGGAAAATTGGATGTTCCTTATAGATGTAGCAGACCTTGCATGCTTCAAATTTCAAAGTGAATAAATCACATTGAATTACAAGATGGAAACAAATTTGAATCGAACTAGTATAAATAAAATTTTGTTTTTAAATAACCAAAGAGATTACCATTTTCTAGTCTTTTAGGAAGATTTATCTGTACCGAACATCCAGCATCACTTTCATCTCTTGCGAATATAACGTTGTAATTTGCACAGAGAGAATGAACACGCTTAGAGCTAAAACGGATCATAGTGTCAGTCGGATGATGTTGGTTAACTTATGGACCACCACTGGATCGAGGATTCAAACCCATATTGACCCGGTAATTCAACTGAGTCTCGGTAACCCAGATGATAAAAAAGATATTTTGCTTATTCCCTTGCGTTTAAACAGTATTTCTTGCAGAGATGACCAGGACTGGAGATGTTATCCCCAGAGCACGAAAAACTCGACGTTGAAGTTGCCAGTTAATTACATTCTCCAGACCACGTCTATCGTTCTCTTGCTCCGTTTTAACTTTCGAACACGCACACGCACTTCATGTAAGTGAGAGAGAGGGGGGAGAAGTGAAAGGTGTAACTATACGATAGGGAAACGTCAGGAAACAGAGAGAGAGAGAGAGGGAGAGAGGGAGAGAGAGAGACGAATATAAATATGAAACATACTTATCATTACAGTGTATGATAAAGAACGCACACACTGTTTATTCGAATTCTCGCCGGTGATGCTTTGTAAGTTCTCCAACAGAAGATAAATCTCTGTTTGCAGCCATTATTTTATGCGAAAAAGTTATGCTACTTGGTGGGGAATCGAACCCACATTCGCCGTGCAAATTCAAAAGTACGCCAATAATAATAATAATAATAATAATAATAATAATAATAATAATAATAATAATAATAACCTATATTGTAAAATTGAAAGGGACTGTGACTTATAGTCTCTTGAGCCACCCGACCGATCTCGATCAAATATTCAACATTGATAATGTTCGTACCTGGGAGTATTTTTATCTATTCGTTTTGATCGTGTTACTTAGGGCAGGGGGAGGATGGAAAAATATAAAAAAATAAGGAAACTTAATAAGTTTTGAATCAAACTTCCAATCTTGATGAAATTTTCAACATAGATTACGTTTGTGTAGTGGAATGCTTTTAATCATTTCACTTTGATGGTGGAATGTAGGGAAGGGAAGGACGGGCAGATATACAAAAATCAATTTAAATTAAAATAAAAGTGACTATGTTAATGAGTTAGTCTTGAACCACCGAACAGAACTGCATCAAATTTTCAACATGGATGAAGTTCGAGCCTGTAGTGGTTTTCATCATTTCACTTTGACGGTAAAACTTAGGGAAGTGGAGGATAGGGGAAAAGATATATAAAAATAAATAAAACTTAATAAGTCTTGAACCACGCGACCTATCTCGATCATTTTTTTTAACATAGATAAGATTTGGGCCTAGTATGGTTTTCATTATTTCACTTTGACGTTACAAATTAGAGAAGGGAAATGCGAAAGGGATATATATATATATATATATATATATATATATATATATATATATATATATATATATATATATATATATATATATATATATTTAATAACTCTTGAACCACCGTACCAATCTCGATAAAATTTTCAACCTAGATGAAGTACGAACCCGAGATGGATTTTCTCAGATCATTTTGATGGTGTAACTAATTGAAGGGGGAAGGATACCAACATTTAAAAGATAACGAAAAATGGCCGAAATTAGTATCGAATCTATAATTTTTGGAGTCACTGAGATGAACAATGACACATCTGATGTCGTTTAAATCCAAATTCAGGCCGCAACATGGAGGAGGGACAGACATATAAAACTGATCAAAATAAACAATATCATTGTGGAATTCATAGTTTTTCGGGTGGCTGAGATGAACAATGGCACTGAAGATGCCGTGCTCCGCAGCATGGGAAGGTGAGGGGATATATAAAACTCATCGAAAATGATCGATATCAAAGAGCGCTTTAGTAATAGTAAAAAGGGACTGAATAACGGAGCATATTATTATTTTTTCTCAATTTAGCCCAGCAAAGCGGTAAATTGAGGCTAATAATAATAATAATAATAATAATAATAATAATAATAATAATAATAATAATAATAATAATAATTGGCGTAGTTATGAATTTACACGGCGAAATAACTGCATAATATGTTTTTATTTCTGTATTTTTTCCTGGATTAAATGTGGTTTCCTTTATTAGTGGGCACTAATTTCTCTCTAGGTCGTCGAATAAATGAATTTCTTTGTGCACTTAGGTGCAAATAACCTTACAGGAAGAAGATTGATCGTTTTAATAATCGAGGGTAAAGTAAGTAATATTTGCCTTCTACCTTCAGGTGGCATGGTAGTGTAACGGTAACGTAATGGAGTTACGATTAATAAAGGTGTCCCGCATGGGTTCAAATCCTGTTCATGACAAACTTACATTTTTTACAAAGTGATAGTGAAGAATCGATTTCTCATATTATACGTTCAATGCTTAAGAATTTGGAAGCAAACACCTTTACCATGATAGAGACGATTCACGAATGTTAGTTGGGAAAGGGCAAGGGATTCGAAACACTTCATTGATCTGCAGTAAACACTTTTCGTGTTATCGTTCTCAGAAAGAAATATTACAGCATTTGTTTAACAAAGTTTGGGTAAAGCAATCGGTGGTGTAGTGGTAAAGTACCAGACTTCCCAGCAGGAAATGTGGGTTCGATTCCTCACCAAGTAGCATAACTTTTTCACATAAAATAATGGCAGCAAACAGAGATTTATCTTCTGTTGGAGAATTTACAAAGCATCACTGGCGGGAATTAGAATAAACAGTGTGTGCGTTCTTTATCATACACTGTAATGATAAGTGTGTTTCATATTTATATTCGTCTCTTTCTCTCCCCCTCTCTCTCTCTCACTGTTTCCTGACGTTTCCCTATCCTATAGTTACATCTTTCACTTCTCTCCCCTCTCTCTCACGTACATGAAGTGCGTGTGCGTGTTCGAAAGTTAAAACGGAGCAAGAGAACGATAGACGTGGTCTGGAGAATGTAATTAACTGGCAACTTCAACGTCGAGTTTTTCGTGCTCTGGGGATAACATCTCCAGTCCTGGTCATCTCTGCAAGAAATACTGTTTAAACGCAAGGGAATAAGCAAAATATCTTTTTTATCATCTGGGTTACCGAGTCTCAGTCGAATTACCGGGTCAATATGGGTTTGAATCCTCGATCCAGTGGTGGTCCATAAGTTAACCAACATCATCCGACTGACACTATGATCCGTTTTAGCTCTAAGCGTGTCCATTCTCTCTGTACAAATTACAACGTTATATTCGCAAGAGATGGAAGTGATGCTGGATGTTCGGTACAGATAAATCTTCCTAAAAGACTAGAAAATGGTAACCTCTTTGGTTATTTAAAAACAAAATTTTATTTATACTAGTTCGATTCAAATTTGTTTCCATCTTATAATTCAATGTGATTTATTCACGTTGAAATTTGAAACATGCAAGGTCTGCTACATCTATAAGGGACATCCAATTTTCTTTTTGAACATTTGTAACTTTTCATTATGATACGGTTTGGACTTGGATATTTCTGATAAAAATTTACCAGCAAAATAGCAATCATTCAATTTTATCTTTCTTTCTTTCTTTCTTTTTATTTTCTTTTTTCTTTTTTTTCACTTTGCATTAGTAGTCTGGAATGGAACATATGACCTACGCTGCCTACTGAATTTTTTAGAATGTAGTTTGCATCAGTACGTCCAATGAATACTACCGAATTTACAACCGAACCACGCAGAAACAAAGCATATGTGTTAAACTGTTGACATTATCTTAGATGTGTCCCGTGAGATCTACAATTCTACTGGAAATTGAATATGCTATCCTTTATGAAAGAAACTTAATGAATGTTTCAAGCATCCTCTATATATTCGAACAGTCCTGAAAAAATACAAAAGCAAACGTTATTTCTATATAACTGTTGGATTTTTGGTAATGGAACTTTATAATGTTAAGTTCTTTTCTTGCTAAGTTTAAAATTCCTCATTTTTATCTGTTTTCCCTTTCACTTTTCTTCTTCTCTCGCCTTCTCTCTCTCCCTCTCTCTGGCTCGTTTCTGAACCTCTGTGAAATAGACATTCGTTGGTTTCAATTTTTCATTATGTGTGTTTCAGTTTCTCCATAAATCAACTTATGAATTTTGTTATTTCAGTTTATCGATACTAATACATGTGTATTTGAAATTAGAATTGCGTTCATGTTGTTAGCTAATTTTAGTATGGGAGAGAAGAAAGGAGGAGAGGGAGGGAGTCTCTCTACCAGACACGATTATGGGATAAGAAGGTGTATATTGGGTGTCCTAGCTGCACGGCGTTAGATGTCACAATTTTTTTGAATCGGAGTGTACCACTAATCATATTAGTATTGTTCCATTGAAATGTTGGATAGATTGGATGTATCCTTCCTTGTCTTATAACTCATAATCTATTTTTCAAATAAAAAAAAATCAGAAATTTTAATTTACCGGCAAAGTGTATTTTGTATATTTTTTTTTCGAAAAGATCAATAAGAATCATGCTCATATTTTATAAATAAATCTTTCATTAAGGACTATGCGCACCATCCAACTAACAACCAATTTCTAATGCCGGTAAAGAATTATTCAATATATTTTGATTATATGTGTGTACACAGATTCTGACAAAAGCCAAAAGTCACGTCTACCATTGTCTAGAGCAGGGGTGTGCAACTTGGAACAATGGGCGGGCCAATCACAGAGCACTAAATGGCGTCGCGAGCCTCACTGTAGGTATATTATTTTTACGACAATTGAATAGTATAGTATTAAATGATGGAACATGTTCATTGTAATTTACATCACAATAACACAAAACAACTGTTGTACTGGTAACCAAAATATTTACTCACTAAAGAGGAGCAGAATAATGTATTTAGAACTTTGTCGGTATACCTAGCAATCTTTATACGGAGTTAACTTTACCCCAAGTACCTCGCTTGCCAAGTGCTTGTGACCGTCTGCCCGGCCACAAAACTATGTTTTTGGATGACCAGTGTATTTCTTTTTAACTTTTATTCATGCAACGAAATTATTATTTTACTCAACTAAAAGCTATTTCTCTTTTGGTGAGAATTTCAACTCGTTCTGTGGATGCAGGTGTTCTTCAGTCGTTCTTATCGCTTCTCACGATAGAACAAAGAAGTTGTTGTTTTCCAATGCAACGCTCATCGTCTCAACAGAGTATTTCGTCGTAGCAAACTTATTTTTTTCTTTCTGTAAAATAGTTTCCAACTTATAGTCTTCGTCACCATGACTGTTTTGCATATACGTTTTTCTTAATTACATTTATTAACATTGGGAATATTTTTGGATACGAAGTTGATATTGTGTGTGAATGATATTGTATTTATCGTGTTCTCATGCTTTCGTATTACGTCATCCTTCCTACCGTGAGAACAAACGTTCCTATCCTGCAGGAGTCGTAGGTGGAATGACTCATACACACCGTTACCATTGTTCGCTTCTTTCCACTGAACAATTTTACCTATAACAGCAGTGCATAAAAATCTATAACCATGGGAAGAATTTATTAGTTAAGACTGCTACACTTTTTCAACTATTATTTTCAAGCTTCTTTCCCACGGGATCAAATTAAATGTTGCCAGTATTCTTTGTTATAAATCGACACATTGGCAATGTCTATGAATGCGGCAAACATTAACATTCCCTTTATTATTTTACATAGTGCATTGTCAACCCTGAGTATCGAGACGGGTTATTCCCAAGTGCGAGCAGAAGCGAGGAGTTAGCAAGGAGAATCCGTTGTAGCAAGAGTGTGGAAAAGTTTGCTGGAGAAAAAGGCAGTACAAGACATCGTATAGAAGGATAGTATGAAGAATTTTCAGTGCTACATTAATATACATATAGGATGTGAAACAAGATAAATACCTTCTGGAGATGTAACGTCTTTTAGGAATCAAGATACCTCAATCAGCAGTATTCCCCCTTTTTCCCTCGTCATTATCACATAGTGAAAATCTTAGCATAATACGAAGAGTGAATATATAGTGCTAGTGATATTCAAACAAGGGCTATGTTTCTAGTGTTCATATAGAGTGTGTGCATATTTACATTTACCATGCAGTGTTAAAAGTTTATTCTTCATTTTGCTTATTCGATTGCCGTAGAGCAATTTCTTCTGTTTAAGCATTTAGCTCTGCCAAGTGAGAATTTTGTGTGTTGTTAATATATATATATATATTTTGTTCCGTACCCACATATATCTATACTCAATAAATAGGAATTTACCTAAGTAAATATCACCGTCTTCATTCATGTGTGTGTGAATTCCTGCGAGCAGACGGCTTGCCAGTTACATGTACGTATGCGTGTGCATACGCAAAAGTAAGTATAACACAACCTGAGTCTCAAAAGCATCAACGTGGCTCATGTCAAATCACTGTTCACATTTCAACATTATCAATCTGCGCCCAACAGAATATGAGCCTGGACCAGGATTGTTATCAGCTGTTTTCTTAGGGAGTTCTTCGTGAGCCAGCACCCAAGGGAAACGGTAGGTAGCATGCTTGTCTTCAGAGCGTTCACATTTCGCACTGTGTGATCGATGGAAAATTTCCAGTTCACTCTTAACAGGTTTTGTGAAAAAGCAAAATTACAATAATTATTGTTTTCAATAACTGACCAACAGGGTTAGTTGCATATGGTTGGTCTAGAGTAAAATTTTATGATTGTAAAGTGGACGACTACTTCCTAAGATGGAACGAAATAAATATTGCCAGATCTATTTCCAAACAAAGTTAACATTTCAACAATATTACTACTGATAACAGGAAAAAGTCCAAAGATCGATAGATCTTATCGGTCTGAACAAAATGATATAACTGAGAGTAACTTCTCATGAGTAATTTTCGAGAAAGTCAATATAAACAGTCTTGTCAAGTTAAAAAAATGATAGTGTACGATATCCAAGCCATTTATTAGTATTAAGCTAATACTGAAGTATACCTTCATTAAACTTTTCATTATAACACTAACAGACAACAGAGCATACTATGGTTAATGAGAAATAGTCTAAAATTATACTTAACGATAAAATTTTAATTTTTGTTTTACTACGAGGGAAGTCAAAAAGTAAAGGGACTCGAGAAAAGATACATTTATTTTAATGATAGAAAACTGAAACGTACATTATTTTTCTACATAATCTCCCTGCACTTCAACGCACATTTCCCAACGTTTCACATTTTTTTTATTCTGTCGGAAAAAAAAGTTTTTCGATTGAACCTGTAACAAATGTTGCACCGTATCAATGACTTCTACATCGGTTCCAAATCTCTTCCCCTGAGCGCTTCCTATAATGGTCCAAAATGGTCCAAACCATGACTGAACTGTAAAGTATTGGCGATTTCGTCTACTGTGATTCGTCTGTTTTCCATCACACACCCTCGACGACTTTCAAATTATTCTCAGTCGTTGACGTCGATGGCTTCCCCGATCTTTCCTCGTCACATATAGAAGTTCTTCCCTGTTTGAAACGCTCTATCCATTAATAGATCTTGCTTCGCGATAAACAGCTGTCACCAATAGCGAATCACTGCCTTAATTTCCTCCTTATAGTGCAGATCGACAATAGAACTGCCATGTTTAACGGTCTGTTACACTCCAACGACTAACGCGGGAATAAGAGTGACACGTTGCAAAGAAATGTTGCAGACGACACTAATTCAGCGCTGGATACTAGCAGTGTTACCAAAACCTAGTGCGAGAAATTGCAGAAGTCCCTTTATTTTTTGACTTCTCCTCATACCTAGGTATAATGCTGTGTAAGGAATAAGAATGAAACATAAGTCAATCGATAGATCACATCAAAATGAACTAAACAACATACTTGAACGTCAATTCTTATGTGTAGTTTTTGAGAAAATTTAGGAAAACGAAGTTTTATGTAGTTAAAAAATGTCGGCTTTCGTCAAATTTGATGCAAATATGAATTTTTATTCTACCGAGATAGATTACTGAACAAGCAGAAAATACATTATCAACTAGCACATTTTATCTATTGTTGTTTTAACAGTGACACACATCTACCTAACAATGATACACATAATTCTAATCAGGCTTGCAAATCATACGATAATTTATCGTGTTATGCGATAATTTAAACCTTAATGCTATATACGATAATGTCCTTGCGATAATATACTTTAGAATGCACACTTTTTTTGCAGCTTTTCAATGGCAAAGTAAATTGTAGATGTGCATTAAATAATTATAAATCACACACACACACACACACTGAGGTTTTTATCAGTCATTCCCGCTAAAATAAATCAATAACAATTTGAGAATTGGCAAATGTCAATTCTGCATCCATTCTTTAAATTCAGTTACATTTACGAGAATGAGCAAATATTGCTGTTGTTGAGAGTAGTGTTAATAAGGATTTTTTTTAAATGATAAGGACAATGATGCCGATTTGAAGTTCGAAACTGAAGATTATTAGATAAGTTTATTATATATTATTGTTATTATTGGTTAGTATTATACTTGTTCCTACAATTATCACGTGCATAAGGAATATACGATATTTTTGTAATATACGATAATTTTAAAGATGTAATCGATAATTTTGTTCTCTGAGGTTGGCAACTCTGATTCTAACATTAACGTACTCCCATGCGCAAAAAAAATTGCGCGTATACTGTAACTCAAGATTTTTCGCATTTATTCCATTTTCCTTACGTTTATGGGTAAAATTCAGTTATTAGTATGTGGAGATAATAGAAAGCAATTCATCTAAGGAGATATTTCCAAAAAATATAATAAAATAATAAAAATATAAGCAAAAAACAAAATTATGCTCGGTTTTGTGTATACTGGCAACGATGATTTCTAGGGATTTTTTCAGTAGCAGATCACAATTGCGGAGGAAATTCAGTAGGGGAATCGAGAAGTTGGATCAAGGAATGGATAGTGGACTAAAATGTTGCATTTATTGGTTAAAACCTAGTGTGTAGATTGCCTGCCAAATATAAATTAGCTTCTGTAACTAAGATGTCGTACGAAAATATAGAATTAAACAGAAAAACTCTTATCTTAAGGTTCGAAGCAATACGGACCATGGTTATGAAGATAATTTCTTTAAAAAAAGGAGCTAACACCATGTAACCTCCGTGGTTAGGTGGGTAGAGTGGCGGAGTCGTAGTTATTTTATAATTTTGACACCACATCGAATCCCATCCCATCCCATTTCTTTTTCTTTTCTTTCTTTTCTTTTTTTCTTTTCTTTTCTTTTTTTTACAAAACATTATAATTTTCATGTTAATAAGAACCGAAGCAATATAATAAGGACAACTTACTGATATTTTGCTGTAATGACGTATTTATCGGGGATTAGAGAACTATTCTTAATAGCTATTGTTTTCTGTTCATGCTGTTGTATAGTTTCTCTCATCCTGTTTTCTTGGGGAAAAAACAATTTTGTCTCCAACGAAGTGTGAAGGATATATACGGACAGAAAAAGACAACTTAGTACCAAACGTGATTTATCGTGATGAAGTGGACTAGTTTGCCATTATTTAAAAAAAAAAATGAAGTTGGCTTTTCTTTAGGATTTAGCTTAAAAAAATATGTTTTTCTTTAGAAGACTATACTTTATGAGGCAAGGTGTGTGATCATACCCACAAATTTAGCTAGGGAGTGAAAGATAATTGTTTATACAAACATTTTACAGGTTTAGGTGCGTGAAACACCAATACACCATGGTCTCGCTTATCCGACCATCCTTTGTTCCACATACCATATGATCCGATATATCATTGCAAATAGCACCAATCGGCAAGAAGATCTGCAAGTTGTGATCTTAATCTATTTTTCATGCTGTGGAGTCTATCGCCTAGCGCGCCCGTCTACACCTTGACTCATACGTCTATCATTCAGTGCAGACACGTATCCAGGTTTTCTATTCGGAGGGGACCCAACACGAATCCTCGTAAGCACGTAATTCTAATGTTTTTAAATATCAATAATAATAATAATAATAATGCAACAGTTCTGTACCTCTCTTAAACTTTTTCCTACTTTTCATTTATGAACCGGTTTATTTTGGAAACTGCATTATAGCACAAACAAAATGAAACATATTTTCGAAGGAAATGTAACTAAAGAAAACTGTCTGCTACGTATATCACATAACAAAAATAGCAAGAAGACATGGAGTGTATCGTTCTAATATATTAAAGTTAAAAACAGAACGGAAACGAAATGTTAATCCTATTTAAAACTGTTCTTTAATTCCACCTGGTAAGTGGCGTATTTACGATTTTGTTTCGGGAGGGGCTTTGCTAACTTTCGGGGGGGCTTTGCCTGGAAATGTGAAAATTCTGCAAGATATTTCATTTACTTTACTATACTAAGTAAGATTTCGTGGGGGGCTGAAGCCCGGAAGCCACCCCCTAAATACGCCACTGCACCTGGTATAATGGCATTATGGTATGTTCTTAGAATTATAACAAGACAACAGCACATTGCCCAAAGTTTGGACACTGACTACTAGTAAACTGATATAAAAGAACCTCAAAAGGGTAAAGGCAAGTTTATTAAAAAGTGCTTGAGTTTCGGAGAGAGACAGCTCTCAGGCCCTCACGCTGGATACGTCCCTGATTCAGTGCAGTGCAGTTATTTGTTATAAAACATTATTATTAGATGCGTAATATGTAAAATTATATCATAAGTTTTACTAGTTTCTTTTCTTAACACATCCATATTATCCAGCGTTCTGCCTGCCTGTTTATGTCGGATAAGCGAAACTCTACTGTATTTCCAAAGCTAGCATATACATGAACTAGAATTGTATCGTCCTAGAACAGACAATAGTCTAAAATGCTTATATTAAAAGGCTGAATAAAAAAAAAAGCATAAGTACTGATTTGGAAGCGTGAGAACAAATTAAAAACAATTGAATATATTTCCTAGGTATCAGATTATCATCTTATTATGTCGATGTGTATTCTTTTTTAAACATAGTTTTAAAAGTTATACCATTCGCAATATTCCTGAGGAAATCGAAAAAAAAACTCCTTGTGCCTCTTATGGCAAAGCGGCTTAAGTGCATGGTCCGAAACCGATTCCCACGTTAAGGTATAGATAAAGTTCCCGTACTTCAAAAATGCAAATCCGGGACGCTACTAAATTACGAGAATCTTTGAAATGCTTAAAACTGAAAGAAGTGTTGAATACTAATTTACTTTCCTCCATTAGATAGAGTTGTTCAAGTATTACGTTATCACATATTTATTCATTTCACTAGATCTTCCAAGGACGCCAATTTCTCTTTAAATTTGGAGGGGGGGGGCATTCAAACTCAGAAGATATATATATGAGGATTTTAAGACAAATTACACTCAAATAATGCCAAATATTGTATATTCATAAATACAAAGGAGGCCTACATGAGCTTTGATCGGGCTCGGCCCCCCAGGATCGGCGCCCTTGCCTTCTTCCTACTTAAAGGAGCAGTTCGACTTAGAAATGCATTTTTTACAATTCATTTCCATTTGTAGAGTTGAAAATTCTAAAAGGAATGGTGTTTGTTTGATCGCGATACGTTCAGTCGTTAGCGAGTAACAGAGGAAGAAAGATTTTGTGATGACGTCATAGGTGGGCAAAGAGCGAGAGCAGGCTTACATACTACACAGTGCCAAGCATTTCGTTTGTGAGAGGTGCGGTGGCACGTTCTAAGTGCGGTTTCCTTTTCCAGAACTGATTGCAAAGACTTACAAATATCATCTGCATGTAGAAAATGATATCTGATGGTGGGCTGTACAAACGTTTTTATATTATAAAACGTATCCTATAAAGCATGAGTTCAGCGTTTCAAAAAAAAAAAAAAAAATCGAAACCAATATGTAAATAGATGGCGGACGAGATTGCTGCAACACCTAAGTACCTTTTCTTTAATCATTCTTCCGATTCCCAAACATAAGTATGTTCATTTTCACGTTTTGTTGCAATTTTTAACGCTGACCTTATAATTTTGTGGTTCAAGGTATGTATAGGAGTGTAACATATGAGGCAAAAATGAAATAACATCTGTAAAGTTTGCCAGAACACGAAAAAAACTTCACCGGTTAAATTTCTTTTATTCTCATAGCTGTCCGCGGAACAACTCTCATCACCCGTTTCATCATCATTGTCACATGATACAGAGAAATTAAACGATGGATCAATGTCTTGAGGAACAGTCATCGTCACTGATTCCTTCTACAAGCCGGTATATTTCACTCCCTAATTCATATTGTATAGCTTATTTCTAAAGCAATATCTTCAGAATCATGAGTGACATCGTCTCTATTACCCTCTAATGCTTCGTCTTGACTACAACCATCAATTGCGTCTTGTACGATATTTGTATGTTGGTAACTGGACATAGATCGGTGCTTGTTCAATGGCTCGGATTTTAAACCTTTCAATAATATAGTTGGAACAGCATTCTTTCTCAGTTTGCGTGTAAATAATTATCCTGGCATTAGCCAGAAGTGGATGTAGACGGTAAAAACTCAAGGGGGGGGGGTCAGAACTCAGACTATGATATGTACATCATGTTTACTAAAAACTTTCAAAAATATCTAAATAATAGCTTAAATCAATTTTGTCACTCAAAAACTGGGGGGCCTAGGCCCCCGGCCCCAGCCTAGATCCGCCACTGGCATTAACTTTTCTTTCAGTAAACTTGACTTCTCGAAGACAAGCTCTTCAAGATGTTTGGAACACGAGTGATTTTATTTGGTTTCTTTCTTTCTTTCTTTCTTTTTTTTTTTTTTTTCATTGATTTTCTTGGGCCATAATTTATATCGATCTGGTGATTTCTCACAACTTAGAAACGTAAGAAAAGATACTTTACGTCCTCAGCTTTAATTGCACAAGAATTACAACCGAAAACACAGCAGGTGTTAGGCATTTCTACTTCACTTCACAGATACAGCACGCGCTGTACTAACATGTGTTTTCTACTTCACACGAGTGTTTCTTTCAGGAAAAAAAAATCCGGGGGGGGGGGACACTTAGTATTCGGAGAGGCACATTATTTTTACACAGTACTATTATATTTATTACATTATAGACGCATTATTTTGGTCTCCTCCGGGGGAATCTCTCAGAGCTCCGGGAGACAGTGCCACCCTAAAAACATGTATGGAAGAAACACTGTTTCGCACAACAAACGTAATTACTGCTCTCTCTCTACTCTTTTTAATACTAATGCTATAGGAAAAACAACTAACAGAAACTTCCCTCAAGAAATCAACACAGAGCAAGACTGCTAACAAATCCAAAACACAATCTATTAAATCCAATGCACTATTAAGGGTTTATCAGCTGCGTACAAGGGAGTGGTTGCTGACTCACATTGTTTCTCGCGTCCCACCAATGACGTCACCATTTACGATTCATCAAAAACAAATGCCTGTAGAAGCTGAACGAGACGGCCTATCAAGATATAAAAAAATACGGGTCTCTTATATTTTGTTTCTCTTTCTATTGCACCAAACTTGTTTTTAACTCGAACTGCTCCTTTAAGCAAACGTAAGCAGATGATTTACTCCCTTCCCCTGGTAAGCAAAAAAAAAATTTTTTTTCCCTCAAGATCTGTTGTCTTTCGTGAAATAACAGCAGGAATTTCCTGATTACTTAACCATCTAAATGAATGTTTTCACTTAGAGCCATCCCGTCGATTCGCGTTGCCTAGGACTAAAATAATTAAGGGTCAATAATGAAGATGAGACTTCCATATCAAACATGAAGAGACATGTGGATCGGAGATCTTTCTTTGCTCCAACTTTGATTTTTTTCAAATCCATGATGGGAAATTATGAGTACAATTTTCGAAATTAATAGTATACAATCGTAAAAATATCTTACAAAACGATGGTTTATTGCAAAATACTTTGACTCAAAGAATGAATTACAAGTAATAAACTTGTTACTTTTCCTGAAGAGTCTAAGTCTTGAATGAGACGGAAGCTCTCGAGCGTAGTGCTTGGAACGATTGCCTCACTTGTTCTACCTTCCCGTGGCGCAGCCTTGATTCGACTTGATCCTAAACGTATTATTCAGAAGTCGATGTCGGAAGATGTTTCCCATTTTTCCAAAACACTCTTGGTCGATTACAATCTGCCTCACTCGTGAGGGGAAAATCCCATGCCGTAAGCGTCGGTGGACCACCGATAGGCGACTAGTGAGATGTCCCCAAAAATTGGCGGTCCCGCAGCCAAAAATTGGTCCCACTTCCGTTTTGAAAATTATACCACCACCGGCAGAGAAGCGACGGAACGCCAACGAACCACAAAATTATTCCCCTAACATACGTTAAATCGCCTATATGCGTAATTTCTTTGCATCAAGATGAGTCTAAAAACATTTTTTAAAAAATAAAACGAAAGTGCCCTGAGCTGGGCGTGAACCATCAACCTTAGGGTTACTAATTGCGTGTTCTTCCGAATTCGTCACGGAGGCGATTATGAAGACACAGCTTGTAGAGTGATAAATCGTTGAAGTCTTTTTAATATTTCTAATCAGAGTGCTTCTTTAACCGTGTATATTTGAAGACAACTGTTCGGAATCAAATCAAATGCACTCGTCATGTAATTTTATAACAAAATGGCAAGCGTCTATTTACTTTTTTCATAGTTCTCCCATATTCACTTGCTAGTGATCGGCGACAGTTGCCAACTAAATTCATACAATTATACGCACCCACCTCAAGATTTTTCACTTCATGATGTAAAGGCAGGAGTTACTCTTGACCCCCGGAGCTCAAATATTGTCCTTATAATAACAATTCGTCAGGGAAAAATAATATATAATAATAACCGCATGCACATGACTGGCGATAGTTCATGTTGGTCCCTTTACGATTCTTCGTGACAAATCAAACGAGCGCGGACCAAAATGAAGTCCTCGTTCTTACGTTGTGGTAACTTCAATACCCCCGATTCTAGATATCTGCTTCGACTCGACGAATCCCTGCCACTAGTGGCACGTTAGCGGCAATCCTTCGACGCGTCGCTATATCGACGATCGCCATTTACCGGCAAGTGAGCCACTAGGAGTTGGCGACGTTTACGGCATGGGGAAGCTAATAAACAAACAATAATAATAATAATAATAATAATAATAATAATAATAATAATAATAATAATAATAATAATAATAATAATAATAATAATAAATCTAAAGCCTTATAAAAGAGTTTTCTGAAAAGTTACATCTAGCAAAATCATTTGTTGGTATTCCAGAACTGTGAATTCACCTTTATTCATAATTTACTTCTATCGTAGTTTTGATATGAGAATGATATGTCTGAAACTAACACAGGTCATTAATATATATATATATTTTTTTTTTTTTTTTTTTTTTTTTTTTTGCTTTACTCAGATTTAGCAGTTTTACTTAACAGTCAGTCAATTTGGATCTGTGATAGCAGAGTTATAGAGATTTCCTTAATTTTTCATTTCTAAAAAAGTTTGCAACTAACAGCATTAACGTATCTCTTTCGATATTTCCATATGTAATGGCTTGGACACTCCTAGTATATTTCAAACAATAAAATATTTACGGTGTCTTACTCCATTAATCCGAACTACATTTTATATCCAACAACTCTGTGCATTTTCCCTTAAATCTGCAAACTTTCTACTAGGTTAAAACTCAGTATTTTCTATTTTCTTCCTTTCTTGCTAAAACGAAAGTGTTCTTTAGACAACCTGGAATGATGACTCTATACTACATTATGTTGCATAGGGCATTTTATGTAGCATATCATTTGACAGTTGGACACTTTCTTTTTATATTGAAAGCAACAGGGATTAAGTCCTTCTACACTTATATGATAAGTAAACACATTCTTTTTGATTCGTGAAATTGTGCCAATGCACTAGGTCCAGATAGTTTTTAATTTAAGATAATAATAATAATAATAATAATAATAATAATAATAATAATAATAATAATAATAATAATAATAATAATAATAATAATAACTATTATTATTATTATTTTATTGACTTAGGTTTTCCTGAATATTAAGCAATATTTCACAAAAAGCTGGTATTTTTAAACAAATGTGTTCGATATCAAGTTTTCATAAAAGTAGTCACTCTCTCCTATAAATAATTTCAGAGGGGCCGCGGTGGCTCAGTGATAAAGCGTTCACCTTTGGTGCATGGGATCCTTGGTTCGACCCCAGCTCGCACCAAGTGAATTTTGTGGTGGAGAAACACCATGTGCATGGGTTTTCTCGGGGTTCTTCCGTTTTCTCCCACTTTTTTCATTCCACCATTGCATTCATTTCTCATCATCACCGTGTCCTTTAGCCTAGCCGGTATAACCGTGGGTCGTAAAACTTAAAGATTTGATTTCAAATAATTCCAACCCAAACAGTTGCAGGAAGTATTTCATTTCGAATAAAACAAACCACTCTATAAAATTCTGAGTATTATTATTTTTTATATATACAATTCTAGCGGACCTTATTTCTAAATCGAAGGGTAAGAAGACTAAATTCACTCTCTTATTATTATAAATTCATTTCAATTGAAGCAGTTAAAATAGTTGGGAAAAATTAGAAAGCCATACCCTATATTCCGGTGTGACACAACCGGATAACGTGGCACAATGGCGTGCCCAGCAAAATGAACAGTGTGACGCAAACTTTTACCTATTATTTACAAGAATATTTGTCGAGTTTATTTTATTTATTATTATGAACGATTTTTCCACGGATCAGCTCTCTGTATACAATTAAACAAACAAGTATCACATTGAGGGAATGAGTGTAATTATTTACTTTAATAGTAATAGAAATGTATATATATATATATATATATATATATATATATATATATATATATATATATATATATATATATATATATAAATACACTAGCCCTCACCGGGAATCAAATCCAGAACCAATGGACTTGAACCATTTGGCAACAACAAGGCACATTTAAATAGAAGTTTGGATTTTGTTAGGAAAATTGTGATTAGGTGTAACATTTAAAAATATATTTAAGAATGGGTACGGATAAAACGCACTGAATTTTCTCGCTCGAATTTCTTAAACTGACTCGTGTTAGGCTGCAGCTATTACTGAAACATTTATTTGGGAAATGCGAATAAAATAATGTGTTTTGGAAAACTTTGTTCGAAGCAACTTATGTCCAAAAGTAAAGTACCCATTGGTCATATTTCTGTTAGAAATAACTTATGCCATATATTAGAATTATTAAGGAAATAATTGCATGTGAACTATGAGCAAAGCGTCTGAGTACTTTCTGAGAAATCGTCAAAAAAGTCATCCCCAAGAATAAAATATCCCTTGTGTATCTTTTCAGGACAAACGAGTTATGCTATTTATGAAATACGAACAAAATTGCCTGAGTCGTTCTCCACAAAATCGTAGGGTAAATCTTACTCCGAAAAGTATTATACCACTTCTAGCTTTTTAGGATGATGGAATTATGCCGTATCCTTAGGTTATTTATGTGACATTTATTTATGAAATATGAACAAAATTGGGTCAGGCGCTAATGGGAAAATCGTCGAAGAGTAGGCTAAACTACCCTTCTGAATGTTTACAGGACGAACGAGTTGTGTCATATTGTTAGGTTATTAATGATACATTTATTTATAAAATGTGATTGAGAAAATTGTTCGAAAAAACGCATCCCATACAGTAAATTACACCTTACGTATTTTTTCAGAGCAATGATTCAAACTATATTTGTAAAAATAAATAAATAAATAAATAAAAGCAAAATCTTTACAGCTATTTTTGAAACAATTTAATTATTTTAAATTTTCATCCTTCAGGAAACTACCCTTATTTTTATGTGTCGGAGAATATAGAATTCGAAACGATAAAGTGTTATAAAAACTTCATGTCTAGACTTAGGTCCAGATACGTCGAACAGAATGGCCTCTATTTGAATGCATGTAAATGCGTGACTAACCAACAAACGAACAGATGGACAGACATCAAAATAACTTTTTCGATATGTGGGAGCGTGAAACTTGAATTCATTGAAATCTCGAATTCGATTTTTATCACTATTACTACAATTTCTTCTTTCGTCGCTTGAACGTGAAAAAGAATAGGAATACAACGACACGTAAGGTGATAATTTGTAATTCCCAAAATTTAATGAATTACGTTTAATGTGTTGCCATGCTAGAAAAAAAGGCTTATGCCTGTTTGTTATATCATTTTAATATCAGTTTTTCACGCTACTATATAATGTAGAAATATGGTATGATTATCGTTCATATTCATTCTATATTTGGAAATATTCGTGTTCCGTATACATAGATCTGTATAATTTAGTTACGTTCAACGAAAGCATTCTTGCACTTGTGGATATGATAAAAAAAAGAGAGAGAGAGAGAGAGAAAGTCAATACTCTAAAAAGCAAAAAACAAGCACACACACACACACACACACAAACGATCATTTAACATCAGGTCGATGTAACAAGGGGTAAGACTGGACAGACTTTCAAGGTCGCGTATGTTCTTCCTGACACACAATCCCGAAGTGAGTTGTCTGCTGTTCAAGAACGGGAAGTAACATACAAGACTATAAACTGAAAACAATAACTGCTTCCAATGGTACACGTATTCTAATACTGAATAAATACGTCAATTAAAGGATACTACCAATAAATTATTTCCTTATTATATTGTTTCGGTTCTTATTAACATCAAAATTAAACACTTCCTATAATGTTTTGTAAAAAAAAATAAAAAAAGGGATGGGATGGGATGGGATTCGATGTGGTGTCAAAATAATAAAATAACTACGACTCCGCCACTCTATCCACCTAACCACGGAGGCTACGTTGTGTTGGCTCTTTTTTTAAAGAAATTATCTTCATAACCATGGTCCGTATCGCTTCGAACCTTAAGATAAGAGTTTTTCTGTTTAATTCTATATTTTCGTACGACATCTTAGTTACAGAAGCTAATTTATATTTGGCAGGCAATCTACACACTAGGTTTTAACCAATAAATGCAACATTTTAGTCCACTATCCATTAATTGATCCAACTTCTCGATTCCCCTACTAAATTCCCTCCGCAATTGTGATCTGCTACTGAAAAAATCCCTAGAAATCATCGTTGCCAGTATACACAAAACCGAGCATAATTTTGTTTTTTGCTTATATTTTTATTATTTTATTATATTTTTTGGAAATATCTCCTTAGATGAATTGCTTTCTATTATCTCCACATACTAATAACTGAATTTTACCCATAAACGTAAGGAAAATGGAATAAATGCGAAAAATCTTGAGTTACAGTATACGCGCAATTTTTTTTGCGCATGGGAGTACATAATGCTAGCGGTGACGCACATACTACATGTAAGTTTACATATTTTTTTAAATCGATATTTGTCTCCGACATAATTGAGAATGAATTTCTACTGAATACATAAAACATTTCCTTTAATACGAAACTAATTTATAATGAAGAAACCGTTAATCGTTCCATAACTCTACACCACAAAATATTTACATATATAAGAAACACAATCCTGGATTATGAAACAGCCACTGTAAAGGAAGATTAATGTATTAAGGAAGATTTGATGTATTAAAAATTCCATTTTGGAAGCGAGGACATAATAACTGTTTACACTTGAAAAAACTAATATATTTGTTTCTTCATTGAGTTTACGTCCATACCCAAAAAAGTGAGTTAAATAATTTATTTCGTCATGGGTAGCACGTGTGCCAGTCCTTCGTTCGAATACTGATGGGAGTGCATTTATAGTTTTGACGCAGCATATTGCGACAGTTGTAAGGCTATTTGATTTAAAAGACTTTTAACAAGTAACGAATTATTACATCCACTGTATGTAAAACTGTAAATTGTAATAGTAAACGTTTCGTTAAAGTTTTTCCATCATTCTTACAATATAAACTCTTGGATCATTTCCATAATCCTTACAACATAAACTCTTGGACCACCTCTACTACTAAGAAGTTAACAACCCCTTATATATATATATATATATATATATATATATATATATATACAGGAGCGGATTCAAGGGAGGGCTATAGGGGCTATAGCCTCCCGCTTGACGCTCATGTATACACTGGATAAAATGGGCTAAAACTCTGCTTTACACAGGATAAAGCTACGAACTGTGGTTTAGCCCCTCCCTTGATCATATCTGGGATTCGCCACTATATATATATATATATATATATATATATATATATATATATATAAACTTCCAAACCCTTGGCAAGGGTATCTACAAAACACATCTCTAGTCGTCTGTTTCTCAAAACTACTAGTCTTTTAATACTAGTGTAAAACTTTGTATATTGCATAAAACCATGAAAAATCAGAGGTATCAACATTAGTATTTAGAAACATTTGATTTCTACTATTATTTTAGAATTTATACTTCACGATATTTGTAGAAAGCATACTACAAGTCTAATAGTTTTGAGAAATAGGTCCCTGGTTGGGACTACCATGTTGTTATATCTTTTGTTGCGTTGTATGCTCAAAATAAAATTTCGTTATCAACGAAGAATAGTGTTTACTACGCTTGTGTTAGACCTATTTGTCCTGGTATAAATTATGCAGATTTTATATAATTTTTTAATTATTGTACTAATGCCCGGTTGCACCAACCAAGCATTAATCGGGGATAGGGATTAAACTAAAGTTAATCATCGAAGTGAGGATAATGTGTTGCACCAACACTGATCTGAAGATTATATTGCCAAATCGTCGAATTAAGATTAGCCATCGAAAACGGGAGTTTAATCCTTGATAACGTCGTGATCAGCTGTGACTAGAGTAAATATGCTTGCAAAAGATTTGGATATTTAGATGAATCTGAAGTGTTCAAACAGATAGAATACGCTAAGCGACCTAGAAGAATAATGAGACAGGGAAAATCCTTTTGAATACTTCAACGATGATGCATTTTGTAATCGTTTTCTCCTGTCGAACTACTCTGTTTTGTTGCAGGATTGCTTGCAGAAGATTATAACAATAATTTGGCTGTTTATGTGGTTATGTGGATATAAATGATGTTACTGTGCTTATTTCAATTGTTCCGAAAACAAGAAAGTGATATTTGCATCAATAAATATCTGTTATTACTACAACGGACCGATTAAAGTAGCATACTTGCACTAATTCATTATATTCATTGACTTATTTATTATAGTTTGTGAATTGAAGAAATGTAGTTTTTAGTGGCTACCTAGTAGAGTTGGACATAGTAGGTTAAATTTACCTCACATTTAAGGTTATTATGTTTATAAGATTCGACCTTGCTGCAAGACACTCTTCTGGGGTCAATTATATTTAAATGGTATACACTGCAACATTCGTTCGTTTAACAGGTCTATTGGCATTTTAAATCTTTACAATTTTGGTTTATTTGGGTTGAATATGCCCTTGTATATTAAATACTGCAGAAATAAGTGTGAAAAGGAAAGTAATAAACCGAAGCAGAAAATTGGAAAATTAACTTTGTATGTCATAAACTAGAATTGCTCCCATCCTTACATTAAATCTGCTAGCATGTTCTGCAAATTTTACAATAAAAACTATTGATTGCTGCCATCGTGCTTCTACCAATAATCGTGCCCCTATACTTGATGTGCATATATTTTTAAAAAATGTAAGCAAATTTTCATTAGAATTTCCGGTGCACATTTACTGCACGGATCCATAGATTTGTAAAATTTACAGGACAAATTTGTAAACAGACTAATGTGTTACTAATCGAAATATGTTTTCTTCTTACCTGAAGACATCCCAAATACATAGCTACGTAAAAATATATTAATGAAAGTCGAACCTGTTATTCGCGGACTTGACAAGGTTCTAGATTACGGGTCCCCCTTCTCATTGATCAGTAATAAAGACAGAAATCAACGTGCCGTGCGGGGCTCTAATCCGCCTTCACTCGCTAACGCTCGCTCGGCAGTACTATGCAAATTAAATGTATAAACTTTAATACAGAAAGAAATCAACCCAGCTACTAACCTACATGGGGGAGCAGTAATTTAGAACCTTCCCCGTGGACTTTCCTATAAGGTAGCTATTAATCATAGTATATGAAGTAAAGTATCTGAAGACAATGTGTTAATTCATGCTCCGCAACGACAAATGTCTGAGCTTAAGAGGTTCACATAATTGTGAAAAATACGTTAGTAATGTGTTATGTTAATTTGAGCATTTGTACTGTATCACCGGACTACACGAAAATCGAAACAAAAAAAACAAAAAAATACATTTCGTTAGATTAGATTAGATAACATTATATTAGGTTAGTGTTAAGTTTAAAGTTACCCCTCCTTTTTTATATAAAAATTAGGAAAATTTACAGGAGAAATGCGGTAAGAAATGATGATTTGGAGTTTTTATGCGTTGTTTAGGTATGTAACTTTGGCAGTAAAGTTATGTTTAATACGAGAAAAGATATGTGGAAGTGGGTACTATTTGCAAGACGCGGAAGGTTCGATGATTCAGTAGCGTGCCCATTTTATGTCAAGAACAGAACCCTTCTAACCCGTTCCTACTCTTACTACTACTACTGCTTATACTATGGATCCGGATAGTAAAACTGCACATTTTGATGTTTTTACTGCTATCTTGTAGGTATGAAACTGGAGGAGCAACTCTAAACTTGAGCCTTAGGTTAGGTTAGGTTGAGTTACAAGTCAATTATCTTGAAAACAGATACGTATAAACTTTTACAGCTTGGAATAAAAAATCAATATCTTCGTATAAATATGAAGTCCGGATATAGGTATGACATAAGAACTACAGTGCAAAATACATAAAACAACTTGTGCTGGGTGGCCACTATAAAGCACAAATGCTACATACCCAGTTGGGGCAGGGCGAAGCTAGTGGACCCACACGATAGCGCAGAAGTGTATCCGAAAGGAGCGGGCGCGGAGCAGCGTGTACGCGCGCAAGCGAGGGTAGTGAAAACATGTGAATTTTGGTAATGATACGAGTTTCAATAGCACTTGTCATGGGTTCATACTAATAACTATCTGCACTGTTTGCAGAAACACATTGTCGTAGTGGCCACCTAGCAGGTTAGGTTAGTTAACTTACATTTAGTTAGGATATAATTCGATAAAACTCAAATATGAGTGTCTGAACTTTGACACATACGCGCCATTTCCACACTGCCTTATCTGCTACTAAATCATAGCAAGTGTACCTATCCGCCAAATAGTCCCTTCCGCCTACATATGTAATGCCGCTTACATCGAAAACAACCAACAACAGACGCTTCCTTAACTTTAACTTTTCCCATCACATGACTTTCAATAATTCTTCATCAGAAATCAAAATAAATTAACCAATTTACCCGGTAAATTTCCTAAAACTGGTCCGGCGATACAGCACTTAACCCTTAATTTGGAACACAAATATACAAGCAATAAAAAAATCGGGATATTACTTATAACGTTTTTAGTAACGAACAAATACATTATTCAACATGTAAGGTAATTTGATGCCATATATAGTGTTTGTACTATCCTCGTTTATATCTATACCCACCTTCGCTAACTCACTCCCTCGCTACCGATCGGGTCACTCCTCTGCGCTCCTAACGTAACTTGTTTAGATAGCATTCATGCTTTTAGTGACCATCTGGTAAGAGTTGGTTAGTGTCTTTTGTGCAATAGTTCTTATCGTATACATACACTGAAGTTCCCCTAAAATGAATCTGTGCAAGGGAATGCAAGTCCTCACCCAAGAATGATTATTTAAGATACAAAAAGTCGATTTACTGAAAAAGAAGTATATATATGCAAGAAATTTGTGCTGGATCCATACGTAAATCTGCACCGCATCGCCAATTGGTAACATTATGCAAACCCGACAGTCAACTAGTAAAATAAACTTTACTTTATAAAGATGACCATATTTAGGTACACCAGTGCTACTTTCTGGAAAGAAGTATAACCAACTGGCGATGCAAATGTAAACTTAACATTTTTTTTTTTCAGCGGAACTGGCGAGACGATGTAGATGTAAATCTATATCAAAATTTGGATTTTAAAAATATGGTCCGAACAGAGTCGTGGGGGGTGAGACGGGGACATATAACTTCATTGTTGATGTCCCCATTATTCCCCCACTCAGACTCATATAACTGTTAAATACAGTGTGATGGTAAGACACGGCAATATGATGAGTTAACCTAATCTAACCTTTCCTACTCTGCCCTACACTTCAAAATAATGGCCTAAATGTTGATTGTAAGGTAACCTAACTTACTCTACCCGACATTTGGAACGTTTACCTCTAGTGCGTGGGGTCCTTTGTTCGATTGCAGGCCAAGTAAATTTGTTTTGGACAAGATCGTGTCCGTGGGTTTTCTCAGGGTACTCCTGTTTCCTCCAATTCTCACTCCACCAATTTTTCTATCATTCAGTTGTCTTTCTTAGCCTAAATAGCATAAATGTGGGACGTTAAACTTAAAGATTTCATTTCATTTTTCTGCCCTACATTTTAAAATAGTTGTTAAACATTGAGCTAACGTAACCTAACCTACTCTACCCTACCCTACATTTGAAAAAATTGGCAAAGCATTGAGCTAACGTAATCTAACTTACCCTACGCTACCGTATTCTACCCTAATATTCTCTACGTCTCCCTATCCTATCCTATATTTCACTGCAAATACCGAACGTTGGATTTTAAACAAGACGGTATTTGTGTGAAGCTTAGCGTAGTTTGTAGTCAAAAATTATTTGAGAAAAATGGACTACCCACCCTTACTTGAAAATGTCTCTTAACAGCCGGATAAAGGAGTTTGATCTGCTAGAACAAAGCTATTCTTCTATTTTTTTTTTCAATTTAATATTTGGACCCTAGATATCTATATTTGATTTGGTTTGGAGTTTAGCATCCCTTCCAGCAGCGAGGCTATATAAGATGCGGTCCTACAGCTTAATATAAGATCCGAACTACATGAGCTCTCGCCGGCTGATCTTCCACGCTATTCCGCTTATCAAAAAAAAAGCGCTCGTATATATATATATATATATATATATATATATATATATATATATATATATATATATATGAACAAACTCCATGGCTCTGAGTAAGTAGCTTAACAAATAAAACACAGTTCCTCTTCATCAGACGTTAGGTCCTTGAAACTGTAACACATTGCAAGTCTAGTTTTTAATATATTTCATTCTGCTCTGGTCAGAACTGTGTTTTATTTGTTATATATATATATATATATATATATATATATATATATATATATATATATATATATATATATATATATTGGAATATTAGAAACAGCTTCTTTTTAGTATTTGATATGACTTTATTATTATTATTATTATTTGTTAAAGGATATGTTTCTGCAAGAGCATTAAAACATATTTGCCTTCCCGAGCAGTCAGCTTCACCCCCTTTCTTCCCATATCTAGTACAAAAATTACCACATGCTACGCGAATCAGTTTTCAGTTGTTACTGCACTGTTTTAGCCAATCAAATGCATGATATCGCATGACGTCATGTCATAAACGTCATAGTTTTATACAGCTTCCGATTACTCGTGGATAAGTTAATCCTTTCTCACAAACTGTTGGTGCAACGATGTAAGATTCTTATCCAAAGATAAAAATAATCAATGGATTATCTTATCCGATCTTAATCTTCGGTTGGTGCAACCGGGCATAACTGGCTTAAATGCTTTTCAGGCATAAAAAATTCTACTTTTTTGACTCTCTAAATTTCCAATTATACACTGCGCTGTAACCTTGTGCCTCCCCAAAATCCTAACTTTTCCGTAAATTTAGTAGTAATTTTATAAATTTTATATAATTTGTCCTCATATTGAATTTGAACTCCTCCGAAAACCTTTAGGCCTCCTCCGAAATAAATTAATTTCTGCCCTGTGCTAAGAAATAAGTACAGATGACAACCCTTCCCCCACCTTATCCTACATAGATTAGGGTTGCCAACCATCATGTATTTTACCGGACAGTTCGGTTATTGACCTTGTCGGATATCCAGTACGGTTTCAAAACCGGATGTTCGTCTTACTAGTCCAATTCTCTATTTTGTTCTTTATTTAGGAGTGATGAAAGGATGTCGATGAACATGGTTAAAAGAAGAGCTTATAAATCCTTTGATAACGACCTGTCGTGCGTGGAATTTGCTGAAGAGTTGAAGGCAGCAAAAATTTACTAACTTATCAGGACTGCTAAAGGTCAACGAAAGTACATATTCAGAAGCGCAGCTAGAACTGTTTCACTCTCAGCTACATCTTCCAATTAAATAATGCATTCAGATCCAGTAAAAGTATGTAGGCATTATGAAACCTTACCATCTCCAAGGATGCTGATAAGACTTGCTTTTCAAGTAGGCTTTTGCCATAATTATATTGCAAATTACATTTACTTTTCTGTAAATACGATGTATTATTGATGGTAGACTACAGAAATTACTTGTGCCGACTCAAACAGAACTGGCATAAGTAGGTTTAATAAATGCTTCAAAAGTAACTAAAGTTATTAAATTCGGACTCAATTTTATGTGAAGTTAACCACTTTCAGGTTGCTCATATTTTTGACGAGCGATGATGTCTTAATTGTATACGTATTCCAGGAGGGTGTCTGGTCAGTGCCGAATTTACGTATAAGCTAAATAAGCTATAGTTTAGGGCCCGCTTTCTTGGGGATCCCAAAAAATTAAAGACAAAGATTGGCTGTAATATAATTTCCAAATAATAAGAGAAAGAAACTAAGATAAGACGCATATATATAACAACGGTATTTTGTATTGATATGCACTAGGCTCTTATGAAGCAAGTAATGAGGGCCTCGTGGTCATGGGCACTGTTTCCCAACCCTGTTTGTAATAGGGCCCCTGTTCCCAGCCTCGCTTATAATGGGACCCCGTTTTCCAGTCTTGCTTGAAATGGGGTCCATGTTTCCTAGCCCCGCTTGTAATGGAGCCCCTATTTCAGAGCCACACTTGTAATACGAGCCCTGTTTTCCAGCTCCGCTTATAATGGGGCCCCTTTTCCCAATACCGCTCATAATGGGGCTCCGTTTCCCAGCACTGCATGTAATGGGGCACCTGTTTCCCAGCCCCCAGATGTAATGGGCACTTGTTTCTGAGCCCCCTTTTAATGGGGCCCTTGTTTCAGCGTCCTGCTTGTAAAAGGGGCCCGTTTTCCAAGCCCTCTCATAATAAGGTCCCGTTTCCCAGCCTTGCATGAAATGGGTACCTGTTTCCCAGCTCTGCATATAATAAAGCACCTGTTTTCCAGCCCCGCTTCTAATGGGGCTCTTGTTTCCCAGCCATTACATTTAGCTACTTTAATAAAACTTAACAGTATGAATGTTATGGTACCTTGTACTTGTATGCTGACAGAACTACAGTGCTGCCCTTTCTCGTACTCTTTGGAATACGACAAAAAATCGGGGCTGGTAACAGTGGATTTATTAAGAAGACATGGAACGACAAGCTGGTGAAATAATAGTAAAATATCAATAAATTAGATCCCTAAGCGGCGATACTTTTTATATCGCAAAATTATAGCTATTTCGCTGTACGTATTAGAAATAGTGTCAAGAAATATTTTTCGTAATATTCAGTTACCATTCTTGCAACTCATTTTCATAGTGATCTATAGAGTATTAATAATGGTTCACTAAAGGAAAGAAGAGAAGCATGAATCACTCGTTTTAGAGAAATCTGAGTCATTCGTTTTTGTTTATTAACAGCTCACTGTATTTTTGTTATGTACTGTTATGTTCAGAACTGCACAAGTGAATTTATCTTGTGTAAGTTAATATGCAGCAGTCTGAATGTGTTAGGACTATCGGCACTAGTTACTACACAGCAAGGTAAAGTACCTAAATCTTGTTACGTCGCAGTAAAAAGAAGATACGTATAATATTTATAGGTTTTATAATCATTTGAATCTAACAGTGACGTTTTTCAACGATATTTTGATGATTTTCAGCGAATTTGCGTCGTACTACACCTCGTGTAATCTCCAAGGGCTGCATTTCATGTTGGCCTGAGTTACTCTAGTAACTTGACCTGAAAAAACTCACACAATTGGTTGATGGTGGAGTTGAGCTTCAGACAATACTCATTAGCCCAGGGTGATATTCAGACTGTATTTATCTACATTTGATCTCTGGAAACGTTTGAAATTTTACCAGAAAACCTGAATAGAAACAACTTAAAATTAGAGATGTTGCGACCTCCACGTATAGAAGTACGGGAGTGGAGCTTTGATCGTAGTTGGCGCAGAAGGAAGCAGAGGAAGATCCGCAAGGGGCTTAATTGAGACGAAATTAATCTACAACATTTTAGTTTTTCTGTAATATCTTCAAAATAGACCAAAGTAATCGAAAAGTGGAAACGCAGCGGGCTATATGCTGCCAAAATGTCTTGATCCATGGTAAAAATGCGAACTAAAGCTCACACCCTCGACACATGCGTTGAGTCAATAAGGGTTGAGCTGTTACTAAGCGAGAGAATGGGAATTGAATTCCTTCAGCCGATAACAGTGCTCGGAAGGGAAGACTAGGTCAAGTCAAGTCAATGTGGTATATCTACAGACAATATTATTTTGCATGAGATACCGTTACTATGACTCACCAATCTGCTTTCGCTTTGCAACTATTTATAGATTCGGCATTTATTTGCAGCTCTATAAAAGTCTGTTGTCCCAATAAACAGTGTGAACTACTCTGATGATATTGTATGAATACATTCTATTAACTATAATTGTATTGTGTGTAGGATATAACATCATGTCATATTAATAATGCTATACACAGGGAAAGACAAAATGATGGACCCGATTTCAAAAATTTATTGTGTGAAATCTAACAAACATATGTTGTTATGAAACATGTGTTAAGAAAGGTAAACTGTCAAAGTTTTCTTGGAACATATTCACAAATGCTCTATGTGAACACCTCGCGTAACATGGCACACATCAAGCCGATAGTCTATCTCCTGCCAAATCTTTTCCAGCATCTTGCGGTCAATATCAGGAATGGTTGCAGTGATGCGGGCACGCAGGACATCCAATTGTTTTCTCTAGATTTGATTACATGATAATGAAGCACACATAAAGATCTCTGCCTTCCACTCAACGCCATTTTCCTTAACTGCTTGCTGCTGACTTCTAGCGGTAGAAAGTCGAAACACTGCATGGAAACTAAACTTTGAAAGTTAACCTTTCCAAGTATATGTCTCACAATAACATATGTTTATTAGATTTCAAAGAATAACTTTCTGAAATTGGGTCCATCATTTTGACTTGCCTTGTACAATTGTTAGCAGTTTGAGTAATATATTGACACATTATTTCATGTTATAGCAAGCTTCCAGAGACTAGATAATGAATCTGTATTTCGTTCCTAAAGAATTTTACAATGTATTGTAAATGTTGTAAGCTGATCAATATGTAACTTAATAATATGCATATTTGATATGTAAACGTATTTAGATATCTATTAGGTCCATAAATTACCATATAGCATGATATATTCAAATCCAAACGATAAATCCAAATGTCGCTGAAAAAGAAAGCTAGATATATAAAAGGTCCCATTACTTTCAATACCTTAGGGCCCCATCTAGTGGCGTATTTACGATTTTGTTTCGAGAGGGGCTTTGCTAACTTTCGGGGGGGGCTTTTCCTGGAAATGTGAAAATTCTGCAAGGTATTTCATTTACTTTACTATACTAAGTAAGATTTCGGGGTGGGCTTAAGCCTGGAAGCCCCCCTAAATACGCCACTGGCCCCATCAAACCTAAATCCGGCACTGTCTGGTATTTCCATTTTCAAAAGTTGGCAACCCTGATCGTCCCCTATTTACGAATAGCTGCTTGAGGTCTTATAATTAAAATAAAAGCAATGAATCCGAAATATGAATCAGAACAACGTACTGATCTTCTTCTTCTCTATGATGATGAGCAGAGACATGAATACCTAACTATTGTTTGCTCTCAGCAGTTTTTCAATGCATCGAGAAAGAACCGGAAACAATCAACATCCATTGAATGCAGATTAACCTCTCTCTCTCTCTCTTTCTCTCTCTCTCTCTCTCTAGGTGCATATAGCTATTACAGGTAATAATGAAAGGTTCGTGTGTACATGTTAAGGATACGGATACTATGAATATTGGCTTACATACTGTATGTACACTGTATGTATAGACAAATAAACACGAAAGTTTATATTGTCATCTTGACAATAAACGCCTTTTTTCTGTGACATCTTTTATGATCTTCGAATTCAACAAACTATTGTTACGTCATTGGAAAACAATGTTGTGTTCACACCTTAACAGACTTTAAGAGTCTATGACGTTTTAACAATGCTTCTATTTATGAAGATCATTGCATGAATGTCTCCACCCTCTCAACGATTCATTGAGTCTTCTCTCGTTCTTTAATTCATTGTTGTACGTATTCGATCTTTTTCTACAATAACAACGCAAATAATTGTACAGTAGGTTTTTTCATTTCCGGCTTAGAAAGAAGGATGGGTTTACATATTCACATATTCGCAGTCATTTGTTTTACCGCCTTGTAATCAAACATGGACTGAGTTTGAATCTCTCCACCTTATTGGGACAGCGATGTCTTCGCCATTATGAAAAGAAAGAAAAAAGTCAATTGTATCTATGATTTGTTACACGAAAAAGAAAGGACGATATGATATTTCTATATCCACTTTTGAGCTGTAATTCTTTCAGAAAGTTTTCAAGCTACCCATAAATGAAGTCATATCACATTTTTGATGCGTGATTCTGAGCAGTGGCGTATGCATAATTTCATCAACAGGAGGATTAATCACTCAATCTCTTTTGAGAACAATTATGATTTTTCTGTACGCCACAGTCTCGTTTAACCGAATCTCGATTTTTCGAATTTCCGGATTAACAGAATCGCTAAATAAGTGTTAAGCTAAATTTAATTTCATTGTTTTAGCAGTACGGCTTTAGCTTAGCAATGTTCGCTTTTGAAGGCATCCTATCTTGTTAAAAACTCTTTTCATGTTGAAAATATATCAAATAACAGTACATATCTATATCAAAAAACTTCATTCCGGTTTAACCGAATTTTCGTTTATCCGGAGCACCGGCACTCCCATCAAATTAGATTAATGGAACTCTAATGTACTTATATCTTTGTACAGTAAATGTTTATTATTCCATATCATCTTCAAGATGAGGGGGGGGGGGGTAAAAACTCCCAAACTTCTCTTGCGCATGTCATTGGTCCCGAATAATTTCTGGAAACATTACATTTTATGATAGAATAATGGATTAGGATTAGGAATTAAATTTCTGGGCTTTAGGATCTATGACCATGTTAATCAGCCACGTGTAAGGGATGATTCTCGGCGATCACGCTATCCGAGGAAAGGAGAGAAAGAAAGGAAGGAAGTGTCCTGAGACCTATATGTTAGGTACCATCCCTGCATTTTTCTGGTGCGAATGAGGGAAACCCAGGGAAACCTCATTCAGGATGGCTGGCCTGAGAAAACTTTTACACTTTTCCGACCGAGTGCTCTCACCGTGAATCGAACTCGGGACCGCTCGCACCAAATGTGAGAGCGTTAGCGATTGCGTAAAATAATGGAAATATGGCCGGGACCTTGTACACTAGATCTCTTCGTGGCGAGATAGTATGATAAGAAACGACTAATACAGTGAGGATTGATCTCGCATGATAGCCTGTGCACCCGCTAACTGCACCGGATTCAAGCCCGGATGATGGTTCGGATCCCACGTTAATAGTAGGTCCCGTTCTTCATAACCTTAAAGTGTTGCATAAAGAACTCAAAACAAAGTAACTCAAATCCACAACACAAATATAGTAAATTTAACTAAAACTCAGAAACAAAGCTCTTTTAAATGTTTAGATTGTAAAAAACATTTACGAGGAGAAAAGCATTCAGCTAGCTTAGAAACAAATCACATTCAGTGACAGACCTATTCACTAAAGATATTGAAACAGTAATAAACAACGCAATAATTTGTGAAATAACCTACCTTTTTAAATAAACTGATGTGTGATACCTTAGTAATGATGGGCACAAGTCGAGTCAAAGGTAATTTTCTCGAATCGAGTTCCGAGCCGAGTCGCTGTTTTTGAGGTCGAGTTTCGAGTCGAGTTGAGTTTGATAAATGGCTCGCTCGTTCAGCCCGTTTCAACTCGTTTTCAAATCATATCCTGATTGGATGGAAAGCAAAAACCATGAGAAATGTGACCAGTAATGTGGATAACTTTTAGTGTTGCTCACGAGAGGGGACACAGCTCACATCTCATCTCGTCTCGATAACGAGACGATAATAAATTTCTATGACGAGACAGCCTCAAATCTCGTGAGCACCAATATAAGTATATGCTGTATTTCTTACCATCAAGGTTGAGACCTGCACGGTCGCAGTTTTGAGCCCAACCGAAGTCCAACCCGGGTACTGATATCAACCGGCTCGGCTCGGTTCAAGTGAGCGAAGTGCCCAAGCCGGTTCGGTTGAGATGAGCAATCGGCTCGGCTCAATTGAGCCGATAGCTCGAGCCGGCACAGTTAGGATGAGCCACTGACTCGGCTCAGGTGAGCTATCGGCTCAAGCCAGCTCCGGCCCGGCTCGGTTCGGGTGAGCCATCGGCTCTGTTCTGTTCGGTTCGGTTCGGGTGAGGCATCAGCTTGAGCCAGCTCGGATGCGTAAGCTGTTGTCTCGGCTCACTTCTCGGTTTGGCTCGATAGTGAATGAGCTGTGAGCCGACTCGCTCGACCGTTAATAACCCTAAACCCGGGCTGAGCAGTTTTGAACATGTTTGTCCGGTGTCCTATAACTTTTAACAATTTTTGGCTCGAGCCTGAATACTTGCTCCTCCAGAACTCAAACCCAGAACCTCGTGAACGATGTCCTTGCCTCCTGAAGACTTCTTGATGACCGAGATCGGCAAGAATCTAGTTTTTAGTTCTCAGACACAAACCGCCTATCTTTCATGGTTATACACGGTGTTGTTATAATAGTAATGCGTATTTAATAATAATAATAATAATAATAATAATAATAATAATAATAATAATAATAATAATAATAATAATAATAATAATAATAATAATAATAATAATAATAATAAGTTGTAGTAGTAGTAGTAGTAGTAGTATCATTAATAATTATATTGTCTACGTAGGATACTTGAAGAGAGTACTGGAAACTACACACAGGATTTAGCTCGATTTTGCTCGACTCGACTCTAATTCGAGTCGAGTTGGAGGAAATCTTTCCTGTCGAGTTCTCGAGTCGAGCTCAACAATTTCTGTTTCCAGTCGAGTCAAGTTTCAAAGAAAACTCGCTCAAACTCGCTCGTGCCCATCCCTATACTTTAGCAAATCGAGCCAACGTAGATGGATGGTTAATGTTCTCGGTTCACTTTAGTGAAGTTCCTTGATTCGAATCCAGGTTCGGGTATTCTGACTGATTTTTTTTTCATATTTTTCTCTTAGACTCTCAAAGCAAATGGTGTGATAATACCTTTAAATATAGGCTCTAGATGGATTTCTTCCAAAATTTATTTCTACGAGGGTCATTCGGAAAGAACGTTTTGCGCTAGCGCGTGCGCGTGTTCCCCGCTTTAGCCTAAGTCTGTCACCAGCTGCGATCCGCTACGGTCCGTTATTGCTTCGCTGTGTGACTGTAAAATGTGCGATACAATTACTGATCCCGCCAAGTGTGAGGTTCGTAGTGTGATAAGATTTTTGAATGTACGAAAAGTGCGTCCGATAGAAATTTATAGACAAATCACTGAGGTGTATGGAAATGTAATGAATGAAGCATCAGGTCGTAAGTGGTGCATTATGTTTAATGACGGACGGACGAATGTGCACGATGAGGAACGCTCGGGCCGGCCTTCTGTTGTGACTGACCAACTCAAAGGAAGAATTGAGCGGAAAATTCAAGAGGATAGGCGATTCACTATTGATGGGCTACACGGGTGGAAGCCACTACGGCAGTGATGATGAACTTAAGGAAGCTGTTAGTGATTGGTTCAACAGTTTTGGCGGCAACTGTGTATGCCGAAGGCATAGAAAAACTTGTACCACGGTATGACAAGTGTTTAAATTTACACGGCGACTATGTCGAAAAGTAACTTAAGTATCACATAGTATGTAACACAAATTTCGCCTTTGTATATCAGTTATTAAAGTGTTTATACAAAAACGTTCTTTACTTTCCGAATGACCCTCGTATGTTGCATTGCTTACTGAATAGTTAATACAAGAACCGTAATCTACCTCTCTTGCAGTGGAGATATTGTTATGGTACGAATTGTAGTGTTAAGGTGATCTTGGTATCTATTTATAATACAAAATCATCTCAGTCTGTGAGTAGCACTAATTTGTAGTAGTAACCATCGCCAGTAAGCTGCATTCACTGCCAACCTACCTGATTATCATTATTTGAAAATGGACAGTGAACATGTTGAACATGAACGTGGCTAGCTATTTATTATTAGAACAAACTCTGTATTAAATGTAAATAAGGTTGTGATTACTTATATAAAATCCACAATATAATTTAGTAATGAAACAACATATACACAATGTATAAACTACAAAGAATTATTACTGTTTACTTTTAGGAGAACGCAATATAGTAGGGGAGAGGAAGGAAATGGCGATCAGTTGGGAATGGCGATCAGCCCACTTTGCCCTCTTGCGTGACCCGAGGAGAAGTCAAATTAGTGCTGTCATGTGACTCTTGTACCAAGGTTTCTTGTGTATTGTCGAGGAAGTTGTCAGAGAAGACTGAAGTCTACATCGTGATGAAACTTGTTTTTGTTGATTTTCTTATAAGGATCTGCATATTTCAGCTTACGATACGTACAATTTTAAGTTGTAAGATCTTGAAGTTACCAAGATTCATAAAAAGTTATATTTACATCTAATGCACGACACATAGTTAAATTTCATATAAACTACGTTTTACAGTATAACCAGCTCAATTTTCAAAATGGCGCAATGTTGGGAACGCCGATCAACGTGATCGTTTACCATCATGGTGATCGCCATTCCTAACAAACATGTGGAATACTTCTCCAGCCAAAAATTATAAAAGAGGCTTGACCTAAGATAGGTAATACGCCTACTTGAGTCAAACACTGAAACTTTGGTATCGGTGTAACCTTTGTGGATTGTGGGTGCATGCTGACTGTACTGTTGTGGACTCACCAAATGTATATATCTGTGGCGTGTCTTTGAAAAAACGTCAATAAAACATTCAGTTGACGTTTCTCAGTCTTTCGAAGACGCAGGTAGAAAAAACAACATAGGTGAGGTAGAAAAAAAACTTGAACTGCCTATGAAACTATGCGTGTTTATTAAGCTTGTACTGTGATCGCCATTACCAACACGTGATGGGAATGGCGACCAAAATAGCAGTTTGAGTCTTTCCCATCGTGTTCCCGAACTGAAAGAATGATCCTCTTTATATTTAACACACTTATTGTAGAAGGATTGGAGTACGTATTTACAAATTTGATTCAATATATCTTGAAAATGAAACTACGAAATAACCCATTTTTCTTAGGTGATCGCCATTGCCCACCTCCCCCTATAACAATCTTTACCGCGAAACCGCTAATCCATATGAAGCATACTACCAATAATAGGCGGTATCGATATTTAGATTTGAACACTAATATTTGGTGTAACTCTTAAGTTAGTTTGGTAAACTAGAAAAAAAGAAAGAAAAAAAGTTGCATGTAAACTTTTAGAACTTCAAATTCACGATTTTAAGCTATAGCATACAGCAAGCTAAGCAACTTGTTTTTAATAAATTTAAACATACTCGTAGGGTCCACATATAGACAGGCCTGCAGCCACGGAGATATGAGTTAAAGCTTTCCTAAGCTTGTCTTGCTCTAGTTCTAGTAAATTATGCCAAACAGTAGTCCAAAAGACATATTCTAATCCCGCTAAACCTTATGATACTTCCATAACTTCGCTGCTGCCTAAGGGTCCGCATAGAGTGTAATTTTCTTACATGAGCAAAAGTGTGTTATTTGTTTATACTTTTACTCAAAATACGTTTCACTAATCTTCTTCTTCAAAACAAACACAAAATTTCAAAAGGCCAGGAGATGTTTTCTTTGTAAAAATTGGTTATTGTTTGGTTTTAGTAGATACAGTCTGATGTATAGCAATAGAGTAATATCTGAAACTCAGTGTTTGGACTTGTAGTTTTTAGTATTAATATTTGAATTAAGTATTAATATTTAGTATTAATATTTGAAGTTTATAATATTTCAGTTATATTGAATTAAGTTGAGTTTGAGTTTAGCGTCCCCTTCACCAGTAAGGCACAGTCCAGTGAGATGTGGACTTACTGATTAACATGGAATCTGAACCACATGAGCTCCTGCTGAGAATTGAACCTGGGTTTCCCTTCAGTTATATTTAGAACTACCTTAATAAATAAATAAATAAATAAATAAATAAATAAATAAATAAATAAATAAATAAATGACAATCACAGTTATGTGTTCGTTGATCTCTGTTCTGTGATTATTTAAATTTTATTTTTATTATATCAAACACATTTCATGTTATACGTTGTATAGTTCTTGAACTTCATTCAATTTTGAAGTCAGCAATCATATTTGGTTATTTTGTTAGGGTACTGTCCCTGCATTTATCTTGCTTAAATCATATTTTAAATATTAAAAATTCCCTAAAGTAACAAAAATTCAGATTCAGCTTGGAATTCCCCGTAACATTTTTCTTTTTAATAAATAACACTCTACATTCTGACATACCTATAAAGATACGAGAATATATGCAAAATTTCTTTTGGAAAGTTTCCTAAAATAACTGTAAGTGGCTTGAAAATTGAATTCGGTAATAACTGAGGTCCAAAAGGGTTTTTAAACAGATTAGTTGTGGGATAAACTTCAAACTGAAGAGTGAAAGAGAAATATGAAGCAATTGGTATGCTTCAGCTGCGACCAGTCGTGGTAAACTCTTGATTAATTTGAGGCTTTGGAAGTTATCCAACGCCCGTTATCTCTCTTCCAACACGGTCAAATCAAGCGTTAAAGATTTACGACTTGTTCCAATTCTGACCCCCCTCACACCATCCATGTAAGAATGCATCTGGCCTCGAGAATGCTGCTTAGTACATCAAACTGCTGAGATTTAGTGTTGTGACGCAAATTCTACTTCTACAGTAACAACTATATAATATTTCTTCTGGCATTAAACTACACGAACATCAGTATATAACTAGCTTTATTTACTGTATAAACATATTTTACGCTTAGAAATACTTCTAGAATGAAAGGCGTAAGAACTCCTTTAGGTAAGTTATTCTCATTCTTCTAACGAAAAAATACAGAAAATTATTATTATTATTATTATTATTATTATTATTATTATTATTATTATTATTATTATTATTATTATTATTATTATTATTATTATTATTATTATTATTATAAAAGTACTATTTTAAATCAAAACATTGCTTTAAAAAGTTTATTTATTTGTTTATTATTGAAGTTTAACTTAATTTTTCAGTACCGAGGCTATATGTGGCGTGAACTTACAGCATAAGGGGGACAATGGGAACATTAACACCGTGGAAATTGCTCCCGTCACAAAAATAGAACTAAGAGAAACATTAAAAAGAAAAGGACAGAAACCTTGTGTTTTTTTATGAGAAAAGACGAAATACTACGAAGTTGTGCTATAATGTTCTACTGTAAAATCATGATATTAAGGAAACAAGAGATATATTGACATATAACATACGAGATGGAAAAAAAAAAAATGGAGAAAATTAATTAGGTCAAACGGAAAACCAATGAGAAATTATATGCACAGAAGGAAGGAAGAGAACAACAATGCAAGTAATTAAAAAAGGAAAAAACTGATTAGGACATGTTTTGAGAAAAAATGTACTATGCAGAACGTAATAGACGATGTGGCAGGTTAAACACTGAGACAGCGTTGCCAGGTCTCCTAACTTTTCAGGAGATTTTCTGGTTTTTCAAGTTATTTCCTGATCTACTGATCCTTTTTAAGGGGGCGCGGGGCCTCAGTGATAGAGCGTTCACCTCCGGTGCTTGGGGTCCCTGGTTCGATTCCAGCTCGCGCCGTGTGGACTTTGTGGTTGACAAACACCGTGCTCATGGGTTTTCCCGGGGCTCTCACGTTTCCCCCCACTTTCTTCATTTCTCTCATCTCTCATTATTACCGTCTCCTTTAGCCTAACCGGCATAACCGTGGGACGTAAAACTGAAAGAACGAACGATGATTTTTTTTTTAAATGATAAAATTCTCTTGGATTTGCACATCATCCAAAAGTTCTTTGAAAATGTAGACTTCAGAAGTCCCCGGGAGTTCTGTCTACAGATGAAATCTACTTTGAAGCGAAATATTCCCTATCTATGTCAAGAAATCTTCCAAATGATGGACTGCGAGATTTTCAACTTAGGTGTCTTGAATTTTATATTGAAGCAGTACATCAAATTCGAGAGAGATATGCACTTCATGATCCCGTCATGAAACATTTAGAGATGATTAGCCCATCAAATGTGATAAACAAATCGGCACAATCAATTGCTCTTTTCGTATCTGACTTCCTTAATATTATAGAACAGAGTAAATTGCAAGAAGTAGACGTAGAGTGGCGGTTATTGCGAGACACAGATTTGCAAACTGAAAATAATGATTCTGTTCAATATTTCTGGATGTTCGTCAGGAAAAAAAAAGTATTCAAAAAAGTAATAATGTTTTCGAATTTATTCACAGTCGCCGCTCTACCTTCGTCACTCAAGTGCCGCTGTAGAAAGTCTTCTACCGTAAATTTGATGAAAACAAAACAAAAAACAGACTAGGTACCCAAACTTTGCCAGGATTATTACAAACAGGCTTACTTTCAACACCTCAACACCTTCCCTGTGGATCGCTCTCTTACCAGTAGAGTCAGTGTTGACGTGTACACAGATGAAGAAAATTAGCCCTTTATTGGTAAGTATAATCATTGATGGGTTCACTGTTTGCCTTGTAAAAAAAATAATCTTGTTAAATAACATCTTTAGGTAGTAAGTTGTGTCTCCTGGATTTTCCCTGGATTTTGGATAAAAATTTTCCTGATTTTTCGAAAAATTGGCTGGCAACGGTGCAGTGAGACGGGGAGCTAGACTACAGTTAACGGATGGTGTAACAACGAATAATATCTACACCAAGACGAAGAGATCACATGAGTACCGAAGTGTATATACAATATCTTCTTGACTTCACTGCCTGTAAAATATTTGATAATCATATACATATTTGAGTGTATTTTCAACTCCATTGCACACTACCGTGCCTTTTCTTTTTCTGCTCGAGGCCCAGAGCCCAGCGCATTATCGCCCAGTGTTGTACAGGTTGACTGAGGGAACAAGCCGGTTGAGATCAGCAAAAGATAACATTTTAACTCAAATATATAAAATGTCTTTCTCAATTAAAAAATAAAGTTAATCTATTAGTACACCTTAATTATTAGTCTTAAATATTTCTATCCTATTGGAAGTTAGTTTATACACTGTACAATGCCTGCACTGAAATTATATTAGGAGTTAATACATACATCCCAACTGCATTCGAAAGAAGAGCAACACCACATGAATCATTGAGAAACGTATTGACGTTGCGTACTTCACTCAGAGGCTGCGAATATATTCTTTAACGTATTCCCACGAATTATGTGTAGCATTTGTCGATGATAACGGGTCGCTTCTCTCTGCCAAGAACGAAAAGGGAACAAGAATTTTGATTTTTATTCAATTTTCATTATGAAAAATTCCAATTAGATTATTATTGCTAAAACTATTCATGTATTCTAGTTCCAGTTTCAAGGTGAAATTTATCTAAACATGTTATTAGATAGGTCTAAGGGAAACAGTATTACTAAACGCTATTTTACTTTGTTGTCGTAATTCCAAAATGATGAAAAATATAGAAATTATCTCTGTCCTTTTGAAACAGGAATTTTGGTAAATGCTGGGTTTCATGTCCGCTTATTTAATACTGAGGAGTTTATTTAGTTTCATTTGCCTAAATTGAGGGACCCTGAGATATTCTATTTTTCTCATTAATTATGAACCTCATATCTCCTTTAGGATACACCCCTTAATTAATGTAATGATTAAAACCTAGCTCAAGGTAGGTAATAAGATGTTCCAAAATTTTCAGCCGTCTTCAAGTGATGCGATCACAAGCAACAGACAACGTCTCTTTCAATATGAGGGGAAAAAAGTAGAAAACACTCCTATCTGCCCCTTAAAACGAGAAATTTACAAAGGCTGGGAAATTTGTTAACTTATTTTCAATGAGGACCTTATACGCAGAGTTTCATCTCCCTAAATTCAGGTATTCATGTGGTACTCTATTATGGGCAAAAGATTTGAATCACCTTTTCCTCTCGTATTTCAAAAAAATTCGTTCATCCTTTAGAAGCAGAAGTTTTGAAGACACTGGAATAGGTACACTATTATTTTCATTTAAAAGTTCATATATTAATTTTCACATCTTTAACATAAGCGTATCGCTACATTCGGCACTTTCTCAACAAAGATATATATATATATATATATATATATATATATATATATTATTATTATTATTATTAAAAATAACCCCATTTACCCTTAGGAGCGGAATTTTCTGTCTGAAACACTTATTTCTATTGTATTATTTTTATTTTATTAGTTTTATTTAAGAGTTTATACACCGAATATCACAACTTCCATTTAAACAAATCCTCATATTGGGCAATTTCTCAATAAAGAGACGGAAATTTGGGTGTTATAGAAATGGACCTCCTCTCCCCCATTAGGACTGACAGTTTCTCAACAGCTAAAATACGTGTTCCATTATTTTTTATTAAAGATCTTATATACCGAAATATTTCAGTTTAATATTCCACGGTTACGCCTGTTAGCATAAGGGAGATGGATGATTAAAACAAGGGAATGATGATGGAAGAATTGGTGAAATGAAATATGGGAGGAAAAGGGAGCACCCCAAGAAAACTCATGGACACGATGTTACCCACAAGACTTACCTTGGCTGGGGATCGAAACAGGGACTCCACGTACTAGCGGTAAACCCTTTACCAATGAGCCACTGTATCCCCTATCTTATATACCGAATTCCACATCTTCTACTAAGCAAATCCCTACATTTGATGTTTTGTGAATAAATAATGGGAAATTCCAATATTATAAAAGATGTGGAGAGTAATTTTCGAAAACACTGAAACAGGTATTTTCTTTTTAAAAATTTTTTTTAGAGATTATATATATTGAAGTAAGCGAATCTTTGCATTGGACAGTTTTTTTTAAATAAAGACAGGGAAATTTGGATATTGTAGAAACTTACTTTCTTTCTTTAAGTGCGAAATTTTCGAACCGATTTTTATCTCTCTATCTTAAGCGAATCCTTGCAATCAGCATTTTTCATTAAACAAAAGTGAAGTTTGAGTACTTGAGATATGTTCCGTTTCTTCCCCTCCCCTTAGGAGATACATTTTCGAAAACGCTGAAATACGTGTTCCTTTATTTTTAATGAAGAGTTTGTATGACGAGTTTTATATCTCTACTTTTAGGAAGTCGTGAGACACACTATCTTTTTGAACACCCCTTTTACTTCCCTTAGGATATGATATGTATTTCTAAAATTCCTTTCTTATCCCGTGATGTTCTGACAAAGAGAAAATATCATGTCAAAATTTCACGTTTTTAGCTTTCTACCTATAGTAGATGGGCTAGGCCAATGGTTCTCAACCGTTGTGTCAAGACACACTGATGTGTCGTGCAGTCCCATGAAGTGTGTCGTGAAATTTTGGAATTTAATGAGCCAATTAGTCAGAATCAATTTTAAGAAAAACTGTAAGAGTCAGCAACTCCTATGGCAGTAACAATGCTCAGTAGTGAAACCACTACTTTTTAGAAACTTATAGTTCTATACTATTATCAGTGGCGTACACCACAAGGAGCGTTTTGGGATTTTAACCCCATTGAGCAAGATATTATGGAAAAGGAAACATTTACTATATTAAAATATACATAAATCATGCATGTCGTGAAAGGAAATGAATGCTTGACATCCGCTTGATGAAACTCTGCGTATTCCACTGACGTAAAATTTATATAATTTTATTATATCAAGCAAGTGTGTCAGGATGTCGAAGATATACGGTAAAGTGTGTCGTTAATCAAAAAAGGTTGAGAATCAGTGCCTAGGCGATCATGAGTGAGTCACTTCTACTCCTTTCCCCATCCTTTTACTTACCTTCTCTAGGTCAAATATCGAAAATCGCTGAATGGCACGTCTAATTATTTTAAATGGGAAGTCCAAGTCCCGAATTTCATATCTCGCTTAGAGATTCAATCACTATCTTGTAAAATGTAAAAGATCTCGGAATGGGAGAACTATAAATAGTAGAAGCTCAGTTTCTCCCTGAATCATTTACAAACATTGTTAAGTAACTAACTGCCTTGTAATCATATTGGAATTAACAAATTATATTAATTAGACTATTTTTCTTTTCCACATCTAAGATATAGGGTCATATAAAAAGTATGTATTGGTACATTTTTGAACAAAAAATTTCTTTATTAAAAATCAATTTTAATCAAGTACATATTGATCATTATTATCCATGACCTTTTGCCATTTTCAGGTAGCTTCCTAATTATATCGGTGTAGAACTTCTGAGGGTTATCGTCGAAAAACTTGGCCAAGTGATTTTCAGCGGTGCTCCGGTCAGATTTTTTTTTTTTTTTTTACTATCAACAGTTTTGGCAGAGACCGAAACAAATGGTATTCAGATGGGGAAGGTCCGGGCTATACGGTGGATGCATCAAAACTTTCAATTTAAGTTCCATTAATTTGTTCCGAGTCATTAAAGATGTCTGTGCCCGCGAATTGACATGACGGAACACAACTCCCTTTCTGTTGGCCAATTCTGGTCGCTTTTTCTGGTTTGTTTCGTTCAAAGGATAGAGTTGTGCACAGTACAGAACCGAATTGATGGTTTCGTCACGTTGCAGCAGTTCATAATGAACAATTTCCTTCCAATCTCACCAACCACTCAACATAGCCTTGTTTGCCGACAATCCAGTAATATTGTGTTGTGTTCCATCATGACAATGCGCGGTCACACACATCTTCTATGACTCGGAACAAATTAATGGAACTTGGTTGGGAAGTTTTGATGAATCCACCGTATAGCTCGAACCTTGCACCGTCCGACTACCATTTGTTTCGATTTCTGCAGAACTCTTTTGATGATTTTAAAAAAAATGGCCGACCGAAGCGCGCCGCTGAAAATCACTCATTTTTTTTTCAACGATAAACCACAGAAGTTCTACACCGATGGAATTATGAAGCTTCCCGAAAAATGGCAAAAGGTCATAGATTAAAATTGATTTTCTACTTATGTACTTGATTAAAATTGATCAAGTACTTTATGTACTTGATTAAAATTGATTTTCAATAAAGAAATTTTTTGTTCAAAAATGTACCAAAAAACCGCGGAGATTTTTTATATGACCCTTTATTTTGTCCAGTACAAGTTGCCGCTTCAAATCAAGAAGCAGATCTTTATTCATTATATTCGCGAAGTAACCGATCTGGGGTAATCATCCCTTCACTCCAACTTAGATTTTTTAGAAACCTACCTAGTTTATGAAACAAGAACAAGATCGTTAGAGTCCTTTTCTTTAAACTGTTCAAAAAAAATCACCTTCCAATAAACTACTCCATCCAGAATTCAACAGATTATTAAAATCTATATATATAAAAGAGAACGCACAAATCCTTTGTTACCTCATCACGCTAATACGGCTGAACCAATTTCTTTTATTTTTGGGGGGTTATTAGGATTTGGACCCTAGATGGTTTTTATCATATCACTTTAATTTTTAATTACCAGTGTCTTGAGATAATTGACCATTCAAGTGTCCATAACGTACAAATCCTTTGTTAGCTCATCATAGCTAAATCTAACCGTATTTATATGCAACCCACATGACCGTGTCACTCGGCGGGTTAACATAAATGACAGGCGATATAATGTTAACATTCTTCTATGGTTTTTATCATATCACTTGAAAGCGAAAAAGTAAAAATTATCTAAGTAACAAAGTTTATTGCGTTCCAGGGTGACCGCAGCGAAGCGGGGTGAACGCTGCTAGTATGTTATATTGTACGATTGTTAATTAAATATTTACTTATTTAATGGGAACAAAATAATGAAAACAGTTTTTGAGATATTCATACGGACAAAATGCACTCCTTCAGTCCGAAAAAACTCACTCTACCAGGAAAATACTGATCTCGATATTTTAAAAACATAATTGTAGAATTCTCAGTGTTGGGTAAGTTACTTGCAAAAATGTAACGCGTTACAAGTTACTTTACTTTCTCTTAAAATGTAACGCGTTAGTAACGCGTTACTTGGCCCAAAAAAGTAACTCTTACTTTACTTCGAAAGTAACGCGTTAGTAACGCGTTACTTTTAGGTCCGAAACTTTAAAAATGTGAAAAAATATGACTTCAATTTTCCGTACTACTATTACTACCACCTTTATTATTATTATTATTATTATTATTATTATTATTATTATTATTATTATTATTATTATTATTATTATTATTATTATTATTATTATATTATTATTATTATTATTATTATTATTATTATTATTATTAATTATAAGAACACTGTATATAAAAATGAAAGATAGGCGGTTTGTATTTGAATACTAAAAAACTAGTTGATTGAAACCCTCGGTAGTCGTGAAGTCTAGGAGTCAAGGAAATTGTTCACGAGTTTCTGAATTTGGGTTGAGGGTCTAGGCTGAGTATTTGGGCTCGAGCCAAACACTGTTAAATGTTATAGGGCACTGGCCAAATATCTTCAAAATTGCTCGGCCCGGATTTAGAATTGTCAACGATTCGAGCAGCTCGGCTCACACCTCATTCACTATCGACCCGAACCAAAAAGTGAGCCGAGCCAACAGCTCACCCAACCGACTCAGCTAGAGCCCTCGGCTCAGTTGAGCCGAACCGAGCAAATGGCTCATCCCTACCAAGCCAGCTCGAGCTGATGGTTCACCCCAAGTGAGCCGGCTCGAGCCATCTTCTCAGTTGAGCCGAGGCGAGCTGAGCTTGTTATAAAAAAAATCTCTTGTGGTCTCGCTATCGAGACCAGACGAGATGCGGGCAGTGTCCCCTCTCGTGAGCAACACTAAAAGTATTCCATATTCCTGTTTAGCTTACATTTCTCATGGCTTTCGTTTTCCAGTGTAATCAGGCCATGATTTCAAGACGAGTTAAAACGAACGAACCATTTATCAAACTCGACTGGACTCGAAACTCGACGTGAAAAACTGAATCGACTCGGAACTCGACTCGAGGATATTACCTTTGACTTGACTCGAAACTAGACTTGAATTCGAGTCGAGTCGTGTTTTAGCTTGACTCGTGCTCATCCCTATGCGTTAGAAAAAATGGTTGCTTATTATTATATACTAATAACAATGTTGTTATGTAAAATTAAAAATACAGAATATAGAGAAACATTACACTACTCTATAATCAACGGGACTCTAGGAAAAGCAAACTGATCTGAAAGAACTCCAATATTACATACCATCAGCAAACTATTTTCTAGTAATAAAGTAGGCGTGCTCATCAGAACACAGTTTATTTATATTAACCAATGTAAATCGATAATTATGGCACCCTAGTTGTTGATAAACATTTTCCGCCTTGGCACTTCAGACACTTTACTATTAAATTCTGTCCACCATCATCCTCAGCTCTTAGGAAAAAAGTATTCTTTCAAATGTTCGAATGGTAAAATATTTTCGTTCTCCAACTTTATAAAAACAACACCAATCAAAGTAAAATAGACTACCGGTAACATTGCACTCCTAGTTCACTCACTGAATGTATTGATTTGGAGCTGTCAAAATCTACGACAAAATCTTCCAGGTGCTTGCAATCAGTACACTTGATTTCCCTAAGGCTGTCCTCATCTTCAAAAAGCAGCAAGTGGCACTACGAACTTATCTGTTTCTCTGTGTGTCTGTGACTGTCGGTCACTGACATACGTAGTTCATGCTCGATTGTTGATTTCTGATAAATTCACTTACAGGAAAGAAACATTTGTTTCCGAAAAAATATATACACATATATTGTAGTTACTCATCCGAAATGTAACGCGAAAACAGTAACGCAAACTATGTACGTTACTTAAAAATTTGTAACGCGTTACCGTTACAGTTACTTTGGAAAAAATGTAACGCGTTACTAGAAAACGTTACTTGAAAAGTAACGCGTTACAAGTAACGCGTTACTTGCGTTACGTTACTTCCCAACACTGAGAATTCTTAATAAAACACAAATAAAGTCAACCAAACTATTATTAAGGAAATAATCTTCAAAAATTTTACTCCAGCAGTAAACTAGGCCTCTTAGATTTTCCTATGAGGAACGAATGATATATTATAATGTTATTAATGAAATAATCCTAATAATAAACGACAAACTTCTCAGTCTGTTATGCTAATCCTAATAATAAAGTCACGGTAATATATGTTGCTACCTGTGCTATCGTTTGCCTGTCTGATGCAAATAGATGTCACTACCTGTGCTATCGCTTGCCTGTCTGATGCTAATAGAAGTCGCTACCTGTGCAATAGCTTGCCTGCCCTTGAATAATTGGAGTTGGAGTTGAGTTTAACGTCCCTTTGCAGCAGCGAGGCTATACGAGACGTGGACCTACTGATTAACGTGGAATCCGAACCACATGAGCTCCCGTCGAATGGTATAGTGATTGGGGTAGTTGGTGGGCAATTTTTTTTAAAAAAAGTGTTAAATGTAAACAGGTAGAGTTTTTAACTAAGTATAGGCTACGATTTACCTTATATTGTACGTGTGGAATCACTACTTATTTACAAATTAGAAATACTACTTGCTCCCATAAGGATTTGGCTAGTCTGTAAATTGTCTGCACGTTAGTGACATTTCCTGATATCTGGTAAGAGGCATCGTAGCTAGTGACAGCTATTAGCTTGACAGTGAATTGTAGTGAATTAGTGTAACTGACGCAAAGATATTATTTTTTAGTTTAATGTCCCATGGTTATGCTCTTTAGACTAGAAGATTAACCATTAATCAAAGTGATTGATTGTGAAGTTTCTTTGCTCTCCTACCGGGAATCGAACCTAAGACTACGTACACCAAAGTCACTAGGCCAGCGGGAAGGACCAGAAACTGAGACCTATTGTGTTTAGCTATAATACGAATTAAGATTATCTAAATATTTTTGCCTACATGTTTATGCAACCTGTAATACTTAAATATTTTGAAGTTTGCGTATTAGCGTTACTCACAGATTGATACGTTTTGCTTTATAATAAGGCTTATTAAATCCGTTTTCGATTTTCGATTCGATTTTCATTCTTTACTACCCACATTTGATTTAGGGTAGAGAAAATTTCAAAATGAACCCTGGGAAATCACATAGAAACTTTATAAAATTTATTGTTGAAAGAATTGAACGGTGTAACCAATAGGTATCTGCACATATGAATGGACAAACGACCGGAAGAACAGATGGACCAACCACCTTTAATGGTATGTGTGGTTTATGGCAGTGGTTCTCAATGTAGGCGTTCTCATTTCGAAAGGGGAATACTGGATCAAAAAGAGGCAATTGGTGGGGGGGACAGTAGACTATTTAGGTGTGTTTGAGGTTTCATGATCTGTTAGATTTCTTATTATTGGACGAAAGCCATTATGCAATTTACAAATTATCGAAACATTAGACTTTTTACACAAATTATATTTTCCAACCAGCATAGGAATAGCCACTTTAAAACTTAATTTTTTGCTGCATTTATACCCTGAGTTTTATATCAATTTTGTAATAATAAAAGATATAAATCCGACATACAAAATCTGTTATTATAGCTAAAAAATGTCGGTCAAAGAAACTTGGTTGAGTCCTTTCGTTTGGACAGCGAGGAGAGCAAGCGAACATAAATAAAAAGAGCTAAAAATTGCGTTTGGAGGGGGAAATAATGTAAGGAAAAAGGTGACCAAAATATTCTTCAAAGCTGAATTCAAGCCTTATTGTAGTTCTTCAACTGCCTCGGCCAGGTCTTACGTCCAGGAATGTGCAAGGATGGATTGGGTCAAAAGGAAGGGGTGCACTCATCTAAAGGGGTGCTAGGTTCGAAATAGTTGAGAAGCACTGGTTTCAGAGACATGTAATTCTGTTGAAATATCGAATTCATTTTCTTTCTACGACCACAAAACTTTCTATCTCGTAAGTAACGGGCTTTCTCAATTTTGTTTAAGGTACTATTTTTCTTCTTTTTCTTCACTAATTAATATTCAGACAAGAAACACAATGTGGGCAGTTATTAAGTAATATAAAACATTTAATAAGTGAATAAAAGTGTGTTTTATACATTCTCGAAAATTTAGGCATAATTTAAAGAAAAGATCAAAATCGCAAAAGAGAAAAAAGAATATGTGAAGACAGGGGAAAAAAAATCAAAATTAAGGTGGAATTCGTTAAGTACTATTACTACATGCATCTTGTGACTTTGGTCAAATAGCCCAATCAGAAACCATCCAGTACGCATCTCACTCAGAAGCGTACCCACAAGTGGAGGATATACAGAGTACGAACCTCCTTCCCAAACTTCCTACCTCAACATACATTTGTACACTTTCTCAATAAAATTATAATTGTTTAACAGAGAAATGATTGGTGTAGGATGAAAATTTGATCTTACATTTCATCTGTACTCTTTCTCTTATAAAAACTTTCTTGTTCTATCATTTACGCCCCCCCCCCCCCATTGAAAATATAGGTGGAAGTATTTTAAGATTACTGATCGTTTTCTCGAGTGCAGAATAATATTCGTTCAATACTACATAGAAATAATGGCTTGTAATATTGGATCCCTCCCCTCCCTTCAGCAACAACAATTTCTAGGTGCGCACCTGATTTCACTACTTTGTTTTTGAATAATTTGATTTCTAAAGGGGTTACCTGCACAAGAAATATATTTAAATTTGGAGATTTAAAAAAAAAAATCTTAGAAAAAAAATTTATACTCTAAATTCATTAGCTATAGTTCTTGTTTTCTAACGTTTTAATTCATTCTGAAATTTTCATCGGCTGGAATACAATATACTAGATTAGTATATATAGGTATTATGTAAATGCATAAACGTAAATATCATATAAAGAAAAAAACAATAAATTTTGATAAAAATCTCTAAAAGTAGTTTCTTTTCCACTTACCGCTCAGATCCTTGTCCGTAATTCTTTGTTAAATTGTTCAGGGAAATCATACATTTTCAAATACAAAAATAAATGAATCTGTTTTCCAAACACATATTTTGAACGGCTTTCGTATACGCAGGCAAAATCACTTAAATTATTTGCACACATATCTCACACTGTGTGTGTTAAATGTTTAAAACACTAAAATTTCACCTGTGTTTGTCTACAGATATGCATATTACACTTCAGAATTCTGTCGTTTACTACACAACCGCTCACATATGAACATTTTTCAATTCTTGGTCTTAAAATTCAAGTCCGAAAGTAAGTATTGTTTACTTTTCAGAATTCAGTCAGATTTCTATTTCAGAATGTAAATAACTCACATTAACACTAAAACATACACTAATTTAAAAATTCGATTTCTCGTTCCTTAAAATGAGTTCCTCTTTTCATTATGTTTCAGTTTTGATATTCCGCGTTGACAAAAGGAGAGAAAGAGAGAGAGACAGAAAATACCGTGTTGCGAGTTGTAAGATTCGCGTTTGTTTGCCGTCGGAAAGGCAGGAGAAGGCGGGAATACCCCGCCTGGTCCCGCCCATTATTCTCACCCTTTTGACACACCTTCTCCCTCTGGTCCTCTTTTCTTGATAGAAGAAAAAATGAATTAAAAAAAGTCTTGTTCACCTATTCAACACCACTTCACCGAAACACATCATCACACTTTCACGCAGGAAAGAAACAGAATGAACCATATCACTAAGAGAAAATGTTTTGTCACGTTCTTTTAACAAAAGAAATTATATCTACTCCATCACATCTTCCTTCGCCACCCATGAACTCATTTTATGCACGATCTTAATTTCTTCGGACAGACCTGGAATATCTATCGAGCCAAACGTTGCGCTTCAAATTACATTTTCCGCCAGACCTCAATTTTCTTCCTTCTTCTCAGACGTTTATGAGTTCGCCAGGGAATATTTCCAAGTTGTTTTGTGTTAAAGCGTAATTCATTGGTTGTCCCCTTTTGTTATTATATATAGTGCCGACGTTGTGGAGGAAGTGTTAAGAAGGGAATAAAACGGTCCGTTACTAAGAAAAAGCACTCTGAGAATAATGAGGCAAAGTTTTCGTTGTTATCACTCCTTGTCTGACACAAAGTTTAAAAAAAACAAGATTGCTACTAACAGAAGTCCCAATGACACGTAAACAGGGTGAGTTTGTCACTAAAACGAATGATTGTGGCAATTCCAGCTATCGCATTGAGATTTATCGCCGTGTTAGTGTCCAATGAATGCGTTCTGGGCAACTTGTAGAATGCTTTTGTACGGACCACAGCTATTTTCAGTTACATTTCACGGGAACAACTACTTTGTCCTTTGAACTGGTAATTTTCTGGTGACGTAAATATGTGAAGTGATTTATCGTTAAAACACAGTCACACACAATTTCCACTTTCAGCTGGATACTGATTGAGATGTTATGTGTGAGTTATTACGACAGAAAAGGCAATAAAAAATGTCATCTGCATTTTCTTTTGGAATCTTATCTTAATCATACTATGTTATTTTGTCCATAATATAACAGTTTCTTTTTTCCTTATATTGCGTATATTATTTTGTCACATTCTTTTTATTAATTTTAAAACTAATTCAAATGCCCTTATATCTATATCTATCTATATAATGATTATTATTAATAACACAACATTTTTTTAAAAAAGTAGTAAAACAGTTTCCTACACAAAATCATAGAATTACTATGCAAACGAGAAACTGGATCGCCAAATGCGAAGTATTCATGACTATAATTTATTATCAAAGTGAGCTATTTTTCTAACAAAGAACAGTATAAAAAACAGACAGTTTTATACAGCAGTATAAAAGAGCTATTTTATATATCATTGTCTTTCCTTCATGGCGGATCGGTTCTCATTAGATGTTACATTTGATACTAGTTCAGAGATAAATGTCTCTTCAGGCCCGTATCCACGGAGGGGTAAGAGGGGGCCGGACCCCCCTCTAAATTTTGACTGGCCCTCATAAAATTTCACGGTAGGCTTGCAAATGAACTATAATATGGTGATGAAATATAATATGATTGGGTTGGGCCCCTCCTAAATTTTGGGGCTGGCTACGGGCCTGTGTCTCTTCGAAACCCCACTAATATTCACAAGGTGTCCTTTAGTTTATCTAACCTTAAACCAATCAATCCACCACAAACCAAAATCCCTGTTACTAGAGACTGACTATAAAATTGACGCCCAAGATTAGTATTTCCCCCAAAACGAGAAATTTCTCGTCACGTCCCCACCCCGAGACGAGAAGTGCATTTTGAAATTTGAGACGAGACGAGAAATTTCTCGAGTCTTGTGGGGATCACTGGTTCACCCAAGTCTTAGATTTCAAACAGTGTTTTAGTGTTGTGTGATTCATAGTAAGAAGGCAATAAATTGATAAAATGTTAGTACGAACATTCATCAATGTAACAGAATTCACGACGAAAGATTTTGAACGGAATAATAACACGAATTCCCTGCTTTCAGATGAAATTTAATATGGTTTTGGTTTGTTAATACCAATCCTAGATATTTGAAAGTATCCACTTTATTAAAAGTAGGGATGGTACTGAGACCGAGACGGATTTTTATATACCGAGACGAGACCGAGAACGAGACGGACCTCTATAAATCGAGACGAGACCGAGAACGAGACGGACCTCTATAAATCGAGACGAGACCGAGACGAGACTTAGCTCAGTCTCGAAAGTCTCGGTCTCGTCTCGAATATTGATATAGACAACTATTAAGATTGACCTTTACTCAAAATTTCTTTCGTTGCTGTATTAGGTAATATGGGAACGGTTGACTAATGTTCAGTGGCGTATTTAGGGGATGGCTATCGGACTGAAGCCCCTCCCGAAATAGATTTGTGATCATTTTTTCGCATTGCACGTACAACACAAATATTTCTTACTCGTTCTCAAGCCTCTCCCGAAACAAAATCCACTGCTGATGTGTATAGTCATCTCTGTCTCTCTCTCCCTCTCTCAACATATATATATATATATATATATATATATATATATATATATATATATATATATATATATATATATATATATATATATACACTAGCGGATCCAGGATATGATCGAGGGAGGGGCTAAAGCATAGTTTGATATTTTACCCAGTGTAAAGAAAGAAGTAGGATTGAAGCCCATTTTATACAGTGTATAGCTGAGCATCAAGGGGAGGTAAACCCCTCCCCTTGGATCCTAGCCTGTATATCATATCTAATATAAGTAAAAGGAAGAGTTTGTCTGTGTGTCTGCGTGTATGTCTTTCTGATTGCCTGTGTGCGGCCTGAGGACCAGACGATAGTCCACGAGTTACGAAATTTGAGTGACAATTATCATGTCCCAGGCCTCAGACCAAGAAGAAGCGTTTTTTTTTTTTTTTTTAATTTTGAATCAGGAGGGGCGTTTACCGAGATATGCAAAAGTAGTAGAAAATGACCGATATTAATGTCGAATACATAGTTTTCGCAGTCGTTGAGATCAATGATGATACATTAGCGATGACTTTCAAAGTCAGCTACCAGTGCATGCGGGCCGTGATTCACTTGCGGGGGAGGGGAGTACCGAGACTAAAAAATAATACAAAATGACCGATATTAGTGTGAAATAGTTTTCGCGTTTTCTGAGATCAATGGTGAAGCTCCGATCGCATTAACCTCCAAATTCACCCCATTCAGCTGCGGGCCGGAGTTTACAGGAGGGATACCGAGACATGTAAAAGTAATCCAAAATGGCCGATATTAGTGTCAAATGTATAGTTTTTGCGGTCGCTGAGATCAATGGTGTCACTTCCATTAGCGATGACTTTCAAATTCAGCTACCATTGCATGCGGGCCGGGGTTCACCTGCTGGGGAGGGGGTACCCAGATATGCAAAAATAATACAAAATGACCGATATTAGTGTCAAATACATACAGTAGTTTTCGCGGTTGCTGAGATAGTGATACTCCCACAGGTCTTGACTTCCAAATACTGGTCCCATGCGAAAAATAGGTATTTCATCTAGTTATATATAATAGTCATATATATTAAAAATGCTGAATTTTTTTAACATTCTGTGTGAAATATGGAAGGGGAAATTCTTCCAGATACTCTGCAATGTCACTAGATAAACAAGCAATGTTGCCAACGCAACATAAAGTTGTAATTTCTCAAATTGCACTACATTTGATATTACACATTTCTGTTCAGTTAATTTAGTTTAGTGCGTGAGTTTTCTCGGGGTTCTCCCGTTTCTTTCCACTTTCTTCATTCCACCATTTCATTCATCTCTCATCATCACAGTCTCCTTTTGCGTAATCGGCATAACCGTGGGACGTAAAACTCCAAAATTTCATTTCATTTTTTAATTGAGTTTAACGCCTCTTTCAACAGCGAGGTTATATGAGACTGAACCTGCTGATTAACTTTGAATCTAAACCATATGAGCTCCCGCCGGAAATCTAACCCGGGTCTCTCACGCCATAGGCTAACTGCTTAGCCACGAAAGAGCTCTACATATTTCTAATTTAGATATTAAATTAAACCACGAAAGCACATATATTATTCAGTGTAACAAAGGACAATACATAACACTAAAATCAACATTTTGGAGATCTCTAATAACTCAAATGGCATGAACATTATAACATTAGTGTTCAGTAGTTTTAATTACAACAAATCGCACTTACATTATTTTAAGCAGTGTTGCGAACTTAATTAAAATTGCTAAATATTATTATAAATATAGTGCAAATAACGTAGCTAAAGTGCAAAATATTTTAAAATTACTCGTAATTTGTTTTATGGTGCAAGAATGTTTTCAAAACACGATGTTTTTCATAGTCTTTGGGCTACTTATAATGTTAATGTCAAAGTTTTCGTTCCAGCAATACATGTAAAAGCAAATTGTAACTGAAATTAAACGTAACTGACAACTTTTCAGTAGCACTAGTTGTTCTCCCTAAGCCTTAGGCCTGGTGTACGTTTTAGATTAAAACACTGCTTTATTAAAATTTTAATTACACCCTAACTGCATATCATTTGTTATAGTTTGACCACCGACCACCTCAAACTCGATCCATATCATATAGCTATATGCAATCATTCAAAGACTTACAGTTAGTAATACACATTGTGTTGATTTTTGGTTTGGTTTGTTTTAGTTTAACGTCTCACGATTATGCTAGGGCGGCTAAAGGAGACGTGGAGTTACTGATCATAGTGGAATCCGAAAAACTTTGGTCATTGAACATTACCGCCACCGGGAATCGAACTCGGAACCATGCGAACCAAAATCAAGCGTACTAGCCATTACAGCAAATGGGGGTTCTTACATTGTGTTGATTTAAATAATTGAGTCAGTGTTGCCAGATCCGAAGATCAAAAAGTAGCGTGTCTGTGCTCCAAAAGTAGAGGACATGAACTATTTGTAGCCCAAATATATAGAAATGAATTATTTGGCAACTAATGACTGGTACTAATGAAATAATGTTTAAAATAGTTCGGAAAATGTTATGGACATATTGCAAGACGAAATTATGATCGATAGACGAAAACAATTTTAGATTGGATACCACGTGACAAAAACAGCCTAGGAAATGTCCACATACAAGCAATTGTGACAAAATCACGAACCACTGGGGAGTAACCTGGAAAAGAATTACCCAAGATAGATAGTTGTAGAGAAAACTTGGGAAGACTTCATCCAGCAGTGGATTGATAATGCTTGATTGTGATAATGGTGATGATTTTATATCGGGACCTCAGAGGTAAACTAAACCAAGTCATAATTTCGTAATTTTACAGGAGAAGCGAAAAACGGGTTCCTTAACTAAGATCTTTAATACTGTTTTTCAAACTATACTAAGTAGTTACAAAGTAGTAAGATGGCTTTAGGCTTACATTATTACACCACTAGAAAGAACATAGTCTATTAAAAAAATATTCTAACTCAATTTGACCAAAAAGTGGCTTAACACAGTCTACCACTAGTGTTCAGATATATATATATATATATATATATATATATATATATATATATATATATATATACCGGGCGAGGCATTTAAAACTGTTTTTTTGAATATCTGGAAAACTACAAATCGGATTTTGAAAAAGTTGTAATAAAAGTTGTTCGTCTCGAAGGGGGACATCCAATGATACCACACTCGACCCCCTGCCCCCACCCCCCGGGGGCGGGAGGGGGGGCAACTTTGAAATCTTAAATAGGAACCCCCATTTTTTATTCCATATTCTGATTCCCCGTGAAAAAATACGTAACTTTTGTATTGAACATTTTTTTTCGTTGCGTGATAGATGGCGCTGTAATCGACAAAAATCAAAATGGCTCACAAACATTTGAAAAATGAGGCATTTAAAACTGTTTTTTTAAATATCTGGAAAACTACAAATCGGATTTTGAAAAAGTTGTAATAAAAGTTGTTCGTCTCGAAGGGGGACATCCAATGATAAAACACTCGACCCCCTGCCCCCACCCCCCGGGGGCGGGAGGGGGGCAACTTTGAAATCTTAAATAGGAATCCCCATTTTTTATTCCATATTCTGATTCCCCGTGAAAAAATACGTAACTTTTGTATTGAACATTTTTTTTCGTTGCGTGATAGATGGCGCTGTAATCGACAAAAATCAAAATGGCTCACAAACATTTGAAAAATGAGGCATTTAAAACTGTTTTTTTAAATATCTGGAAAACTACAAATCGGATTTTGAAAAAGTTGTAATAAAAGTTGTTCGTCTCGAAGGGGGACATCCAATGATACCACACTCGACCCCCTGCCCCCACCCCCCGGGGGCGGGAGGGGGGCAACTTTGAAATCTTAAATAGGAACTCCCATTTTTTATTCCATATTCTGATTCCCCGTGAAAAAATACGTAACTTTTGTATTGAACATTTTTTTTCGTTGCGTGATAGATGGCGCTGTAATCGACAAAAATCAAAATGGCTCACAAACATTTGAAAAATGAGGCATTTAAAACTGTTTTTTTGAATATCTGGAAAACTACAAATCGGATTTTGAAAAAGTTGTAATAAAAGTTGTTCGTCTCGAAGGGGGACATCCAATGATACCACACTCGACCCCCTGCCCCCACCCCCCGGGGGCGGGAGGGGGGGCAACTTTGAAATCTTAAATAGGAACCCCCATTTTTTATTCCATATTCTGATTCCCCGTGAAAAAATACGTAACTTTTGTATTGAACATTTTTTTTCGTTGCGTGATAGATGGCGCTGTAATCGACAAAAATCAAAATGGCTCACAAACATTTGAAAAATGAGGCATTTAAAACTGTTTTTTTAAATATCTGGAAAACTACAAATCGGATTTTGAAAAAGTTGTAATAAAAGTTGTTCGTCTCGAAGGGGGACATCCAATGATACCACACTCGACCCCCTGCCCCCACCCCCCGGGGGCGGGAGGGGGGCAACTTTAAAATCTTAAATAGGAACCCCCATTTTTTATTCCATATTCTGATTCTCCGTGAAAAAATACGTAACTTTTGTATTGAACATTTTTTTCGTTGCGTGATAGATGGCGCTGTAATCGACAAAAATCAAAATGGCTCACAAACATTTGAAAAATGAGGCATTTAAAACTGTTTTTTTGAATATCTGGAAAACTACAAATCGGATTTTGAAAAAGTTGTAATAAAAGTTGTTCGTCTCGAAGGGGGACATCCAATGATACCACACCCGACTCCCTGCCTCCACCCCCCGGGGGCGGGAGGGGGGCAACTTTGAAATCTTAAATAGGAACCCCCATTTTTTATTCCATATTCTGATTCTCCGTGAAAAAATACGTAACTTTTGTATTGAACATTTTTTTCGTTGCATGATAGATGGCGCTGTAATCGACAAAAATCAAAATGGCTCACAAACATTTGAAAAATGAGGCATTTAAAACTGTTTTTTTGAATATCTGGAAAACTACAAATCGGATTTTGAAAAAGTTGTAATAAAAGTTGTTCGTCTCGAAGGGGGACATTTAATGATACCACACTCGACCCCCTGCCCCCCCCGGGGGCGGGAGGGGGGCAACTTTGAAATCTTAAATAGGAACCCCCATTTTTTATTCCATATTCTGATTCTCCGTGAAAAAATACGTAACTTTTGTATTGAACATTTTTTTCGTTGCGTGATAGATGGCGCTGTAATCGACAAAAATCAAAATGACTCACAAACTGAAAAATGAGGCATTTAAAACTGTTTTTTTGAATATCTGGAAAACTACAAATCGGATTTTTAAAAAGTTGTAATAAAAGTTGTTCGCCTCAAAGGCGGACATCCAATGATAACACACTCGACCCCCTGCCCCCACCCCTTGGGGCGGGAGGGGGGCAACTTTGAAATCTTAAATAGGAATTCCCATTTTTTATTGCATATTCTGATTCCCCGTGAAAAAATACGTAACTTTTGTAGTGAACATTTTTTTCGTTGCGTGATAGATGGCGCTGTAATCGACAAAAATCAAAATGGGTTACAAACATTTGAAAAATGAGGCATTTAAAACTGTTTTTTTAAGATGTCTGGAAAGCTAAAAATCGGATTTAAAAAAAAACGTAAAAAAATTAACTCATCTCGAAGGGAACATTCAGCAATATCACACTCGACCCCTGCCCAACCTCCCGGGGGCGGGAGGGGGTCAACTTTGAAATATTATACGAGAACCTCCATTTTTTAATAAAGGTTTGGATTCTCTGGGAACAAATACGTGACTTCTGTATTGAACATTTTTTTCGTTTCGTGTTAGGTGGCGCTGTAATCGACGAAAATTTGTTACGAACAATTGAAAAATATCCAAGAAATACGCATCAGATTAAGAAAATTAAAGTAGATAGTTTTGATATCTTTGTTAATGGTATCAAATGACACCATAGTTGACTACCGTAACGCTATCTCAGTTATTCTGAAAGGTGGTTATTCTAAAATCTTTAATGAGAAACTGTAATGTTTTAAGCAAAACACTTGATTCTCCAGAACATAATTCATTACTTTGCCCAAATTTTTGGTGTAATTTCTGTTACCGATGTAGGTGAAATTTACTTCAATTGGACTACGTGGACGTAGTATCTATTAGTTTGTTGCCTTTGGTTTGCTGATTCAATGTGAGTCCCCTTGCCTCTCACTAAGGATGTGCTTGTTTCAGGTAAGTCTCCTTGAGTCTCATCATCGAGGTGTTTGTTTTAGTTGAGCCTCTTGCATCCTACCATTCGGATGTTTGTTTTAGGGTTGTCTCTTTGCCTCTCACACATCTTCATTGTTTACTGAACAAACGAACAAACGTTCGAAAGGGTCCCCCTTTTCTGCAATAGACTACACATTGCAAGTAGGGATTGGCGCGAGTCGAGCTTAAACTCGACTCGAGTTGAATTCGAGTCCAGTCAAAGGTAATTTTCTCGAGTCGAGTTCCAAGCCAGTCACTGTTTTGAGCTCGAGTTTCGAGTCGAGTCGAGTTTGATAAATGGCTCGCACATTCAGCTCTTTTTAACTCGTTTTTAAATTATGGCCTGTTTAGACTGGAAAGCGAAAGCCATGAGAAATGTAAGCAGTAATGTCGAATACTTTTAATATTTCTCACGACAGAGGTACATCTGGTGGGGGTACGTTTAGTATATGTCATCTCGTCTCGAAAACGAGACAACAATAGATTTTTATAGCGAGACAGCTTCAAATTTCGTGAGCACCAATATAAGTATATACTGTAGTTCTTACCGTCTAGGCTTAGACCTGCACGGTCGACTTTTTGAGCCCCAGAAGAAGCCCAATCCGTGCAGTGATGTCAATAGGCTCTGCTGGTTCAACTGAGCGAACAGCTCAAGCCGGCTCGGTTGGGATGGAAATCCATCGGCTCGGTTCAATTGAGCCGGCTTGGTTGGGACGAGCCAGCGACTCGGCACAATTGAACCGATGGCTCGAGCCGGTTCCATTCGGATCAGCCACCAACTCGACTCATGTGAGCCATCGGCTCGAGCCAGCTCCATTAAAAGCAGCCCATCGACTCGGTTCGACTCAGCTTAACTGAGCCTATGGCTGAGCCGGCTCGCTTGGGTGCGCTGTTGGCTCACTTTTCTGTTTGGCTTGATAGTGAATAAGCTGTGAGCCGACCGCTTGAGCCGATGACAACCCTAAACCCGGACCAAGCAGTTTTGAACATGTTTGACCGACGCCCTATAACTTTTATCAATTTTTGGCTTGCTCCTCCGGAACTCAAACCCAGAACCTCATGACCGATGTCCTTGCCTCCTAAAGACTTGTCGACTACGCAGATAGACAGTCAAGTAGTTTTTAGTATTCAGATACAAACCGCCTATCTTTCGTATAGTAGTAATAATAATAATAATAATAATAATAATAATAATAATAATAATAATAATAAGTTGTAGTAGTGGTAGTATATTACTAGTAATATCATTGATAATTATATTATCTACGTAGGATATTTGAAAAGAGTATTTGGAACTACACACAGGATTTAGCTCGAATTGGCTCGACTCGACTCGAAACTTAACCCGAATTCGAGTAGAATTTCGAGTAGAGTTGGAGGAAGTTTTTCGAGTCGAGTCGAGTCGAGTTTCAAAGAAAACTTGCTCGAACTCGCTCGTGCCCATCCCTAATTGCAAGTGTTACACCTAAAGGAAATCTAACCATGGACTGCTACGCGTGATAGCAGTTCTTGCTTCGTAGACGGTAGTTTGAATAATGCAAAATATATCGCAAAAAAATAGTCACAATTTCGAACATTTTCTTATCACTTGTCAGCGGTGTTTACTCATTTTGATTGTTGTCTATTAGAGTGCCATCTATTAGACAGCGCCAAGAAAGACAATGTTACATAACGTACTCACAAAGTACGTTCACATGTCATTCAGGGTTATGTCGTTGTTTGTATTGGTGAGAATAACTTGTAGTTTCAAGGATTAGTTTCTTGATGAAATTCTATTGAGTGGAGTTCGATTGTGGATTTCACTTTTAATGGGATGTTAACTGAAAGAAAAGAATATGGGCAACAAGACAATAGTCCGTATCGTATGATGAAGTTGGACGTTGCTATGTAGTTAGAGTATGTGATCAATAATGATGAAAATAGTTGTTCATTAGTTACAGAAAAATTCTTATTATGGATCAATTGAAGATATCAGTAACATTAGGTGACGAAGTTAAGGAGTACTTTGAGTCAAATAGACAGTAGCAAAAGCACGTTTAAGGTATGCTAACCTGTTCCCTGATAGGAATGTTCCTTCTGCAACGACTTTTCGCAGTATTATTCAATTATTTATTGAAACTGGAAGTATTCAACCCAGACAACGAGTCCGATCACGGCCTGTGACGAACGAAAATGCCGCAGTGAATGTTTTAGCTGCAAATCCTCACATCAGTTCTCGGCAAATCGCACGAAGTTCAGGAATGTCGCAAAGAAGTGTTCAATCCATATCACGTTTCGTTGCATCAGGAACTACATGGGGACGACTTTCAACACCGCTTGAACTTTTGCAATTGGATACAACAGCAATTACCAGTTAATGATGATTTTATTTCACAGATACTTTTCTCTGATGAGGCAACTTTCACGAATACTGGTCAAGTGAATCGGCATAATATGCATTATTGGTCAGTAGATAATCCTCATTGGTTAAGGCAAGCCGAGCGTCAACGTGCATGGAGTGTGAACGTTTGGTGCGGTGTTTTAGGTACTCGAATAATTGGCCCATACTTCATAGACGGGAATTTGAATGGTCAAATGTATGCCGATTTTTTAGATAATATTTTGCCAACACTACTGGAAGATGTCCCACTTCAAACAAGAATGAATATTTGGTTTCAACAAGACGGATGTCCAGCGCATTATTCACGGATATCTCGTGAGGTTTTGAATAGAAAATATCCTGATCGATGGGTTGGACGAGGTGGTCCTCAAAATTGGCCTGCACGATCCCCTGATTTAACTTCTTCCGACTTTTTCCTGTGGGGAACGCTAAAAGCAAAATTTTACACGGAAGAACCAACCACCCCAGAAAATATGCGGCAGCGCATAATCAATGCATGTGCAAACATTAGCGAAGAGACACTTAGAGCAGTAGAATTGTCCTTCAGAAACAGAGTTGTAATGTGTATTGCAGAAAACGGACACCATTTTGAACATTTGCTTCGGTAAAATATGGAGCTTCCGATGGTGAGAGGCAAGGGGACTCACCTTAAACAAGCACCCCGATGGTGAGAGGCAAGAGGACTCACCTAAAACAAGCACCCCGATGGTGAGAGGCAAGGGGACTCACCTAAAACAAGCACCCCCATGGTGAGAGGCAAGGGGACTCACCTGAAACAAGCATCCCGATGGTGAGAGGCAAGGGGACTCACATTAAAAAAGCACCCCGAAGGGAACAAATTACTACTACGTCCACGTCGTTGTTCCTGGGTAACGCTAAAAGTAGTTTTAATTGTCGAGTTTATTTTCAAAACGGATCTTGTCCATTTTTTCTTTTTTAAATTGAGATATCAGTAGCTTTGAAATCTTTGAGGTCGTATCTTTCTGTTTATGAATTGGTTTCTTGCCAAAACTGTCTAAAACATTTAAAAAAAAATTAATTTGAAAAGTAGGTTTTTATTCATAAGTGATATTGTTCACAACAACATGGCGCACTGATAAGAAAATGATTTTTTAATTCCAAAACGGCTCTTTTCTATAACCATTGAATGACTAGTTGCCATTTTCGGTTCAAATTGTCTTTTGTCCCAATGCTATGCATTGCATCAGCAAGCAAGATAATAGTGATAAACAATTAAATTTCACGGAATTTACATTCATTTCTCCTTCAAGAAAGAATATTGTGTTATCACCGGCTATAACTGAAAATTTGATAAGGTTTTAACGATAAGGTTGGTTTTATTTACTACGACGCCATTGTTGGAGTAACAAAAGTAGCTTGAAGAGTGTAATGAAATCACTCTGTCCTATTAAAAAGAAGCTTTCCGGCGTAAATGTCCACGGAGATGGAAAGATTTGAAAGAGGAGGATGTTATTATTACACCAAGTCCACCTGGAAACGGCAGGAAGAAACTGCGTAATCCTGACAAGTGGAAACGCAAAACGTAAAAATTAAAAGAGTCAACTATTCACCCAAATGTTTGCACGAAACACTTTAACTGTAACCATGTAGGAGGAAAGACTTAGATGTACAGAAACGTGTATGCAAGATATTTGCAAATTTCACCAATGTTTCTATTTGGTTAAAAATAAAATAATCCAAGACAATTTCATATTAAAGCATACGAAACCTTCAACACGACAACGAAAAAGACCAAAGAACAACAGGGAAGAAGCAACACAGCTTTGGATTCGATATTACGATTCGAAATGTGATAGTGACATCAAAACACTGCTGATAGTATGTAAGAATTTTTTTGTTGTGTGTTAGGAGTATCTGAGAAACGGTTTAAGCTAATATGTAAACGGAATTTTGAAAGTGTATAGCTGGCATCAGAAAACAGAGGAGGAGACCATAAGTCCCATATGTTTGAAGCCAAGAAGAAAACTGTTAAAACATTCATTGAAAGACCAGGCCCGTATTTAGGTAAGCTATGCTCGAGCACAGAGCGGCAGAATTTATTGAGCGGCAAAATTTTGGAATTTCTCTAAGATTCACAATATTTAAAACACAATATTTAGAAAGTAATATTTAAAACTAGCAATCTGCAGAGTCCCGCGCAAGGGCGAGAAAATATGTTAAAAAAGTCATCCTTTCCCACTCCATTCCAAGCGGTGAGGATGAACTTAAAACATCATGAAAAATGATACCGTTAAACTTAGCAACCTCGAAAACTATGAATTCAACACTAATATCTGTCGTTTTCGATTACTTTTAAAATCTCGCCCCCTTCCTGGGGAGTGGAATATGACCTTGAAGTTGAAATGTATTAAAGCTGTCGTTATACATCTCAGCGACCCCCCATCCAAATAACTGAATTCAACTATAATGATATTGGTCGTTTTTGAGGGGGCGGCAAAATTGTGCGGGGAGGCAGCAAAGGGCACATAGGCGCACAATATTATAAAAACGGGCCTGTGAAAGACTAATTCCTGTACAGAAACATTATTGCAGACGAAAAAATGGAAAGAAGCATTAGCTGCCAAGTTATTTGTCTGTAGCAAAACTTCACCAACTGTACAATAACGATGTGGAAAACGATCTTCGGGTTCCATACTCTTATTTGTAACTGAATACAATATAAGTTTTGGAAGTCCTGCTGTAAATAAATGTTCGAAATGTATGCAGTTTGAGTTGAGACTTCAATCAGGGAATACCTCTTGTGAAACTGAATTTTTGATACATAAGAGAAAGGTGAAGCCTTTCATTCCTTATTGAAAAGTAGAAACAATGATGCAATCACTTTATTATTCGACTCGCAAAAGAATCATGTTCTTCCTCGAGTTCCAGATCAAACCGCCTATTACAGAAGCACAATTATAGTTGTTTAATTTTACGATTTACGAAGGAACATCAACCGATAGGCAAACAAAGAACAAATTGTTTACACAGTATATTATTGGACAGAAGCACACGTAACCAAAGGATCATCGGAAATTGCATCAGTAGTGTTTCATCGTCTGCAAAACACGTCATGTGAAGGCGTATCAGAAATTCGACACTTTGTAGATGGATATGCAAGGCAGAATAAGAACTCTGCTAAGATTTGCATCTTGTTCCATTGGCTGAATGAATGCACTATATCTAACTTCTCCAGGACACTCCTATCTCACTTCTCATCGTGTTTTATAATAGCATTGAGCTTGAGCTTAAGGGTCGTGATACAATGATACAGCCTAAAGGATATGCTAAAGTGTTCCGTAATCATAAATAGTAATCGAGATATTTGACGAAACTGCTTTGTACAACTGGAAGTAAGTATCGTAAGAAAATATGAAGAATCCAAATGAATGGCACTTCAAATTCCACAACTGTTAAAATAAAAGTTATGTTCTTGCAACAGTACCAACTTCACTCATTGCAGTAAGGGGTTCGTATTTAAGATTTCAAAGTTGCCCCCCTCCCGCCCCCGGGGGGTGGGGGCAGGGGTCGAGTGTGGTATCATTGGATGTCCCCCTTCGAGACGAACAACTTTTATTGCAACTTTTTCAAAATCCGATTTGTAGTTTTCCAGATATTCAAAAAAACAGTTTTAAATGCCTCATTTTTCAAATGTTTGTGAACCATTTTGATTTTTGTCGATTACAGCGCCATCTATCACACAACGAAAAAAATGTTCAATACAAAAGTTACGTATTTTTTCACGGAGAATCAGAATATGGAATAAAAAATGGGGGTTCCTATTTAAGATTTCAAAGTTGCCCCCCACCCGCCCCCGGGGGGTGGGGGCATGGGGTCGAGTGTGGTATCATTAAATGTCCCCCTTCGAGACGAACAACTTTTATTACAACTTTTTCAAAATCCGATTTGTAGTTTTCCAGATATTCAAAAAAACAGTTTTAAATGCCTCATTTTTCAAATGTTTGTGAGCCATTTTGATTTTTGTCGATTACAGCGCCATCTATCATGCAACGAAAAAAATGTTCAATACAAAAGTTACGTATTTTTTCACGGAGAATCAGAATATGGAATAAAAAATGGGGATTCCTATTTAAGATTTCAAAGTTTCCCCCTCCCGCCCCCGGGGGGTGGAAGCAGGGGGTCGAGTGTGGTATCATTGGATGTCCCCCTTCGAGACGAACAACTTTTATTACAACTTTTTCAAAATCCGATTTGTAGTTTTCCAGATATTTAAAAAAACAGTTTTAAATGCCTCATTTTTCAAATGTTTGTGAGCCATTTTGATTTTTGTCGATTACAGCGCCATCTATCACGCAACGAAAAAAATATTCAATACAAAAGTTACGTATTTTTTCACGGAGAATCAGAATATGGAATAAAAATGGGGGTTCCTATTTAAGATTTCAAAGTTGCCCCCCTCCCGCCCCCGGGGGGTGGGGGCAGGGGGTCGAGTGTGGTATCATTGGATGTCCCCCTTCGAGACGAACAACTTTTATTACAACTTTTTCAAAATCCGATTTGTAGTTTTCCAGATATTAAAAAAAACAGTTTTAAATGCCTCACCCGGTATATCTATCTATCTATCTATCTATCTATCTATCTATCTATCTATCTATCTATCTATATATATATATATATATATATATATATATATATATATATATATATATACTGTATAAATTTACTAGAGACAAAAGAGGATAAAAGTGGATCCAAAATTTAACGAAAGTCATACAGCGAAATTTATATATATATATATATATATATATATATATATATATATATATATATATATATATATATATATATATATATATATATATATATATATATATATATATATTGACTATTTAATACTTCATGTTGCTGCAAAACTACGAAAATGAATACAAAAGAAAACTAGAAAGCTAAGAATAACTTGTTTTGGCGAGAGAGAGAAAATAGATACAGCTAGCTCGAATTATCTATATAGTTATATAATATGTATGTTCATGTTTCGCAAGTAATTTTCAATTAATATAAAATTTCAACGTAATGAACGCACGAGTGGTTTTCTCGAATAAAGATCGCATGCACCGCTAAGAGCTCAGGAATAAGCTTAATCTATGTTACGGCAGTCGATATACGTATGCGTATGCAATGCATTACTTTAGGAACTTGTATAAAAAACAGAATGTACTTAAATTTAGACGAGAACTATGCGAAACATCTGACTTTGAATCTAATTGTTTCGTGATGCAACCCGAGGCCACACATAGCAAATTTGAGTGCCATAGAACCCCATCACAAAGTTCAGGAATTTCGTGTTATAAGGTGTCAATTAAACACGTAGATGTGAAACGGTAATAAAGCATTTGATCAATTTTAAACAAAATATATTGTAGTAATAATTTACCCTATTTGTTCAGATAATGAACGTTATATTATGCTTTTAAAATGACAGTCAAAACAGAATGTATTGGATAATAAATGAGAAATTGTAAAATTTCAATTTCGGTACGATTAAATACATTCATGCTGCTATGTGTTGCGTTATCCGTTAGAATGTATTGAACAATTCTTATTCTAAGGAAGGAAATAAACTACTGTATAGTTCTGAAGTTAATTTAATAGAGTTTAATTTATAGGCAGTACTGAGGCCATATGAGAATGTCTTTTGCAGAAAGTGAAATATGGGTTACTATTAGAATTTTATCCCAGATATGATATACCCACTGATGATTGAAACTGGAACACACGCATGGAAGGCATCAGCGCTAGCAAATTAGCTCTGAAGAAGTACACCATACTATGATTCTAAGTCAAGAATAAGGCCAAAAATAAAAAGCAGAAACGACAGACTTTACAATAATAATACTTTTACAATTTTAATTTCACCTATTTATTTCGAGACTTTCGAGACGAGACCGAGACGAGACAGAGATTTGGCCCTCGAGACCGAGACCGAGATCGAGAGAAACATTTGTTGACCGAGACGAGAGCGAGACGGCGATTTTTGACTCGAGACGAGACCGAGACCGAGACCGAGACAGCTATTTTTAAACCGAGACGAGATCAAGACTGTACAAAGTCTCGTCTCGTCTCGTCTCGATACCATCCCTAATTAAAAGTATTATTCGATATTTTGATGCATCAATAATTTGCAGTATTACTATCCCGGTTAATTTTCCAGTATTTAGTTTTCTCTGTATTTATTTCTAAACCAATGTCCCTACTAGCGTTTAATAAGATCTCTGCAATTCTTTCTAATCTCCTCCTATCATCCATTATAGACTATTTACATCATCAGTATACGCCATAACCTGGTGAATACCATTCAGGTCTAGGCTCTAGTTACTGTTCTCGATTTTCGTTATAGCGTATTTCAGAACAAAGTTGAATAATAATGGCGACAACGCATCTCCTTGTTGCAGAGAATTCTCGATGTGAACACTCCTGGACAGGAATTTTCCGACTCGGACTTCACTTTTGGGTTCATTTAAACACATCTTAATAAGCTCTTTTGGTATTCCAAATTCTGTAAGAATGTCGTACTAACCATATCGTAGGCCTTTCTAAAATCATAAATAATTGATATATCAGGGTATTGTATTCCCATTTCATTTCGAGTATTTGTCGAATGGTAAATATTTAATCGACTTCACCTAAATCCGCACTGATAATCTCCAATAATTTCATTTACATATGAAATCAATCTTGGTAATAGAATGTTTGAGAGGATTTTATAGGATGTTCACAATTTATAGGATAATTATTATAATTAACTTTATCGCCTTTCTTTGGATTGGAACAATTATTGATACTTTCTACGCTTGTGGCAATTCCTCCTTGTTCTAGATAAGGAGAATGAGTTTGTGTATCTTCATATGTCTATTAGACATTATATAAATTACCATACTATAATCAACTACTACACTACATACATGTATGCATATATATAGTGCTAGTAGTGTTTTCTTCTTTTGTCAACCCAAATAAACAAATAGACCAACACATATGAAATATATGTGCTAAGGAACGTACATTACATACTCTAATTATAGAAGAACACTAACATTAAAAATCTTGTAGTAATACAAGTATACTGACTTACATTTCTAATTGAACGACGTGCTTAAATACAATTCTGGGAACTTGTTGTGTACTAATTTGATGCTAGTGTTGTGATTTGACAGCAAATTGTTCCATCTTTTGTTCAATCACTTAACTCCATTCTTCTGGATTTCGTTCTAGAAAAAATATGTATGTTTTATTCCACGTCAACCCTTCTTTCTTTACGAATAGTTGCTAAAGCGGGTCATTTAGTCGTGCTTTCGACATTGTACCACTCAAGTATACTTTCTAGTTATCATAACAGTTGAAACTGGTAAGGCAGCAAATGGAGAATTCTTACATTAGGATAGAGTTCATTACAGTATTGTAAAGCATTTACCGAAGTATCGGGTACCCGCTGCTTCTCTTTTCCTGCTTAGTTCCACATTTTCTTCCCAAAGTAAGTTTAGCATGCAGCTCTAATTCATTTGGGTATTCATGTGAAACTTTTGTCATACATTAATACAGCTTATAGCACCGGGTCGAATAGTCATCATAGCGGGGTCGATTTGCTGGAATTCAAGGGGTAAGGTTTGTACTAGTCTGTTATAAAATCCAATCTTTAGCTTACAACGACTCACCAAAGGTGGTCGTCAACCCTGGTTCGGCTAATAACATCAGTAAAATCCTTTAGTGGCAGTAATTGTTCACACCTTAAAATAACTTCCGTAATTATATCCGCTATTAATCTCACCTTTTATACTGAAATTACAAGTCGATGATGAGTAGTAAATAATTTATTTGTTGATTCTCTTTTAACGTATATTCACATAAACTGTCTCGCAATTATACATGTTAATTAGGTATCCATAAACAATTACTTAGCAACCAATTATACAATAATGTATTTTCTTACATATATTAAAAACATTCTTCTTTTGTTATTTTTAAATTAACATTATATCAAGCATAGTGCTTGCGTAGAAGCACTTTCTGCCCAAAATACAAAGTATCTCGTTGTATAAAATGTCGCCCGATGATGGGACTGAATATAAAAGTTACAAGCGAGCTTGGCTTTTATATTTAAGAACCACTGGTCCGTTTATAATAATGATATTACATTACTTATGTCCTTTACATTTTGATCGACCCTCGTATATAACTACACTAAGTTTCCTTCATATAGATACATTTATAATAAATCTTTTATTCCATTAATATTTATCCTTTATTATAAAAACGTCGTCGCTTACTAATATAATCAATGAAGGGTGCGAAGTCAAAAATCGTAAGAGGCAATTACATTTTAAAACATAATTCACAACGATCAAGTTTCAATCATTATTAAAAACGGTGATGTTAAAAAAAATGTTTGAACTTTCCAGGGCGCATTATATAATAACTACGTTAGATGATATTTTTAATGTATACATCGTATCAATAAGGCGTCAGAATACAGAAGACTCTTATTCGAGTAACATATAAGGTAGCGCATGAAGACAGTCGTCGGATAATTAGCTTAATAGAATGAACCTTATACTTAACATAATCTTTGACAACAAAGTTTCAACACAAATCAATATAATATAAATAACCTTTGCTTTTAATCAATTATGAATCGAATTATAATTCTTCACATAAACAAGAAAGAATTAAAATCATTTGAAAATTATCATTTATTGAAACAGACGTAATAAAGTATCTATGGGTCCATTACCTACTCCTTTAATGTGTTGTACTTCAAAGTCATAAGAGTTGTTTTCATTATTGACATTAACACATAAATTTGAAGATAAATGTTCATAAGAATCTATAACTGATATGGGCTTAATCCTTACTACATCAACTGCAGTCAGTTTAAATTCGTACTCGTATATGGTTCTAATAAAGTACATTGTACTGCACAATCGTGATTATGTCCCGTATTGTTATTCTGTACAGGAATTGCGTCATGACTTTGATTTTGATACAAAGTGCCATCTCTTGAACTACGGTTATGTCTATACATAGGATTTATAGCATTTCTAGAATTTCGCCATGCATTTCGACTGTTTTTGAGTCTACTTCGATTAAGTGATCTGACATAATTATTGTCTCGATTGGTTAGGTTAGGTTGATTTCCAACATATCTTCGCCTATTTTGTCCGTTCTGATTGTTGAAATTTGCTCGACTTAGGTTATATTCCGTATTGTCTGCATTACGGATATTTAGATTCCGAACAGGTACAAGGTGATCTGAATTGTTTTTAATTTTGGCTAATCCTGCTTGATGGTTCTGAGCGTGGTATTGAGTTTCATAACATTGGACAAGCATTAATAGGTGATTGAAACTCATACACTGGGTAGAAAACAGAATCTGTTGTAGTTTGAACGGTAGCAAATTTCGAATTGATGCAATTACTCTGGATTCCGATTGCAACGGATTTACGACTTTTAATTCGTTATATGTATTCACGACAAAATCGACAACAGATTTGTGCAAACGAGGATTAAAAGGTTGGTTTCTAATCGTGGCATCTCTGTTTGCAAGCAAAAAGTCGTTTTCGTAATTTGCAATCAGCGCTGCTTTGAATTCTTCATATGTATTAATGTGATCTCGTACTGCTTTAAACCATAAAGAACATGGTGGGAGTAATAAATGAGGAATTAGTTTCATATATTGCGATTTATCTATACACATTATATTGCACTCATCTTGAAATTTTTCTAAGAAAGAGGTAGCGTTTTCATTACATTTACCACTAAACTTACTCATAAACATATTTCACTCATCTTTACACTTAACTTTACCTTCCTTTCGCCATTTCGTGTTCGTGTTGATTGACAATTTTTACCTACTACATTATCTGTGGTTCCACCATCTCTTTTCCGCCCATCTTTATTTCTTGGATGTATCCTTTCCAAAATAATGTCCTCATCGGATGGATTACTTGAAGATGAGATAATGTGATGTCCACGTTGATCTGTTACGGGTGAATGCGATGTCATCTCTTGAGAACAAGGGAACTCCGAACGATCATTAGTCATGTTGTTGTGGTATGCGTTGTCCTTAATCTGCAACGTCCTAATTTCTTCTTGTAATGTAGATATCAACTGAGTATTCGCACGTATTTGGTTAGAATTATCCGTAACCTGAATCTTTTGTTGCCGTACAGAAGATTCTATTACTTCCAAATCCTTTTTTACACAATTGACTTCTTGAATTACATGGTTGTAATTATCCTGGCAATCTTCTGATACTCTTTTTAACTTTTCATCAAATTGTAATGTAAGGTCTTTCACCGCCTGGATCACAGATTGTTTCGTATCTTCTGAATTTTGGTCAATTTGCTCCAACCGTCTACTTAATTCCTCGTACTGTTTACTGGATTCCTCGGATTTCTGTTGAACCGTATGCTTTAATTCTTCCGACATCTGGGCCAAATTTTGCTTCATGGCTTGTTCCTGTCGCTGTAAAGCCATTAAGATTTTGTCTTCAAATGTCAACACTTCAGGTACAACAGAAGCTGTATTTTGTTCGTCATTACCACTGTCACCAGTTTCTTTCTCCATTGCCTCACTGATCATAATTTTTCTTGTGATTATTTTACCACTTCTAAGTATAGTTAAGTTCGTAGACATGAATCTTATTACTGAAGTAAATTCACCCCTTACTTTGTACTTCAGGATTTGAATTTACAAAGTTCCCGGGTGAGGTAAACCAAAATTTTACAACGACTCACCAAAGGTGGTCGTCAACCCTGGTTCGGCTAATAACATCAGTAAAATCCTTTAGTGGCAGTAATTGTTCACACCTTAAAATAACTTCCGTAATTATATCCGCTATTAATCTCACCTTTTATACTGAAATTACAAGTCGATGATGAGTAGTAAATAATTTATTTGTTGATTCTCTTTTAACGTATATTCACATAAACTGTCTCGCAATTATACATGTTAATTAGGTATCCATAAACAATTACTTAGCAACCAATTATACAATAATGTATTTTCTTACATATATTAAAAACATTCTTCTTTTGTTATTTTTAAATTAACATTATATCAAGCATAGTGCTTGCGTAGAAGCACTTTCTGCCCAAAATACAAAGTATCTCGTTGTAAGCTGCTGTATAAAAAAGAAAGGAATAAACATGATCGTTTTGAAATACTCCTCAGCCTTTCTTGAGGTTTCCCCATTCTTGATCTACCACTAGAACTGTTTTAATTTCTTTCCCTATATCCCATATAACTGTTTTACACGCCGAATTAAATATAGATCAGAATGCTACATCCATATTTTCTCTCGGTTTTTCGAATGCTTGATGGACCTTTATTACATTGGTAATTGCAGCCAACAATTCTAATTTTGGAATCTGCAGATCTTAGCATCACTCTGAAAGAAAATGAAGTGAGCTACAATTTCCAATGACAATAAAGTCGCTACGTTTTACCGTGGTATTATAGCTCGAACCACTGCTGGACACTTCATTGTACTCATTTTCTAAGCATTTAATTGTTCTACAATACGAGGATATAGCTCTATGAATATATTTACTGATTTATGTCTTTCTACTTAACATATCACACAAAGTGCTTGTAATTTGGTTTCCTTTGTACTAGAAATAGCAGGCTCAGAAATGATCGTTTCTAGGGAATTAACATATTTTGATTATTCCGAAAGGAAAGCTGATATCCTACCAACGTTAGTTATCATACTTCTAATGCGCTTAACTTCACATGACTTATCTACACACATAAGCTTAAGGAGTGGACAAAACAGTGTGTGTAAACTGCGAGTGACTGTTCTGCTAAAATACGGCTTGAACATCGTTTATTCCCTGCCATATTAACACTACTAACATAACCCTGACCATGAAGGTGTATCATACTTAATCGTAGTCTCTACAGTTGCTCTACTACAGGTTTCGTAACTCCTTTACCTGTTGTTGACGTCAGTTCTAAGAATCAGAGAAAGTCTTCGAAGATCAGTCAAATCAACACACCTCACATATAGTCATTTGTGTCTTATTACTAACATTAATTGCTTCTTCATAGATAACCGAATACATTTTGCATCTATTTACATCTTTCATAGTTCAAGAACGTATTATAATCTCACCATGTTTTCTTCTTTTTTTTTTCATATGCAATATGTATTGAACAAAGAACGAGTTATATCATTGATTTAAGGCACTCATTGAACACCATATTCCAAACAAGAGATTAAACTTAAAGTAGAGGCATTTTTCTTCTACCAATTGCCCAGCAAAAGCCTATCTCAGTGCTCCACGGTTTGTGCTACCAGCAAGAGTACTGGAGACCTGACTTAATGGAGTTATAGCAGTCAGAGGTCCAACTACTTTTGTAGCTGGCTGTACATTCATTCCAAGGTATATAAAATAACAGGTAGAACCAGTTCACGTTTAGCGTTCTGATTGGTTCCCTGTCCGTGAAGTCGTGTGGGGTAATTTTGCCCATCTTGAAATAGTATATCAACTAGCGTAATCGCGTATGCAGTATTTCACTTGTTCTCTTGAACGATACCTCGCGATACTCAAGGATATTATAAAATAGAGGATCTGCCCATATGTATCTTCATCCTATTAGGTAACTGCATGACCACTTTATATGTTGGCTCAAAACATTGTGATCTTCATATGTAGACATGTAGTCTGTTTGTCGTTCATTTTTTTTATTTAAGAGTCCCTATCACTGCGAAATTAAAATACCGCTAATTTTACAGTAATTATGTGATATCTGCAAATAGATAAAAGATAATCGAAAAGTAGATCAAGATCTCCCTAGACGATGTTATTTTGCATGACCTACCGTTATCACGAGTCACCTAGTAGTTTTCCGTTTGCAGTTATTTAGAAACGCGAAAATAAATGCCGATTTTCTAATGTCTGGAAATCGAAACCAGATAAACGAGTCATGATAACGGTATCTCAAGCAGAATAATATTGTCTAGGGGGCTCTTGTTCCACTTTTCGATTATCTTTTATCTATTTGAAGATATCACATAATTACTGTAAAATTAGCGGTATTTTAATTTCGCAGTGATGAGGCCTCTTAAGTCGTTGCTTCAGATTTATATTATACAATGATTACATGCTGCATATATGGGTGTACAAATAGGAATGAGAAGAAATTGCTCCACGGTTTGTGCTCCCGAAATAACCTTTCACAGGTAAGAAAATCACCAATCATAGAATACGTATGATTGTGACGTATGTCTTCACGATTTTGTTGTATGAGCAGATCCTCTATTATACCTAGGTATAACATCCTTGGCGATACCTCCACGTGCTGTCACCGATCGCAAAGTCTCCTGGGAAAAATGGAAGCAGAAAGGCTGAATCGAGAGTCCCCTGCGTTCATTCTACCTATCCTTTATTATGTTATTGAAGTACTTAGGAAAATTAATTTCAAATCCAAACTGAACCTTTACTGGATAATTACAATTAAATTTACTTGAATTGAAAATTAGACAATAGAAGAAAGTTTTTCAATATTTAAAATTTTAACATATTTCATTGTTATTTTTTCGGTAAAAGATCAACAATCAAACAGTTGCTAAGAATTAGTTACTTTTCATTTATGCGGTGTGGTCAAACGCAGTGTGTTCGGGCTATTCGGGTATTTTCATTTTCCCCATTTTTTTCTTGTGACGTTGAGACTATAAACGTTACTAGCAATGATGCAGAAAGGTTTTATATTATGACTAAAAATTAAAAATTCTCTTACAAATAGCTAAATTGTGTTTTTTGTATTAATAATAGCATTTTGTATTAAGGTCTAGGGGGACCAGGGCCCCCTAGCCCCCCTCTAGTTGCGGGCCTATATCTGACAGACTGTTTTCGTTCTCCAGACCAGACTATCGATACTTTACCGTTTTAGCGGCCCTGCCGCCTTGCTGTATGTCGAAAGGGAGAAACCAGCAGTGTTATTACACCCTCTTCCGGGCCTAGTAGAAGGAACCACGTGAATGAATGTTTTTGAATACCAACGAGTGAATTCGAGCTTGTTGAAATGTTTGGTACAATCGATAGTTAGACTTCAGAGGCCGTAGTGTCTTGCTATGAGGCCCTGAAGAAGGCTTAATATCACTACTAGTTTCTCGCTACCGAATGAATTTCAACCAATAGTAGACTTAAAAACTATCGAATGAATTTCAGCCAATGGTAGGCAATGGAGAATTTAGGAAAGAAGTGACTGCATACGCAATGCTTATTTTGCATTGTTATCGTGTCACCAGAAGAAAGAGGGGAGGGTAGTGTAGACTTGTCAGTCAAACTATTGAATGAACGTTTAGGTAGCAGACAAGCATAGGAACACAATATTTGAATGAATAAAAAACTATCGGACTATAGAATAAAAACTATCGATAGTTCAAAACAACTAACGAATGATCATTCGATAGGAAAAGTATTCGATAGTACTCGTCACTACTCCCAGGACTGTCTAAAAGGATGATCGCACGCGTACTGATCAGCATAGTCCGATTTTCGTGCACATCCCCACGGTATTTTTATCTTCCAATCTCATCGTGCTCATCCCCACGCTACCAGCTGTCAAGTGCAGACACCTGGCTTCGTGCCTTGGGGAGTGGGGATGGAAGCCATGTTGTCATCTCGACGTTCCCAGAGGCCAGGTGTGCACACCTGATTCCGTGACCTTGGTGCTGGGGGTGGGGTGAAGAAAACTATAAAAGGACAAAACATGACACTGGGATTACAGTGCCACATTGATCTGCAATGGAGTTCACAAGGACCGCTATGGGCAAAGAACTGTTACTGCATGAAGGATATCAGTATCATTTCCAGAAAGAGCATAGAGATTCTACAAGATGGGTAACTGAAAATCGTTAATATTTCCATAAGCCAATTTCGAGAGTTGTAAACAGAAGGCTTGGGAGTTTATGAATTGAAAGTTGTAATTAAATTTATTTTAGAAAACTTTATTAATCAAATCCATATGTTATGTATTATTATTATTATTTGGTACATTTATGAAATAAAACGCAATTAATCAAATCTGCATCTTTCTTTCAGTTGTGTGTGAAGAGAAGGATTCGAACTGTCCTGGCAAAGTGAAGTTGGTGGAGGAAACAGCAGTTGTAGAAAGAAATCACACATGTATACCAGACGTCGCTGCTTGCGAGATAAGAAAACGACTCGCAAATTGCAAGAGAAGAACAGAGGAAGAAATATTTACACCGGTAAGTCAGATCTTCAAAGATCGTCAAAGACAGTAAGAGTAAACCAAGGTTTAGATTTGGTGACAACAATTCCAATGTACAGCGACAAGAAAGGCTATTTGAACAAAGCAAGGAGAAAAGCTCTCGGCATGAAACAGGCAGGACACACCAACTCCTAGCAACATCTTCTTCCCTGACGGTATTCTCCTACTTGAGGATGGATCCTCATTCTTGCAATACGACAGATTAGAAGAAAACAAAAGGATTTTGTGTTTCGGTTATGATGGTTTAAGACGAGCACTGAAAAACAGTGAGGAATGGTTCTTGGATGGAACTTTTAAGAGTTTCTGTAAACATTTTGCAGAACTATGTACCTTATATGCTGATATTGGAAGTATACATAGGAGGTCGTTCTTTATGTATTGCTGCCCGATAAACGTGACGTCACGTACAGACATTGTTTTCATTAGTAAAATCATGGTGTGGAACTAACCCAAAATTGCTGAAAGTCGACTTCGAAGCAGCAGCTGTGAATGCTCTGAAGGCTGTATTCCCCGCTGCTCAGATCTCAGGGTGCTACTATCACTTTAACCAGGCAATTTGGCGGAAGGTACAAGCTCTCGGCATGGTGGAGGAGTACACAAAAAACGAAGATATACGCAACCATGTGCGGATGTGTGCTTCTATGGCACTTGCGCCTCTGGAGTGCGTTGACGATGGTTGGTTGGTTGGTCAACGTGGAGGACTGTCCAACAGGAGAAAAGGTTGAGGCGTTCAATTAATATTTTATTGAACAATGGCTGGAGAATGCTAACGGCCTAGAAAAATGTGGAACTGCAGCGGGCAAAGGCACAGGACGAACAACGTCGTTGAAGGTTGGTATCATCGATTGAACAGCACCGTATCAAGATATTCAGCGCATCTCTTCTCTCTTATAAAGGTGTTGAAAGCAGATGCCACATCCAGTTTCCATTTCCTTAACAGATATGAAGTGTTTGGCAACAGCCAGGAGAGGGGAAGGTTGACATATATGAAGCTAGATGACAGAATAAATCAAATAGTGGAAAATTTTGGAGAAGATGGTGACTTGAAGAGATGTCTCAGAAGATTGAGGTACGTGCATAAACTCGAGTAGGCTAGATATTGTAATGTATAAATATTCATAAGTTTGTAGCCATGTATTATTTTCGACGAGGTGCAGTCAGTACGGATATACTCGACGAGGTGCAGTTAGTATGGATATACTCGACAAGGCTCCCATCGGAGCTGCCTAGGGTATGGATCAAATGCGATGTAATTATGTAGTCATTGCTTTCTTCCATGCTCTTGAGCGGCATGTTATAGGCCGTCCAGACGTATCAACATGTATTTTTATATGTTTTGCATAAATGTGTTTTGCATAAGTTTGTATCCAAACTAAATTTTGTAGCTGTGAAGTGTTGCTTGAATATGTGTAACTTTGTACTGATGTGGTTTAATTTTAATATTTCATAAGTTTGTAGAAAATTATATGTAGTTATTAAGTTTTGCATGAATGTGCGTAATGTTGTACTGGTTTTGTTTTATTTTTATATTTTATAAGTTTGTAGCCAGTTTCTTATAGTCAGTTCCCTTTTCTATGTAAACAGGTTTTCACCCCTCTGCGCATGATAATAAATAAAGAGAAAAATACCGTGTCGATGTGCACGAAAATCGTACTGTGCGGATGTTCACGCGTGCCGATGTGCACCACACTATCTAAAAATTAAGGAATGACCCTTTTCACCAGGTTAATGCCTTAAAACCAACCACCATAATACCACTAAAAATGTTTAAAATCACTAGAAATTCCACTAGACGTGGAAATGAAAAGCAAAAGTAGTAAATTCTTGGAATAGACTTTTTGGTTACATTATAGTTAACGTGATTCAAATCGCGAAAGCCAAATATACAATTCCCTGACTAAACAAATCAAAATTTCTTAATAGACACTCACTTGTTACAACTTACTAGAAGTTTAATAGCGTGGCAAACACAAAATTTGGAAAAAATCATAAGTGGGATATCCCTTTTAATATTTGTTACACACAATTTTTGATTCCCATCATAATGGTGTCATCCTACTTGCGACAGTCTTAGGTGCGACGGGAACTGTTAACTGTCCTATGAGCGACCCATTCGATCTGTTAACTAGCCTATGAGTCAGCGATTCGTTCATACTAAGATAATGGAAGAAGATAAGGTTCCCTCTTCTTTAACTTATTTTACGCTAGTGTGATTTAGAACCTAAAAAATGTACTATGAAAAATTTACGTTCCTAGAAGTCTCATTTCAAAAACACGGTATATCCGGAGAAATTATTACACAAGTTACAAATCTCTCGCAGGACTTAACAGTTCATCTAGCTATAAGGGATTATATCAGATTGCTATACGAGGGGAAAGGTAATTTTAAAAGTTTGTTTACCTTTTAGATTCTTTAGGGTGTGCTGCATTGTAATTGATGGGATTGGTTGGGAATATTCAATCGAATGTAAGGGATCTCAAAAACTGTCTTTTATTATTGAAATGTTTTTCTCATTTTATTCATAGACTCTTAGGAAGTCTAAAAAGTAGGTGATTGGCGCTAATGTTAAGGTTTAAGTTTTCTAAAATAAAATATATTGCTTTGCTTACGTTAGTGAGTAATTAGATGCGAATTAAATTAAGTACAGAAAGCAGAGCTTTTGAAGAAAGAGGATATTACAATTGGATTTTCAATAATTAATTACATAGGAATATACTTTTCATGGAAACGTCTCTGTTGTCTCGTTAAGTTATTTGATATGTTTTATGTCAAATGTAACTCAAAATTAAGATGTTTTATTTACACTTACAGTAGAGGTGAACATATCACTGACATGTACATTTTTCATAGCGAGGTTGTTCGGACTCTAATAACGCCAGAGGCAAACATATTTTACGAGAGGAAATCATATCATCTCCCATTATCTCAATGTAAATGAATCGGTCTCTCATGGGATAGGTAACAGTTCCTGTCGCTAATAGGACTGTCGCTTCTAGGACTAATTCATCATAAAATTCGCCTTGTCTGTACAGCTCAATACTGAATTCATCAAGTGTTTATTTTACAGTTACTACAGTCCATGAGCATCACAACGTGAATAAGAAGAAGAAGAAGAAGAAGAAGAAGGAGAAAAGCACAGCTCGCCTCCACGCTGCACGCTAACAGAACCAGTTGGTAAAAATTTGGAGTTGGTAAAAATTTCCAGTTGCAGTTGGTAAAAATTTCCTGCAGCTGGCAGCTCTGATTCTCTCTGTCCGCGTTCCCTTTGTTTGTTTTGCCGGGAACCTTTCAGTTGGAGGCAAGCTCTAGTCGACAGTGGAAGCTATTTGGATTTTTTAATTTTGCAGGTAATTCTTATACTTTTTGTTAAGGATATCTATCAGCTTGAGAGAAATGTAATTAGTTTGCTATTGTTTAAAATGTTCTAATATTTCTCGTGTTCTTTATTTATAAGCGTGAAAGAAAACATTGCAGCATGCGTTTTCCCGAGTACAAGAGACCGTAATGCTGACGATCCTTAACACTTCCGACATCGCTCGAAAGGATTCTGCATTCGCTGCTATCAAGATTTATCGTTTGCCTACTTTGGACCAATCATAAAGTCAGAGCATATCTCAAAATTTGGTTGATGGCATGACTGGGAATTTCACCCTGGATGGAATATTCTGTACATCCACTGAAAACTAATGAAATATGCATTTTTGGATTGCGTATGCGTGACTTCCTTTACGCTGATAAGAACCACCATATTACAACGAGATACTTTGTATAAATTGATAATTACTTGTATTTTTGGGCAGAAAGTGCTTCTACATAAGCACTATACCAGATATAATGTTAATTTAAAAATAACAAAAGAAGAATGTTTTTTATATAGAAGATATAGACATTATTATATAGTTGGTTGCTATGTTGTTGTTGATAGATACCTAACTAACATGTACGATTGTAATACAGTCTATGTGCATATTCGTTCAACAAGAATCAACGAATAAAATTGTTTAAAACGTATCATCGTTTTGTAATTTCAATATAAAAGGTGAGAATACTAGTAAATGTAATCACGGGAGATATTTTAATGTGTAAACAATTACTACCATTCAAGATTTACTGATATTATTAGCCGAACCAGGTTGATGACTACCTTTGGTGAGTCGTTGTAATATATAGTTTCTGGAATTCGAAATAGGGCTTGTTGAAATTTGTCTTTTCCGCTATTTTGGACAGCCCTAGCTCTGAAATTGTGCACTTTTCCCCACAGGTCTATATGAACTTTTTATCTTATTTTGATGTAAGGTATCATCTCTTACAGTTTCTTGGTATCGTTCATTAACACCCTGTATATATATATATATATATATATATATATATATATATATATATATATATATATATATATATATATATATATATATATATATATATATCCTATATGTATATTAAAATAAATTCTTGAGAAGCTCTGATACAAGTAAATCTGTAATTAGAAATAAAAATAAAAATAAAAATACAAACACTACTGTGAAGAAATAAGTTTAAGTGATAAGAGCCGTAGCTAGGAGAGCGAGCGGGGCGGTTGCCTCGGGCGCTGATAGCAAGATCCAAGAGGGCGCCGAACGAACAAGAAGAAAGAAAAAGTGTTGGAAATGAGTAAACGACACGTAAAGTATCGCCCCGAAAAAGTATTGGCACCCTATTAAATCAATGTTGTTGTCGGTTTTTAAAGAAATAGATTTGTTAGAAATTTTCTTGCTTACTACGCTCGCAATCCAAATGTTTCAATAAGATTCACAACAAGCTTTTACTTATTACTTCAAGGAAGTTATTATTTATGATTTCTTAATGGCCTTGTGATATACATGCTGCAAAATGACTTATAGTGTACGCAGGAGCGTTTTGAAAATCAGAAACGGTCAAAATCTGAAATAATGTGTTCGGCGTTTTGATGGTAATGAGTTTGGTTACTTAATCATATTTTTCTACCCAATCGGATTAATCACGAGGTGAGAATGAAGGTATGAAAAATGAGAAGAGTGAAGAAATATACACAAGCTACTGTTTGCGCGGGAATGTTAAAAATGAAGATAAACGAGGGGAATAATTTATTTATTTATTTATTTATTGAAACAGAATACAACAGGTATTATACCCAATTACAGTGTTCATCTTTCATGAAATAATATATTTACAATTTTCCTTTTAAACCTTGTGAGGCAATCAGCGTAAATATCTATATTATTTGTCATTTTTAAGAGTCTGTTGTAGGTTGCACTAATCCTCCATGTTGGCGACTTATTTAGGATATTAGTCCTTCCTTTTGCACAATAAAAGAAGTTTAGTTTTCTGGACTTGTTTTTCTACCTGGAACGTTTAAGTTTATAATAATAATTTCGAACTTGAAGCAGTTGTAGAATAGGAGCCTAACGGGTCAGAACTTAACCCAACGAATTTCGTCTTTTTCAAAGACTGATCAGCAGGGATTTATTTTATTCCATTGATATACAAAGTGCTTCCAATTTGAAGAAATTTATTGGGATCATTTGTCCATTAACTACTTGTATCCAACGGCGCAGATTTCTCTGTAAATTTGGGGGACTCATTCAGATACAGAAGGCATATATAAAGATTTTAGACAAATTGCATTTAAATTATGCCAAATATTGTATATTCATAAATAAAATGCGGGGGCCCACATGAGCTTTGAGGCTCCCAGGATCGGTGCCCTTGCTTGTATGGCCAGGATATTTTTCTTTTTGTGCATACGTATCTACTTGGTGGTATTTTTATCTATCTACATACATAGAAATATATAAATACAATTCATATATATATATATACGTGTGTGTATGTGTGTAATATATTTTAATATGTTAATTAATAATAAGTAACCTTAAATTTAGAATTTTCATTCATTAGGAAATTAAGTAATTACTATAATTTCAAACACATGTAGTAGCCAAAGTATATTTTGGATTTTAAATTTAAATATTAAATATATTCTTCAGCTTCATTGATCGATATTAAGAAATTCGCAAAGAAGACTCTTTCTGAACTTCCGTTACATTTCACAAAATATATTTACCTATTATTTACTATATTTACCTAGTACGTAAAACAATCGAAATTAAAATCCTATTTATGTGGTCACATACAGAATAAAATTGAAAAGTTTATAATTATTACTAGAAATTAATACTGTCACCCATTTCGAACATTTCAAAAGCACATACGTGGTTTCTAATGTATTGAAATTTCGTTTCTTATCGGTATCGGAAACATTGTAAATAGTTGTAAATTTCCATAACTGTTCTCCAAGTGGATCTGTATACAACCAAAGATAGTTTTGTCAAGTTTAACAAAAAGTCCAAAATAAGCCTCTTGAAAACAGCTCTTACACATAATAATCGCTTTTGGTTGTTGCAATGGGAAAAGCTACTTCTCTTAGTTGTAAAAAAATTATAATAAAATAAAAAAAAATTAAAAACTTGGTAAGGTGAGTGTAGGGGCGCCGAATTCTCCTCTGTCCCGGATGCCAAATCTCTAGCTACGACTCTGCTCAGTAACACACGATATTATTTCATTTTTTATAGTTTTACTTATAAGGTTTTCTCCTGCTGTTTCTAAATGCTCTTACAGAATTTTGTCCTCAGCATTAAACCTGAATATTAACGCGCTTCTGAATGTGCGTTCTTTACTAACCCTTGTTTCTAGATATATAAGAGCCTATCATCTCATTGTCCTCTTAATGGTTAGTTATTCGTAGCACAATATGGAAATGTGTCAATAATGGGTTTCAATCGACATCTCTTTGATGCTACTTTTTCCATCTTTTTCCTATCCAGAATAATACTGACTGATCTGGTATAGTCTTCGAGATGGATAAGCAAAAACCAACAGCGGTTCAAGTCCTTTCCTTCCTTGTTGTTTGAAACTCATGTCACTTTATGACTTTCCCGAAGTTGGTAGTTTACAGGGAACACTTAAATAACAGTATTTTAATATTTCTTCGGTCTTGTCAGGGCGACGTCATCGCAGCGGAATGAGAAAATGGCAACGAAAGAGATTCAAACAATACTTAAACGAACATTGCGCCGAAAATTCTTTAAAATATTATTAGTTTACTCTTAATGCAGTAAAATACATCGTTATACATTGACATTGGTATTTTAATATCTACGAAAATGTATTGGCAAATTGTAGAGGCATTGGAAATTTTGAGAATCCATAAGCTAGATTGACATTACTTGGACTATTTGGCTTTGGCAAATGCTACTTTTATTCAGTGAAAAGTTGAGCCTCAATGGGAAGGGATGATACCTGCTATTTTTCTCATATGTAATCTGCTAAATTCTCCATTAAAATTACTTTCTGATCAAGCGTTTTACGTAATTGCTACATTTCGCCTGCTTATATAGTACAAAAAACACCCACGTGTCTTATTCTGTGTAAACTTCGATTAAAGGCCGTTTTATACAGTGTATACCCGGACGTTAAGGTGGGGCTATAGCCCCTCCATAGATCCGCGCCTATATATATATATATATATAAAGGGTGTCTCCCCTGACATAAGGAAACTTATTATCAGAGTTGGAACAAAATGTAAGAGAAAAAACCATCTCCAAATGTGATATTATCAATCTAAAGTGAAATATATATTTTTTTTAAAATCAGACAAACCGTTTGGGCTATACATCCTTTATGCACCCAACTTTAAATGAAAATGCAACGTTTCCATTTATTTGGATCCACAACATAAGTGAATGAAGTTACTGTCCTTTACGCTAACATGCCGATGGCTAGCCCCCATTTCAAACAGTAACTTCATTCACTTATGTTGTGGGTCCAGGTAAATGGTAAAGTTGCATTTTCATTTAACGTTGGATTCATGAAGGGCGTATATAGCCCAAACGGCTCGTCCGATTTTAAAGAAAATCCTTTACTTTAGATTAAAAACGTCATATTTGGATATGGTTATTCCTCTTACATTTTGTTGTAACTCTGATAATAATAGTTATTCTATGTCAGAGGACTTTTGAAACAGCGGTATATATATATATATATAAAGAGAGAGAGAGAGATATTCAAATAGCTTGAAACTCACTAACAATTCCTTCCAACCTTCCAACAGGGATTTTAATACCAAAGCATTGACTTAGACATCTGCTAAGCACAAGTGTTTCGACTCGACGTTCAAGATATTTTATCATGTTCTGACACCCATTAAATATGACATTTACTGTTCTCTAAATGTTCTGTGGCTACGCCTAAAAAGTCTTAAGGCTAAAATTTAATAGCTGAACGAATACAATAAAAGAAAACATAAAAAAGAGGGAGATAGCATAACGAAATTGCAGATGATTGATGAAGTGGCAAAAGCAATTGGACCATTTGTCATTATTTTCTTTCTTCAAACTTATTTTAGTTTTCCCTTTAAGTTATTGTTTAGGTCATAAACTGATACGAATTACAAGTCATATGGGTGTCATTTGTTATGAATATTAATATGTTATCAAATATCATGTATTTTTTCTCAAGTAGTAATGCGCGAAGTGCAGCAAGAAATATTACTCTCCTGTGTAAAGCTACAGATTTATTTCTAATAATGAAATAAATATAGACTACTTTGTATTTATGGTCAAATGTCCAAATGACTTAGAAGCATCAGTGCTAATGAATTACAAAATGAATTTCTGGTCATAATTTGTTGGTCCACTTGTTATATTACGTGACAAAGCAAAGTTCTAACAAGGTAGGAAAAGCAATAGCATACATTTATTCATTTACAGAGTAATTTTAAACAGAACTTCTATTAACAATTAAATCAAAATATCATCTTTTTTAATCTTCGTTTTACAATTTGAATTTCATTTCTAGGTACTAACTACTAACAATGTTTCAAAATTAATTTCAAACAGTTTAACCATGTTGCGATCACAAACAGCAGACCCTCACTAATATGCAACCACAACCTCCTCAGCTCAAGTTTGGTTGCATACCTTCCAGGCATTATTTTAAAATGTTTTTGGCCCGAAAACTGTTCCCGCACCCATATGGGAGCTAGGAGCGTCTTCCCCACATTACTTTTTTCAGATTATAAGTCATATATGTTCCAAGTGTGGTTGAAATTTCTCCAGGCGTTCTACAGATGCTGCAGTATAGATATTAATAATGTAATGAGTGGGTGCAATTAAATATGAAAGGATAACTGGGAGTGTGAAGATAGTATAATACTGCTGACATTTATAGTTACGTTTGTGTAAAATTAAGAATGAAACTGAAGGATGAGGCAGGCCCGTATCCACGGGGGCTAGGGGACCGAGGCCCCCTAAATTTTTACTGGCCCCTAAAATTTTCAGGGTAGGCTTGGAAATGAACTATAATATGGTTGGATCGGGCCCCCCCTAACTTCTACCGAGCCCCTTCTACATTTTTGGGCTGGCTATGGGACTTGGATGAATTGAAGTGCAAACATGCTAGAACACAAGATCAACGAGTAGGTTAGAGGTTATCTTCTGCCTAAGGGATACAATAGAGTAATGAAGATAAGATGAGCCTTCTTAATCAAAATAAAATCATTGTGCTTGAACAATGGACACGCAGAAAGTCCATATGATCTGGGGGAACGGTATAACAATATAGTGTAAAGAGTAGATGTAGTGGGTGTAGTGGTAGAGTAGCAAAGATGAGTGGAGGGCGAGATAACTCATGAAGCTATTAAAACCCTGTGTATCCAATAGATACTTTTCTACTGTGATCGTAGGCGTGCACATTGCCTTCCAAGGATATTCTAACTGGTAACTGGTACTGAAAATTCTTGTTTTTACAGAGAGCATTTATAGCCATGTTTATAGTGGATCCTTTTAGCTTCAACTCTGCCTACATAATACAGCACAAATGGGAAGTCGCTATTAAGACCGAGTTTCAAATGTATTCTGTGACAATTTTTGCAAGAATGACTATTTTCATAACAATATTTGCTATGATCCCCCTTAACTTCACTTAGCTTCCACCCCAGCGTCTCTTTGGTATTTCCCTGTCTCTGCTCACTATAATTTATCTCGGCTTTTACACTTGCCAGTGAGCCACGAGAGACATTCCTAATAATAATTAGTGAAATTAGTTAGTTTAATTATTTACAGTGGTGTATTTGCCTGTACGAAAGTTATGGAAGATAAATTTGATTTACACGTTGTTAATAAAGACTCTATTTGAAAAATTTAAACATTGGCCAATAGTGCAATAGTAGTTAGTAGCTGTCTGACTTTGAATATTTGAAATCGAATCATAACTTGTTTAATTTTTAGATTCATAGGTACTTTAAGTTTACTACTTCAAGATGTTCGTAGTAGCAGCCACAAAATAAAACAGTCTTTTATTTAACCTACATTGCTTTTGATGTCTATGGTTTTAATCTGCACTGATCGCTCTTCAACTGTTCTCATGTCAACTACAAAATTGTGATATTTATTTTCGAGATTGTTTTAAAAGTATAAAGCAGTCTCTTTTTCTGTTTGCAAACTAAATGCAGAGTTTCAGATTGTATTTATTTAGCAAGAGCATACTCTGTGTATATTTGCCTTTATCGCTGAAATTAATTTGATTTTATGTAAGTTTTCATATTAGTCATCATTAGATAAATATAATTTAGATACACTGACATTATCATGGTTGTGAAGTTGTTTCCATATTTTACACGAAACGGGGTACAAGGGAATAAAATTAGTGCAATCATGGTTAAATTGCTCTTGTTTGTTCTGTTGATATCATTACGTGAATTAGTATGTGAAAGACCTTTACCACATAGCACCTCTTTATTATTCACGCAAGATGAATTAAATAGTGAATTAGACACGTATGAATCAGAGAAATCAAACTCCATATTTAAGCGTGAAAGTGACGAAAATACAGTAGGTGAAGGAATACAACTCATTGCTTTCAAATGGGATGAGCTAGGTAAAATCTTCACGTTCGCTATTTTCATAGTGTTACTGGGACTCTTCAAAACTGCGTTCCATCGTGCGTTTGGACTGGCGGATTGGGTTCCAGAATCGTGTGTACTTATATCCTTAGGAATTGTAGTTGGATTCATTATTGATATCTCGACTCTAGTTGCTTCCAGACACCAGAACGAAAACGGAACGATGGATTACTGGTTTGATAATACCGAATATTACATGTTACCTCCATTTTCTTCTACTCTCTTTTTCTTTGTTTTATTGCCACCGATTGTCCTGGAATCTGCTTACTCTCTATACGATGTTACTTTCTTCAATAATCTTATAACGATTTTAATCTTTGCTGTAGTTGGAACTTTAATGAATTCACTAGCAATCGGATTCTTTTTGTATGCTCTGATCAATCATGGATTAATTACAGATGTCAACGAAAAGCTTGCCGAAATATTGATCTTTTCTTCTCTTATATCCGCTGTGGATCCCGTTGCAGTGCTTTCAGTGTTTGACGAAATAGGCGTAAATAAAAACCTTTACTTTCTTGTATTTGGAGAATCACTTTTAAACGACGCTGTAACTATAGTATTATATAATACTATGCTGGCATTTAGTAAAATGGAAACTGTTAAAATAGTAGATTATATTTTAGCTGTTATATCATTTTTCACTGTGAGTTTAGGTGGATTATTCGTTGGAATAATTTTTGGTTTATTGACTGCACTTATTACAAGAACCACAGAAGAAACAACAGTTGTTGAACCGTTAGCAATATTAGGTTTAGCGTATATAGGATACGTTGCAGCTGCAATATTCGATTTTTCTGGCATTATGAGTTTGATTGGTTGTGGCATAATTCAAGCACATTATGCGATGAAGAATATATCACACAGAAGTTACCTTACTACTAAATATTTCACAAAGATGATGAGTTCAACAAGTGATGCCATTATATTTCTATTCTTAGGTATGACTATTACCAAATCTATGACTGTAAACGTAAAGTTTATCCTATGGAGTTTGTTTTTGTGCTTGGTCATCAGATTTATTGTTACGACCCTATTATCAGTAATGGCCAATCGATTTCGATCAGTGGTGATTAATCGTGAGGAAATTTTTATAATATCCTACGGAGGATTACGTGGAGGTATTGCGTATTCCTTAGTACAAATGTTGGACAAATCAGTGACAAAAAGTAAGCCCATATTTTTAACAGCAACTATTGTCGTAATCTTATTTACGGTATTTCTTCAAGGTGGAACAATAAAACTATTAGTCAAATTGTTCCATATAAGGAAGAAACAAAACATTCAAAATACATTAAATGAAGAAATAGCAGAAAATGTAATTAATAATCTTATGGGAGGTATCGAAGAAATAGCAGGGGTCCATGGAAGCTTCTATATACGGTTGAAATTAGCACACTGGGACGAGAAGTACATGCAGCCAATTATGCTTAGAGAGCACAGCTTTGAACCGACGTTTAAGACCACTTACGAGAAACTTTGTCTTATGGACCATTATGCACACTTGTACGGTCCAATGACACTTATACAAGATAAATACCCAGGAATTGCTAGATCATTCTCGAGTGTAAGGGCAGATATATCTGAACTCAAACCTAGAGTGTCTAGATTTTCTAGATTATCACGATTTTCAAGGTTACCCGTAACAAGTAAGGTATCCACCAGAGATGACAATGTAGAAGATTTTAGAAAGGCCATTCGCCATGCTTCCAAAACTACTTACAGCCAATTGCATAATCGAAATAAGATTCGAGAAGGTGACAGTAATCAACCTCGACATTGGAGTGTATGGAACAAAAGACACGCTACGGCTACACAGATTCGACGATTGGCAGGCGTTATACAAGCTCCAGAATCCGAAGTAATTGACGAAGAGGGAGGAAGACCGTTGGAATTACTATTTGATCCTAGAAATGCTAAGATTCCTAGTATTTATGATTCTCACGTGCCTCCTGAAAGACAAACTCCACTCGAAAGGCATAATATGGGACCTGAAGAACTCCAGGGAATGAAATTGATATTGAAAAAGGCAAAATTATATCGTCGTGATTAGCCTGGTGGTAATGGATGGCAACACAAACAAGTGACTAATAAGGTTGTCAACTGCTTCCTCCGTTAAATTTATCACAAACATTATCAAGTCTAATACATCATTGTATACTCACTTAACACAAATGTTAACTTTGATAATTTCAGAACTCTTGAATTCTAACATTTTAATAAAATATTGTAAAGTCACTTGCATTTGTTGAAGGAGATATTTGATTATGCACTTTATTTTGATATCATTTAACTAGGAATGTTGATTTACGTTTATATTGAGTGTTTTGGAGTTAAGATCAGGTATAAAAGTTAGGGAGAACGCGGGGGCACGCCGTTACCCCACTTCAGTGGCGTAACTAAAGGCTTGGGAACCCTCCCGCACACAGCGTGGAATGGGGACCGTCTCTACGCCCCACTTCACGATTTGGTGATCCCCTGATGACTTAAGGCTCCCGTAATTCGGGGTCTGCGGGGCCCTTATTTATGCCCCTGCCCCACTTAAAGAAAATATCTATAACGTTTTCCTAAAAAAAAAGTATAATGAGCAAAGATATGCACGAGGGACGGCGTTATGCGTCCCCCTACCTTTTCAGATTCCACTTTTGCCCCTGGTTAAGATCATATGAATGTTACTGGAATATACATCAAAATAGTAGTAGGAAGTAACCACCTGGAATATAACTGCAAATCCTTATTTTCAAGTATGTTGTAATTGGATAAACCAGAAACATTGCCCTTCCCAATAACACTTCCCGCATCAAAAATATAAACGCGACGATGGCTATTTAAAGCTAATTAGATTCATATATAGAGACTTTTAAAAATCTCTACATGAATCTAATCGGCTTTAAGTAATTATCGCACATTTATAATGTGTGTTCTAAAATAGCACCTACGAATTACAAAAACTATTTCACAGTCAAAATAAAAGAAAATTCTATAATTCTATATAGTTGTCCTCCGGACCTCTTTCAGCCATAAGGCTAGTCATAGATATGAGGGTTTTTGTAAAAGTTTTAAGCCTGACTAAGAAATATAATAGACATGAATATTTATTTAAGCTTCATGGGATGTCATACCAAATTTGATGTTTATATACTGTATATTGATGCAAGAACCAAATGGAGAAATTAATGGCAGTGCTGTCATTGAGTATCTCCATAAGAAGGGTTTAATACCCAGTGGCGGAGTTGTAGGAGATTCAGGACCCTTTACTCGTATATTCCTTCCAGTGAAGTCACTTTTCCAAGTCGCGTATCATGAACTAATTGCATACCATCCCTTAGTCTTACACTACATTCAGGTATTAAATCACTTCGAGGTTCATTTTTACTACAGGGTGTCCAATATACAATGCAACCCGGAGTTTGGGATAGTAGAACTTTTGAACCGGAAGCGGTACACAAATAATGGTTATACCAAAATTGAACCTTGTTCATGCATATATTTTTAAACTACGAAGCAACGATTGAAGTACACTGGGAACCACACAGTGTTGCCAGATGTAACCGAAGTTTTTTTTTTCAAAACACGTAAATTGATTCATAACTCATACGTATGGATGTTCTGTCGTTGAATAGTTGGAGTAGCTTGGAAACTATGGAATGGAAAAAAGAATTTTTCATTTCCACCGATAACTAATCGGATGAGGCCTCTGTAATGGGTTACAAGGGGAAACGTGGTTTTCATAAATTAACATTCTGAATTGGCAATAGTGTGATGTTTCAGTGCATCAAAAGATGTGTTAGGGATCTGCCTACATTATGCAATTCCTGAAAACAATGAAAAACAAACTTTGAAATTATCATGATAAAAATTTTACTTACATGCACCCGGCAACATTGCTATTCATCACGAACTGAATTGTCAGTTCTACGGCAGATTCTGGAAGTGTCCCCGTTTTGATTAAATGAATAGCAGTGTTGCCAGGTGCATGTAAGTAAAAGTTTTATCACGATAATTTCAGTTTGGTTTTCATTGTTTTCAGGAATTGCATAATGTAGAGAGATCCTTAACACACCTTTTGATGCACTGAAACCACCACTGTTGCTAATTGAGAATGTTAATTTATGAAAACTACATTTTCCCTTGTAACCCCTTACAGAGGCCTCATCCGATTAGTTATCGGTGGAAATGAAAAATTCTTTTTTCCATTCCATAGTTTCCAAGCTACTCCAACTATTCAACGACAGAACATCCATACGTATGAGTTATGAGTCAATTTACGTGTTTTGTAAAAAAAAAAATACACTTTCGGTTACATCTGGCAACACTGTGTGATTCCTAGTGTACTTCAATCGTTGCTTCGTAGTTTAAAAATATATGTATGAACAAGGCTCCATTTTGGTATAACCATTATTTGTGTACCGCTTCCGGTTCAAAAGTTCTACTATCCCAAACTCCGGGTTGCATTGTATATTTGACACCCTGTATTATGCAACCTACTAAAACATTTTATATAACTAGTACATACAAACTTGATATGCCCTCTGGAGTTATATTGAAAGCAATGTCGAGTGGAGCACAAAGGAATAATAATCCACTTTTTGTTACTTTATATATTTAATCTTGTAAGATCTCTCTAATAAAGCTCCTTTCAGAGTTTAAAAGATTATAAGTAGCTCTTGTAAGTTAAAAAGTGGTCTAAACATTTCAACTACTTAAGAGTCTTCATCCCGGCGAAATTAAAATACCGCTAATTTTACAGTAATTATGTGGTATCTTCAAATAGATAAAAGATAATTGAAATATGGAACAAGAGCGCCCTAGACAATATTATTTTGCGTGAGGTACCGTTATTACAAGTCACCTAGTGGCTTTTCGTTTTCAGCTGTTTAGAAACGCGAAAATAAATGCCGATTTTCAAAATGGCTCGAAATCGAAAGCAGATAAGTGAGTCGTGATAACGGTTTCTCATGTAAAATATTATTGTCTAGGGCGCTCTTGTTCCACATTTTGATTATCTTTTATCTATTTGAAGATATCACATAATTACTGTAAAATTAACGGTGTTTTAATTTCGCCGGGATGAAGACTCTTAATTCCTGAGGAAAATGCACCGCGTAATAAACCACTATTGCTTACTAATGTATGAGTAAATCCGTATCAAATCCACTAATGATGGTTCCTGACAAATTTTATTTTTTGGATTTTTGCACACAAAGCTTGCTTTTGCATAGAGATTGAAAACAAGTATTCATTCATTTATATTTTTTGTTTTAGAGGCTACTTTATATGGGCGCGTAAGCCTATTTTGCTGTAATTTATAATAATAGTTGCGATAAACATTGTAGCTCTGTTATTTTTGGAAGATATTGATTTCAAACAAAAACAATTTGAAAGAAAATTAAATGTATAACATTTTATGTCCAAATGCATATTTAAGCCTACTACATTACAGATATTTTTAAACAATTGTACAAAATTAAAATTTGAAAAAACGCAAATTGTCATTTTGGAAATTTTTAAAAATCGAAGAAAACAAGACTTTCTACTATTGTTTCTATTATTCTAAAACCTGTCAACCTGGCCACCTGATCATCTTGGCCTGGTTCGTTTTGAACCTGCATTTTCCCATAAGACATTTGTTACTTATTACTCTGTAAGTTGGCCACCTGTCTATGTTGAAAGTTGGCCGCATTGAAGCAATGTTTATCCCTATGACGATAATGATAAGAAAAGCTTACCTGCATATCTTGGCCACACAAAATACTGTTTTTTTATTTTTCTTAAATCTTTCGTATTCTCATATAAGAGGGAGATGTTCTGTATTTGTGACTGGAGAACAAGAAGCATGGATTCCCACGATTTGTTTTTGGAGGTCAATGGCCAGAACACTACCCTTATGAAGGGGTGGTGAAAGAAGGTGTGAATAAGAAAAAGCACGTACAGGAATTCAGGAAATGGTTGCACGTATTTTTTTTACCCTGTCTGTTTTGATAAAACTATTAGCTATATCGGTTCCTTTCATCAATGGGAGCTTCAGTAATTCCGGAAAATTCTCAAGGTTAAAGCTAACCATCTCAATTGTCAACTATTGACACCTGACGGTTTGTTGAAAGCTAGCGGAGGTTTTAAGGTATGAATTCCCATAAGATTTTCTCAGAACATCTTTTGCTCCGAGGGAAACACTTGTAGCTAATTAACAAGAGGTAGACGATACTATACAAGAACTACAAAATTAGAATGTGCATATGTGTCAAAAAGAATAAAAGAAATGCATCTAGAATGAACCACCATAAAATACGTAATTTTTTCTAGTACTGTTATTATGATTACTAGAGCAACCCACATTATGCTTTATTTTTTTGCTTAATTATGCTTTATTTATTTTTTTGCCAAATTACGCTTTATTGTTAATTTCAGTCATTGTTTTACATTAATCGTGTATAATGTATAATATTTACTATACATTAAATATTCTAAATATCTTGATCTATTTATTAATATTTTATGCAACCAGTTTCTTTTATATTTAATGAACTTTCTACTTAATACTCGAGTCGTTTTTTTATCACTTGTGTGCGCCTTAGAGGTGCATATATACAGAAAGAGAAAGTAAAAGATGCCACCAAAAATACAGAAAGTGCTCAAGTTCAAGAGGTCCACATAACAATATAGTGTGGAGTTCTTTTTGTACAATTTGAGTCATCATACATAACTGCGCAGTTATACTTAGAAGAAAACTATTGTTTATTCATTGTTGGACGAAAGTTTTTTCTTTTCTCCACTTCAAGGGATTATACCGAAAAGTTTACAGAAATAAAAATAAGCTTTTCATTGTTACATTGTTATGGTTTCAAAAATTTTGCACTGTAAATATTGGTTTTAAAAATACAGTATGTTGAATAGTACAGTATGTTAAACTTGCAGTTAAACAGAATTTTCCAAGAATTGTGTTATGCATTTTAAATTATGCTTTATGATTTATTTTCTAAAATTATGCTTTTAAAATTAGTTTCTTCTAGACCCTTAGATAACCACAACCATGTTCAATGTACTAACCATATGTGTAAATTACTGTTGTTTTTATGCTTTTTATGCTTTTGGGTTGCCATAATGATTACTCTATAAACATTATTTAAAAGTAGCTGTCGGAGTATTACTTATTAACATTTTACAATCAAGAAATACTAGAAATTCTATTCTAAAAATACATCAATCACGCTTATTTTCTGTAAGTTGGCCACTTTTCAATAGAACGGATGGTCGCCAACATTGACAGATTTCACTGTATAGGCTTCGTCGTATACTACTTCCTAAAAGAGTTTCATTCCTGGTGGTCTTATTCTTTCTTTGTTAAGGGTCTTCAAACTATGATTTTTCGAAAATCAGCTGTGTTCAACCTGAAATATTTCCAAAGGAATTCGCTTGAAAAATCTCAAATTTTCAGAAAATAGTTCCCATTTGTTTAGTAACAAATGGTTAAAATTTAATTACTGAGACTTGACTAATTTTTGAGTAGCGGTTCTTTTTTATGTGATGAAATTCGGTTTATTAGCAACTAAAGTACAACTACGGTACCTTTAATGGACCAACTAAACTGTTGGTTCATTCTGCAAGTAACCTATTTATATTAGTATTCTGATATATGTTAGGTGTTGTTTCATTGTAATAATATTTTATCGCGACAAATTAACTGTTAATCGTATTTTGAAGAAAATTTATATATATAAAAAAACAAGTTGTGTTGTGTTAAGTAGTTTTTGAACTTATCAAATCCATGAAATATTTAAAATGAGTATTAAAAGTAAACGCTGTTTTGTGTTATGTTGTTTTTGAGTTTAGGCAATTCATAAAGTATTCGAGACCCACTTTTTAAATACGAGTTTCTATTTAAGTTACTGTTTAATCAAAATACAAAAGAATGACAGTTCTCAGTTGTGGTTTGCATTAAACCGAAGACATTTTCCGTAGACTGTAGCTCTCCTAACAAGCCATAAAAGGCACGTGTGTATTGTTTTGATGACGCGTAGCTGCTATTATTTAAGACCTTTTAAAAAGTTGGATATTTTATCGATTATTTCTATATGTTTTTATCAGAACAGACCCAATAACTATAAAACTCTCAATATTTTAGATAGCTCAACATGCATACTACAAGTCTGGTGGGTTAGTCGATGTAAGTGGTGCCTATTCTGGAAAAAAATATTTCTCATTATAAATGTACATGGACCAAAAATTGCCTCATCTTGGCGTTCCGAAGGTTAAAGAAGGTGTTTTATTTTGTTTGTATTCTTTTGTATTTTGCTTAAACAGTGAGCTAGAAGTGACTTCCTAATAATAACGTGGTCTTCAATACTTAATAAATTACACAAGCTCAAAAATATCATAACACGATACAGCGTTTACTTTTTAATACTAATTTCCTTCAAAATATAATTAATATTTGGTTTGTCCCATTAAAAGAATACAAGCAAATTATCTTTAAAGTTGGCGCAGCCAGACGGTTCTCAGCCGTGCACAATTATACTGAACTATGTGCTTTTGAACCATCAGTTCAGTCGCACATCAGTTATCACAATGATATACAGTGGTCAAATACAGTGACAGTACTGTATTTGTAACAAAATTGAGGTTTGGTCCAACACCTTTCGAATTCTCAACCAACCCAAAGACCGAGCTTTTGGGGTTGCCTACTATTAAAGGAAAAGGAGAATTGCAGATGTAAATCGTGATGTGTAATGTGTATACATCAGTTGCTAATAAACCGAATTTCTAACCTGTCTGTTACTAACCTACTTTATTTTATTTCTTCATTGGTCATTGTTACATAAGAACGTTTTTTTCAATGAAATAGATTTTTTCTGTATTTGGCGAATGAAGACAAATATGATCTAAAATGAAAAGCGTAAACACTGAAGTGTCACGTTGAATGACTGCAGCGATTTCTCTTTGTCCTATAATGCGCCATTGAACGCGACTTTCACGGGAGATTTCTTCCTGTGATCTTTTATGCATCAAATTATGGTGGTGACATCATATCACAATTTTCCTTAGCCTTCGGAAAATGTGATAGTAGGGTATCATTCAACGTTGCCAGCTCCTCTGTTTTTAATATTAAGCATCGAGTGTTCACTTGAAAATATATTACGTACAATCACATTTCCTTTCACACTGTGGAACTACGATAAACTTCCAAACTATAAATGGTTCACTATTCTGACCAGAAATGAAAGCTTTATCAATTCTATTTCCAGTTGGTGGTTAAGGGATAAGATGGAACCTACACTTGGATTTATGAGCCCATACGAAGAAACAATGTCGTGCTATTCTTACAGTGTTTGTTCTATAAAAATCTAATATTAAAAACAAGAAGCTACTCTACAACTTTCCGATTAAATAGAGGGGTAAAAGACTAGATTGAACCTACAGTATTCTTGCAACCATCTGCGCAAATCTGTCTTCAACATTACGGGGGGACGGGTAAGAAGGTCCCCATATTTTTTTCTTTCTTTCTTTCTTTCTCTCTCTTTATTTATTTATTTATTTTTTAGCGATGTTCAAAATAGTTATGAAGTTGAAAAACAATGCTGTAGAGGATCAGGGGCACAGAGTTGTCTTCAACATTGGGAGGCGGGCAGATTTGAGGCTTATCATATTTAGATAAAGCTTGCCAGACTCATCATATTTAGATAACCATTAAGCGATTTGGGTTGCGTTCTTTAGAATTTGGATTTTTTTTTCTTTTACTTATTTGTCATTAACAAAGAATTAGCATACATACAATATAGTTACGATCTTCGTGTCAGAAGTTAGTGGAAAACACTAAAAGTTAGCAACTGTTGAAATGATGTATATCGGTTCAGATGCGTTGTACAGTGATTCAAGTGGCGGAACGGGTTAGCTTTTAACATTTTAATTGCCTTCTGTGTTGAGCATTTTATCCTCTGAATGCTGCAGTGATTGATTGAGTAATAAAGGCCTGTGCTTAAAAAAAAATTCTCCTTCCCCTCCTCCAGGCCCTAGTTTCTCGTGTGTGGCCCCCTAACATTAGCGGCAACATCAAGGTAAACTCTTAAGGTGCTGTGATCATATAAGTAATCATTCTGTGTAACACGTTTATCGTGATTGTTATGCCCTCCCCCTTTTTCTCCAACATCTACATAAAATGTATGGCTTTGCAAGTGTTATACAAGTATGCAATTTGACCTCTCACCTTGAACACATATACGTCATATGTATATACTTTCATTTATGAGGTCTCTCTTTTCTTACTTTTCTTCGTTCTTTTTATGACTAAGGTTAGGAAAGTACTCTGTAGTATTTTCTACTTCAGTAGCGTATAAACTTTTTGAGATTAAAGCGAAGGACACCTTCGTAGTACGCAAGGAAAGTTAATGCATATTTCCAGTCTTTTTCCAGTCCAGTCAAATAATGAAAACAAGCAATAAATAATTTATATATTATAATGTTTATTTATAATAAATAAATAAAAGAACACTAGTGAACAGGAAATCCAATGCAAAGTAAATATTGTGCAGTACTAAACCTGCAACACCAGGCTTTCCAATATAATATGTGAGCTTGCTTCAATACTCAAGCAACTTAGCTTGCGATAACTTTCTGCAAGTGAATTGGTTGCTACCGGATAAAGCTTGCGGCAACTGGGTTAGTGAAATGAAATTCAAACTAATCAATGGAATACCAAATTACTTTTTTTGAAATTTAACGTTCCACGATTATGCTCTGAGGCCAAGGGAGACGGTGATGATCGAAAAGTATCAATGAAGAAAGTGGGAAGAAACAGAACCCCCACATGGTGTTTGTCTTCCACAAAACCTATTTGGAGCGAGTTTGGATTGAATCATAGAAGCTACGAATCAGAGGTTGAAATCAAGTTAATGGAGTGATAAATCAAGTAAATCCAAAGGTGCCCAAGCGCATGGTTGCACTTAACAATTTGTTCTCGTTCACAAATTCTTCACTTTTTAAAACTCTAGGTATATAATCTAATTTTGTAGTTATCATATGATTGTATCAATAATTATTATGATTCCTGCGAATTTGTCAAATAACATTATTTTATATTTTAAGTGCTTACTTCTCTTCATATTTAGGTGATCTGTGAGATATAAAAAGACTGATTTTTTTTTTATTTTACTTTTAAACTGATTAGTTTCAAATATGAATTCCATACATTTTGAAATGGTGTATGATTGTAAAGTGAAAAATAATATAATATGCACTGAAAAGAAAGAAAGTTGGTCAGTAATTGCAGAAGGATTGTATATAGTTCCAGACCCGTAGCCAGCCCAAAAATGTAGGGGGACGGTAGAAGTTAGGGGGGCCCGATCCAACCATATTATAGTTTATCACTATATTATAGTTATTTGCAAGCCTATCGTGAAAATTTTAATGGGGTCAGTAAAAAAAATTGAGGGGGCGGCCCCCTAGAAAGTGTAAAATCTTCTTCAAGCCAGTCATTCTGATTGAGGTTTTCTCATTCACACCGGGAAAATGCCGGAATGGTACCTACCACAATGGTCCCAGGCCTCTTCGTTCCCAGCCCGTTGCTTTCTTCCTCTCTAACTTCCCGGGATAGTGTGATCACCGACGGACATCATCCCTCATATAATATAACTACACTACTCTGAGATGGGCTAACTTGGCCATAACTAGCCCAGAAATCTAATTCCTATTCCTAATTCTAATAGTCAATTAACCTGTTTGATAATAATTCTAGGAGTAGCAATTAAAGGAAGGAAAGTGATTAAGTTTCTAACTACTCTGAAACAGCTTCCCGAAACGTTCTCTTTGTGTTTTGTAAGGAACACTGGCGCAAATTCCGGGGGAAATGAGGGAGACATCCTCTCCAATCTTGGAACTGGGAGGGACTGTCCCCTCCAATAATCAGATTTGAAGTTTTTTTTTTTTTTTTTTTTTTAAGGAAGAAATGTGGTGACTTGTGTCCGACTGACTCAAACAAAAGTGAGATGAAATTGATGTCTCCCAGAATAAGCTTCAAATCTGCTCGCCGTCCAATTTTGAAGACAATCCTGCTCCCTGATCCTCCACGGCATTATTATATATATAGGATGTTAATGAACTATACCGACAAATTGTCAGAGGTGATTTCTCACATCAAAATAAGATAAAAAGTTCATATGGACCTATCGCGAAAAGTGCGTCGTTTCAGAGCTAGGGCTGTCCAAAATCGCAAAAAAAGCTAAATTTCAACAGGCCCTATTTCGAATTCCAAAAACTGTGGATGTTGATCCTTATCAGTGTAAAGCAAGTCATGCATACACAGTCCAAAAATGTATATTTCATCAATTTTCAATAGGTGTACAGGGTATTTTCTACAGGGTGTAATTCTCAGATATGCTCTCAATAGAATTTTCAGATGTGTACACCCCTCGATTTCAAGGAGGGTGTAAAGTAAGCAGGAGGTAAGCCTTGACAACAATAGACATCCAAAGCATCGGAAGGAAGTCGAAAGTGTTAGGAACACGCAGCTCCATGTTTTCTTGTGTTCGGAATAACGTGTGAAGCAATGTTTTCGTCATGGTATATTTCATGTTTTCTTCACTTATGAGCGTGAAACAAAACACAGCATGTTTCTTCATGAGTACGAGAGACCGTGCTGTTGACGATAATTAACACTTCTGACATCGCGCCAAAGGATTCCGTGTTCACTGCTATGAAGACTGAACATTAATCAAATATGCATTTTTGGATTTTGTATGTGTGACTTTATTTACACTGATAAGTACCACCACTCCACGATTTCTCAAATTCGAAATAGGTCATCTTGAAATTTGGCGTTTTCGCTATTGTGAACAGCCCTAGCTCTAAAACTACGCACTTTTTTTTTACCCACAGGTCCATAGGAACATTTTGAATTATTTTGATGTGAGGAATCACCTCTTACAGTTTGTCGGTATAGTTCATTAACACACTGTATATATATATATATATATATATATATATATATATATATATATATATATATATATATATATATATATATATATATATATATATATATATATATATATATATATATATATGGGTGGATATAAATTCTCATACATCGTTTTCAAAAAGATGGAGATAAAATTTTTTTGTAAACCCAAAAATTGATGCTGAAAACAATTTCGTAGTCCATATAATAACGTTTTGTAGATACTACCTGGGTCATTTTCTACATTTTTTATGTTCTTTATTGTCTTTAAGTTGTTCACTTTTTGCAGTGATACCTGTAGATGCGATAAAACAATAACACAATTAATAAACTGAACGAGAGAATATGAGTTGTACACTACTGTCCAATAAATACATATTTCATACTCTGCAGGATATCAAATTTTACACTGAAACTAATAAAAGATTAAGAGACATTATAAAACAGACATAGGCTACACTATAATAAGTAAATGTACGGGTTACACAATTAATCCCAGAAAAGTGAAGATGAGTTAATGAAGAACCTTATTTTCTAATTGCTGGACTATGTAGTGATTAATAAGACTGTTGATTTTGTTTGAAACAAGTTGAGTTTAGGGTAAAGAATTTTGGTAAAATTGTTTATCTTTTGTTTTGTTAAACAAAGTAACCTTAAGGTGCAATTAGTATTCCTACCTGTTAGGAATATTTAAGCGTAAGAGGAAGGTTCTTCTCTTTTTTCCAAGGAATTTAAGTAAAAGAACCCTTTTTCCTGTAGTGTTCAACTAGAATGTATTATTATTAAAGAAGGTTACAATTACAATATTTGCTAAAAGAAAACTGACTGACACAAGTGAGTGATTTTAACATGAAGTAAGCTTTTATTGTTACACATTAGAACGCTAGGAGACCAAAACAAGCTTAGACTCCGTTTTAATTACTTTTACATCAAGAAAGGTGACTTACATGAATGAGACTTAATTCTCTTAACCCAAATATCAAGCCTTTTTTTTTTTTTTTTTTTTTTTACACATGACTCAGCTAGTCTTTTTACTATTTTGGCTGTTTCCTCAGTTTGTGCCAAGACCAAAATCTCCTCCCAGACTTTAGGTTCCTCCTTTTTATTTTAATTTTTTTTCTCATTAATTTTTATGAAATGAAATGAAATGAAATTTTTGAGTTTTACGTCCCACGCTTATGCCGGTTAGACTAAAGGAGACGGTGATGATGAGTAATGAATGAAATGGTAGAATGAAGAAAGTGGAAGGAAACGGGAGAACCCACACGGTGTTTGTCCACCACAAAGTTCACTTGGCGGGAGCAGGGTTTGAACCCGTCATTAATTTTTAATCAGAGCCCTAAGTTATCCCAAGAATTCCATTATCCATTCCATTAATACACATAACCTTTATCGTTCATAACAAGTCATTTATTTTCCATTTTGCTTTTAGTCATCAGTTTGCACATGACCATCGTCCTTCAAGATAGCTCATTTTTTTTGTCTATTTCGATTATATTATTAAGGTTTTTTAAGTTTATTTAATTTTGTTAAAAAATACATTTTCTTATTTACATTTACAGTGATCCTTTATTTTTTTCATAAACCTCTGCTTTTATTACAACAGACTAAAATCGTTATTAAAAGTTCTAATTGTTTACTCTTAACGAATTTACTTGTTGATTCGAGTTTACACACTCACCACCCCAAACTCCACACCATATTCTTTATGCAATTATTCAAAGACATCGTTATACATAACAATCCCGCAGGTAACGACGACGTCTCTTTGCGTCAAGCCTGAAAGTGATAAAAGCATCTATTTGTAGAACATCTGCTGCTGTAACTAGAATTCGAATATTAATGTTGATGAGTAGTACAATTCGATTGTCAATATAGTGCATCATGCTAACTCCTAATAGTAAACACTTACACTAAGACGTTTGCCCTCGTATGATAAAGAATTCTCATTGTCCCCCCCCCCCGTTTTCTTTTTCCAACCAACAATTCAATTAGCTTAAGCAGGGTATTAATATTTTACGATACTAATGTTTAACACTAATATGTTCTTGTATTAGAAATAGGAGCAGGACTTCTGGAGAAGCACGAAGTTTTCCTGCGCGTAACAATATATTGAACTATGAATATAGTTGTGAAAAATAGTACTCATATATATGCCAGAAACATGGCATATATTGCATATGTACCAACTAATTTAAGAGTATCCTACATACATCGTCCGACGGAAGCGAAAGTGATACTGCAACATAATGTGTGTCTGGAGAGGACGACTTGCTTTTAATAGGAATGTTTTCCAACTGTAAAATGGATATCACATAACCTGATTATGTATTTAGATTAGCTCCTCTGAAGGTATATTCAAAAGCTGTAGTTGCTAATGGGCATAAATAATGAAGATATGGCACAATATAGATTTGAAAATCCACGCAATGGTAAAATTTTAAGATAAATTGAAATTACCCGAAATGTAATTAAGCAATTTATAAGAAATTTTAATAATAATAGGGTATCCTAGATACATATCATAGATGCTATCCAAAAGCATTGTCATCAATGCTGTAATAGATGTAGTGTTATGGAATCGGTATGCACTTTTTTTCTTAAATTTTCAAAGTATATTACAACAAACGTATATTGTAAGTGTAATACATAGCAGTATTACAAACTTCAGGAGTTATATGAGGAGACTGATTGCAATAGCTTTGATTCATACATTTCAAAATACACGAGAAATACAATAGTTTCTGACGAAAATAGTTCCAAAGAAGACAGGATGATATTTGTCCTAATCTCAAGTAGAAAAAATATGGACATAATTCAACAGTGTTGTCAAAATATAAAGTTATAATATAATAATTTTATAAACAATATTTCGAACGGAATAGTTTCCAAACTTAAACATCAAATTTCTCATACAGTATTTTAAGCATACAAACTGAAGAATATCACAGTGAATTAAACAAAATAACAATAAAGGAAGCAGTCCAGGAAGAAAATGTGAAGTGAAAAATGTCTAAATTAATTCAGTTTTCATTTCTCGGCGTTGTAAGCGTATCCCACTCACTAGATTACAATTTGAATCTTAACTACCCTGACTATATTTTTTTCTTTCTTTTTTACGTTTGGTTTTGACGCTCAGAAAAACATTGGAGATTAGTAGAATGTGAAATTGTAAAATGTGAGATATCTTCAAATACTAACATTTGCAATTTTACCATTATTTATACGACTTTTAAGATAGTGTGATGGAGCAGGGCTTGTTTTATGCTGCATTGAGAAAATTGTTCGCTTATGCTAAGTGAAGTTTAAATGAAAACTCCGTTATCAATTAGGGGGCACGGTAGCTCAGTGGTAGGGCGTTCACCTCCGGTGCTTGGAGTCCTTGGTTCGATCCCAACTCGCGCCGTGTGGACTTTGTGTTTGACCGTGCTCGTGGGTTTTCTCTGAGTTCTCCCGTTCCCTCCCACTTTCTTCATTCCACCATTTCCTTCATTTCTCATCATCACCTTCTCCTTTAGCCTAACCGTAGGACGTAAAACTGAAAGATTTCATTTCGTTTTTTTTTTTCATTGTCAGTTGGCAAATTTCTGTTAAAACTACTCTTTTTCTGAAGAAACTCTTTGTGTTACCAGTAACCGAGCAGTACTCGATGAAGCCATACATTGCATTTAAACGTATTTCTAAGCTGCAAATGAGATATAAGGCTTCTATAAAATGAAATTTCTGGTTTAACATCCCACGATTATGCATCGAGGCTAAGGGAGACGGTGATGATGACAATGAATGAAATTGTGAAATTAAGAAAGTAGGAGGAAGTGGGAGAATCCCAAGAAAACCCACGTACACGACATTTGTCCACCACAAAGCCCATTTGGTGCGAGCTGGGATTGAATCAGGGACCCCACGCATCAGGGGTGAATGCTGTACCATTAAGTCGCTGCGATTCCTTTAGAGTTCTATACTTAATTCTAAAATATAGATGAAAATTACTGTGTGCCGACAAAAAGATTTGCGTAGAAAAAAGTGCAATTCTACAAAACGAATTCTATGCTTATCTATTATCATGTCAATAACATTTTGTTAGTGTTACCGTTTTGAGAAAGGGGAGGGGAATCTTCACATGTACTGTTCTGTATGTTTGTGCACTGAGACAACAGGCAGGATTTCAATAAGATTCATGGGTTGATCTGTGCAACTTTCTTCTTCCCCCAGGTTGCCTCCGCAGACTCATTTCCAATGATCTTTACAACCGGTGATGTTATGAGCCAGATTCACCCAGGAGGGGAATTGGTTCGATTTATTACCCTCTCGCGCCATCTATAAATACCAACTGAAATTCTCATCCTGACACCTACTGGCAGAGCCACCAACGGAGAGCTTCGATGATAAAAAGTCGTAAACATAGTATGCACAAAAAAGAAAAGAAAAGAAAGGAAAAAGTTCAGGACTTTTTTTTACGACAAGCAGTTATTATAAGCCAAAAACCACTTGAAGCGATATGGCTACACTTGCCAAAATGCCACGGTTGAAAACTTCTTTATGATTCTCTATAGAAATACCTGGAAAGATTTCGGTTTTAAGTTACAATTATCTTTAAACTTCTTTCATGCATTTCTGGTTCGAAAAAGATAAATATGAACTTGGCGAAACAATCATTGCTGCCTCTGTAAGTTTTTACTGATTAGTAGTCCCTAACTTTAAACATACGATTATGTACTAGGGTAACCTGACAGACTGATTTTCGAAGTACAGTACTGATTTTCAAAGAGCTGTCCTGCAGAGATCCCTAGAAAATCGAAAAATGTTCTTTTTTAAAAATATCCTGCAAAATGACCTGACTTAACTTATTTGCAGTACTTCAGTGTTTTATTCTTTATTCAAAACATTTAGAATCACAGACATTCTTTTTATTTATTTATTTATTTATTTATAATAGGTTTCAGATACAGCACTAGGCCATTTTACATTAAAACATTTTAACAATTATGTAACATAACAATAGAATAACAATTTGAAATCAAGATAGTACAGCACAATGGCAACATTACAAAGATAGTTTATTTATAGATGATCTGAAGGTATGCTCATTTGAAAAAAACGTCTACAGTTTCTGGTAACTTATTATACGTGCTAATAATTCTGTTCAGAAGGGACCTTTGGACAATATTAACTCTCACAGCTCGAGTGTAAAAGAAAAAAAAATGAAATGAAATCTTTAGTTTTACGTCCCACGGTTATGCCGGTTAGGCTAAAGGAGAAGGTGATTATGAGAAATGAATGAAACGGTGGAATGAAGAAAATGGGAGGAAACGGGAGAACTCCGAGAAAACCCACGAGCACGGTGTTTTTCCACCACAAAGTCCACACGGCGCGAGCTGGGATCGAACCAGGGACCCCAAGCACCGGAGGTCAACGCTCTACCACTGAGCTCGAGTGTAAAAGAGATCACTTTACTCATTAGAAGTATTTAACAATGACGTGGATTCAATCCATTCCACATCAACACAATCTAGCCCAAATCACGTTGACTCACAGTTTCGATAAAATTACATTGTATTCCACAATCTTGAGTACTATCTTGGCGATTACGCAATGTTGTAACATTCGAATTTCTATTAGCGTAATTTCTGCTATTTGTAAATCGATTTTGTGTAAAAATGCGATGATTATTGTTCCTATTGAAGTTCCGATTACTACTTCTAAAATTCCTGTTTCCATTTCTGCGATGAGGTTGTGTCTGATTACTGGTAACATTGTGACCATTTATTCTGCTATTAAAACAATACGAATTGGAAGTATTTTCTGGTTATATATTCAAGTTGCGAACTGGAGCATATTGTATATGATTACGATCAGAATTACCTTGACCTCTGTCCTGCCCCCTATTACCATTTTGCATTACAGATTGACTTTCATAATTTTGGACAAGCATAATCAAGTGGTTAAAATTGATACATTGCGCAGACATTAATAGCTATTGTAACCTTAAAAGGTAATAAAATCCGGATAGAAGCAATAATTCGTGATTCTGGATGACTCGGATTTAATGGTCTTAACTCGTTGAATGTAGAAACCACAAATTCAGTGACGCTTCTATGTACTACTATGAGCAAAATAAATGACGCGTCTCTTTATTTTGAAGTTTTCTCAAAATATCTCCGTTTTCTTTATATGTTCGAAATTTTGGAAGGTTTCCCCTGCAGGAAACGTTAATAACAAACTCGTTTTTAATATTTGTGTTAGATATTAGCTTAAAATAAATAAATTAGAAGCGAAAAACATTAAATCGGTCGAAATTACGGGAATTACCAACTCTGCTAAAGTGGGAAATTTTCAAGAACGCGAGGGAATTCTGCAGTTCAACACGAAGCAGCGACATTTATGTCATTGAGAGAAATGTGGATTAAATCTATAAACGAAACTTTTAACGAAACATTTCTAATATGTCTTATTACGTGCATTATCTGCAAACTCCAAATATATGAATCTAAACTAAGTATTAACGTATAGATAGAGCGTATAGTGGAAATTGCCTATGGAAAAGAACGAATTGGTAGCACGATCGTAATGAAAAATCATCTTTACCGTAGAACATGTTCAGTTTGCGTAAGAAAGCAAATAGCTCAGTTAATTAAGGCAACGAGTCTGTATGCCGGAGGTAGCTGGTTTGACCCCCACAGAGGTGCAACTGTCATTTTTATTACTGTGGTTATTTTATTTATTTTTTATGTGGGAAAGAATCAAATTGTAACATATGTGTAAAACTCATGACGATACCAAAAAAAGAAAAAAATGTTGTCGCACTTGCATTAGTGTCCCTAATTTTGTTTGCAAACAGTTTCGTAATTATTTTCCCTGTGCTCTCTGCTCACAATATGCTCGCTGGTGCATAATGAACGTTTCCCAGTAAACGTTAATTCTAATTTGGAGATTTTTATAAAGTTTCGCAATGTTTATCATTAAATAGTCTTCTATCTACTTTTTTGGACACTTTGATACCGGATTTCCCTATTAAATGTTTAATTTTCCCTAGATGTTTCATTACAGAAAAGTTTTAGTGTATTTGTCTTGAATTGAAATTGTTTTGAATTTACCCCATGAGGTAAGTAGCCCGAAGGAGGAGAACTGAAGTAACTGATATTCTACGTAAAAGCAACCAATTTTAGATTGATGACGCTTCTTACCTTCAGCACATAATCTTTACGTTAGAGAGTCAGATGGAGAAAAATCCTGTTATTTCCTCCCCTATGACCACCCATCTTAAACCTCTACATACCATGGTTCGTCTTACACAATTTCGGTGCTCCAAAGACATTCATATAATAATAATAATAATAATAATAATAATAATAATAATAATAATAATAATAATAATAATAATAATAATAATAATAATAATAATAATAATGGTAATGGTAATTATTATTATTATTATTATTATTATTATTATTCCTGAATATGCCACCCTTACATAATGTAGTAACAGGAGCGTCATTTCAGCCTTCGCTTGAGGGGGGCAAGACCACCACCTACATAAGACTTTAACGTTTTGTACTAGTATATTAGTAGACAATCGATTAAAGTATATGTATTCCTTAAACTCTTGGAGGGGGCAATTGCCCCCTCCTGCCCTCCCTAAATGACGCCCCTGTGTAGTAACCTTAGACATCTTAGTTTAAAGTGCTTTCTTTAGTAATAATTTGAGCAACCACGTAACAGAATTTAAACTGTAGGAAGGGCACGACGTTTTATTTTGCCCCTCTATTTTCAGCACCCTCCCAAAAGAAAGTATTTAATTTTTGACAAGCAGGGCAGACAAAATAAATAAGAAATATATTTTGAGCATCCTTTCCTCCGTGAGTGGAATATCACGTAGCATTTTTTATTCTACCGAAGATGACTCTAGGCGGTTATGATTAGGTAACAAAAGAAATACGTAATATATTTATAGCGCCCTTTGGCTGTAACGTTACCGCTTCTTTATTTGTTCGAAGGCGCCCTACACAACCAAGGGTGACAAAAAGAATAGGAAAAGTGTCTAAAGATTATAAAACACTTTATATTTTTTCAGAAGCATGGCAGTGTATACACAGCATTGTTTTCGTTAACAAGTGTTTCACCCTTGAGTCGCTTATAAAATTAGCCAGAATAAACTTATGCCGATCGTTGCTCTAGAGGGATTTGTCCAGGATGGTTTGGTGTCGGGCTAATAACGATGAGTATGTTTATTTACAACACCGTTAAAGAAATATCAAACTCTGAAAGGAACTTACTTAGGAAATATCAGGCCCTCCTTATACTTAGCCAGAGCCCATTCTGAAATATTGCATCTGGTGTTCTGGGTGAAAGTTCTATGGGACTATTAGAAAAATATATATTCCCGTTTCCACGCTGATGGTAGAATTTCTGAAACAGTTATTGAATTACGTTCGAAGCATTGGCGTAAATAGCGCCCCCACAACCCTGTGGCGTGGGGACCGCACAAGCTGCAAAGCCAAAAAATATATAGAAAGTACGCAGGGACGGACCAGGCCAAATTTTCACCTGAGCAAAGTGACTTTATGGCGCCCTCCCCCCTAGTATTAGCCTATATTTTACATTTTATGCTAGTGTTTTTAATAGTTTAAACTCATTTTTCAAAAAGACATTCATTACCTAGGAAAACTTCACAAAGAATATGGCCTGCTATAAACAATACGAACACCGCCCCCCCCAGCTTGGTCTAGTGGCTAGCACGCCTGCCTTCTGTGGTACCGGGTCCAATTCCCGGTGGGTTACTGTTGAACGATAAACGTGGTTCGGATTTCACTATAATCAGTATTCACATCTCCTTTGGCCATTAAGGCATAACCGTGGAACGCTAAACTCAAACAAAGAAACAAACAATACTTACTCCCCCTCCACTCTTTATTCTACATGCCATCTCTCCATTTGTCGATACAGTCCCCTTAGTGCTATGAAACTCTCTTCTTCCATGGTGAAATGAAAAAAGATTATGTAATTGCCGCTACTTTACAAGAATGTAAACCAAAAAAGTCAGTAGGAAACACATTATAAAATTTACTTTTTGAGGCTCGTTTTGGCGTCCCTCTGACTCTGGCGCCCCGGGCAGTCGCCCGGGTTAACCGGCCAAGGTCCGACCTTGAAAGTATGGACGCATAACTAAGGGCTGCAGACGTGAGGTTAAGATTCATGTTATGCCACTGGTGTTTGAAATGTTCAGTAACTGATCGGTTAGTGAAATAATTTCGACGGTTACTGATATTTAAAGTTTAGCTAAGACAAAGTTACCTAACCAAATACATTTGATACCGCGATGTTACAATTTGATTTTTCCTCACATAAAAAAAGAAAAACAATAGTAATAAAAACTCTTACTCGTATTAGGCTCGAACTAACAACCTAATTCGTACAGACTAGTTGCTCTGACCAACTGAGTTTCGATTTCTTACGCGAAAGAAGTCTGTTATATTACGAGGCATGCTTTTCATTATGATCGTGCTGTTAATTTATTCTTTCGATAGGTAATTTCCACTCTTTGCTTTACCTATATAAATAAATGTATGGATTCATATATTAAGTGTCTTTGTGTAATGTGTGTAATAATTTCGCGACAAATATACTTGCTTAAATGTATTGTATGCTATGATTTGCCCTGATTGTCTGTTCCTATGGTGGTTGGAAAACACGTCAAAACTGTTCGAAGTAATACGAACACAGCTTAAGAACAGGGGCTGAACTGAATCATCACTCGATTGACCTTCAGGGCGAAAAACACCAAAGGGTAGCTATAAACGGAAATTCAGCATGCATTTCTGTGGAGCTCTGTTCAGTATCACGGTTCTCTGGTAAACACATTTGTTCTTAGGAGTATATATTACAAACCTAACCTTTCGATAGAGCGCAATGGCAGAGAACCAAAGAAAAGGAATTCTTGCCCTTGTTAAGTTGGGGCACCACCATGTGCAATAAAAAATATCGCATCTCCTTGAAGTGATACTTTATCGAAAATAACTCGTTTTCCTTTATATATTCGAAGTTTCTGAGAGTTCCAAAATGAGGAAACATTACTGACAAACAAGGACGCATTTAGGGGTGGGTTCAGGGGGTCCGGACCCCCTCTGAAACCCCACTTTTCTGTAAATTTAACCTAATTTTGGGGGTTATTTTTTTTAAAAAAATATAATTTATCCTAATATTGAAGTCGAACCCCCAGATAACTTTGGACCCCTCCCGAAATAAATTCCTGCATACGTGCCTGCTGACAAACATATTTTCAATATATTCGTTAAATAATAAAGTAAAATAACTAAATTAGGAGCAAAAAGCTTCAACACGGTCCAACTTTTGTCCACTGCCAATATTGTTAGAAGGGATATTAATAGCAAAAACTCCTAGTCAATGCTGAACCTTGGAACTTCTTCCCGAACACAAGCATATTTTCGAAACACACTAAGGCCTAGCCAGAAAGCATTGTAAGCGAGTTACGTTTGGCAACATCGCACGGAAACAAATGAATGCTGAATTGCATTGTAACCCGTTTTTACTACTACTATTGTTACTACTAACTTTGCTGTGGATCTGTATAGTACAAGGGCAAACTTATGTTAATGAAAAAAGGTTAATGAAAATTTAAAAAAAAATAATTGTTAAATCATTTTTTGAATATTATTTTAAATCTTTTTAACAAAAGAAGTGTTATAAACTTTTTTAAAAATAATTCTCTTTACGAAGGATTTGAACCCACACCAAAACCAATCTTTCTTACTAGCATGCTGCGCTAGCTCACTTTTTTTTTTTTTTTTTTTGCTCACTCAGCTACGAGAGCCGACAACATTTAGCGTTTACTTTGTGCTATATTCACGTCATGACTCGTGATGTCACCAACAGGATCACGATATAGACGTCATTATTTTTCCTACATTGCAGAGTCCCCCGAGATTTGATCATTGTCTACTCGGACTGGAATTGTCATTTGGAACAAACACTTGAATATGAAGCTAAAAATTCCTTTAAAATAGACGAAAACTTCGAAAGTTTTAAGAATTTTAACTTTTTTGCCTTTTCCCATAAGGGGGTCATAGCCTCTACACCGAAAAGCCCCCCGGGATTTGATCATTGACCACTCGGACTGAAATTCTCATTTGGAACCAAAACTTTAATATGAAGTAAAAAATTAAACTTTTACATCAATTTGAACTGACTGGGTTCCGGTTAACCACACTATTATGTTTAGTTTAATTAAGTGGTAATTTGTGACAGCTTCACATCATCAAAAGAATCCTTCACTTCACCGCTTTTCCCCCTTTCAGGAATCCATGCTGGATCAGCCACTAGAATCAATAGACACTTTTCCTATTCTTTTTGTCACCCCTGGTTGTGTAGGAGCTCCCTCGAACAAATAAAGAAGCGGTAATATTACACAAGGGGAGCTATGAATTAGGTATCTCTTTAGTTACCTACCCCTAAACGCACAGGGTTATCTTCGGTAGAATTAAAAATGCTACATGATATTCCAATCATGAAGGGGGAGAGGGTGATATAAATATATTTCTTATTCATTTTGTCTGCCCTGCTTATCAGAAATTACGTAACGTTGTCCCTGTTTGTCAGTAACGTTGTCCTTGTCTGTTATGAGGATACTGAAATGAGAGGGGCAAAAAAACGTCGTGCCGCCTCTCACATGGTTGTTCAAATTATTACAAAAGAAAGCATTTTAAACTAAGATGTCTAAGGTTACTACATTAGGTAAGTATGGCATATTCAGGATTATTATTATTATTATTATTATTATTATTATTATTATTATTATTATTATTATTATTATTATTATTATTATTATTATTATTATTATTATTATTATTATTATATGAATGTCTTTGGAGCACCGAAATTGTGTAAGACGAACCATGGTATGTAGAGGTTTAAGATGGGTGGTCATAGGGGAGGAAATAACAGGATTTTTCTCCATCTGACTCTCTAACGTGAAGATTATGTGTTGAAGGTAAGAAGCATCATCATTCTACAATAGGTTGCTTTTACGTAGAATATCAGTTACTTCAGTTCTCCTCCTTCGGGCTACTTACCTCATGTGCTAAATTCAAAACAATTTCAATTTAAAACAAATACATTGTAAAACTTTTCCGTAATTAAACATCTAGGGAAAATTAAACATTTAATAGGGAAATCTGTTATCAAAATGTCCAAACAAGTAATAGAAGATTATTTAATGATAAACATTGCGAAACTTTATAAAATTCTCCAAATTAGAATTAACGTTTACTGGAAAGCATTCGTTATACACCAGCGAGCATATTGTGAGCAGTGAGCACAGGGAAAATAATTACGAAACTGTTTGCAAACAAAATTAGGACACTAATGCAAGTGCGACAACATTTTTCTTTTTTGGTATTGTCATGAGTTTTACACATATGTTACAATTTGATTCTTTCCCACATAAAAAAATAAATAAAATAACCATAATAATAAAAGTGACAATTTCACTTATATGGGGTTCGAACCGGCTACCCCCAGCATACAGATTCGTTGCTTTAACTAACTGAGCTATTTTTTTTTTTTTTTTTTACAACTGAATCTGTTCTACGGTAAAAATGATTTTTCATTACGATCGTGCTACCAATTCGTCCTTTTCCATACGTAATTTCAACTATTTGCTCTATCTATACGTTAATACTTGGCATAGATGGGTTAAGTTTAGAGTTACCCCTCCGCTTTTTATAAAAATCAGGAAAATTTACAGGAGAAATGAAGTAAGAAATGATAATTTGAAGTTTTCATTTGATGTTTAGGAATGTAATTTCGGCAGGAGAGTTATGTTTAATACGAAAAAAGATATGTGGAAGTTAGTACTATTTGCTGGATACGGAAGCATTCGCGGAAGGTTTCAGCAGCATGGTAGTTGTAAAATATGGCGAATATGGCGAACAGGTGTAACAGATGCGCAAAAATAAAAAAGAAAACCTTTTAAATTTCAGAAGCCCACGGAGTACTGAAGTTAAGTGAAATGTAAAAATTTTTAATACTTTAAGTACTGTTTGTTGTATGTTGCAAAGTCCAAGGGCACCTTCATACTGGAGGGGCAACTCTAAACTTAAGCCGCATAGATTCATATATTTGAAGTTTGCAGATAATGCACGTAATAGGACATATTAGAAATGTTTCGTTAAAAGTTTCGTTTGTAGATCTAATCCACATTTCTCTCAATGACATAGATGTCGTTGAACTGCAGAATTCCCTCGCGTTCTTGAAAATTTTCCACTTTAGCAGAGTTGGTAATTCTCGTAATTTCGGTCGATTTAATGTTTTTTGCTTCTAATTTATTTATTTTAAGCTAATATCTAACACAAATATTTAAAACGGGCTTGTTATTAACGTTTCCTGCTGGGGAACCTTCCGAAATTTCGAACATATAAAGAAAACAGAGATATTTTCAAAAAACTTCAAAATAAAGAGACGCGTCATTTATTTTGCTCATAGTAATACCTTGGGATTGAATGGTTTCGTTCTTAGCAATGCATCCCTATTTGCTATCATGAAATCGTTCTCATAGTTAGGTAGCAAAGCGTTCTTAAAGTCGGAATAAGTACGAAGACACTCCTAATGGCCTTGAACCAAAGTTAGACACGGTGGCAATAATATATGTGGTAGTAATTTTAAAAATTGAGATTCGTCTACGCCCATTAGTTCACATTCGTGCTCAAATTTTTCGAGGAACCCCCTCGCTGGTTTATCTTCCGGAATGCCACTAAATTTTGTAAGTGATTTTACATCACTAAACCGTAACGATTTACCTTGTTGGTCCTCAAATACCTGTATTAGCTTCGTTTCTGATGAGATGATTGCCTCACTCTTCTTGCTCCTTCGGTGCTATCTTCGTTACAGCTCGAGGATTCATTACGTTCATAAGTTGTTCGAGGATGACGTGTAGATTCCCAAGCGGTAGATGTGGTATGTACAGTATTTGAATGCCCACCAGTCTGCACTGCAATTTCGTGGATACACCTTTCTTTAATGAAGTTTACTTCATCTTGTAACTGCTTGATTTGGTTAGCGTGCTCATTTACCGTTGTCTCTATAATGTCTACAGCAGTGGCGGCGGTTGGACGTTAAAAGTGAGGGGGCAAGACATGATCTGAATATTTTATATAAATGTTAGTTTTCCTGGTTGTTTCTAACATTTTGTTTGACGAAAGGTTGTATAACTAATAGGATACTATATTTTCAGTTAAAATACCGTATATCGTATATAATAGTTTATTAAGTAAATTGAGAAGAACAACGCAAGTAGATACTAGCCCTTTGTACTCTTAAACAACGAAAGTGTAAGAAGAGATTTGATTCCTTGCTCATGAACATCTTAAAATTCTGTCTGGAAAATTGTGTGATCAGATTATTTAATAAATTTGCAAAACAAATAAATAGAAAGGATAATATTAATCATAGTAATGAATAATGATGCTTGTTTTGCAAAAGTTATATTGAAACTGAGGATTAATGAAAAACTTAATATTTAATTCCAAACATGATATTAAATGTATGTTATTACTCTTAGAAAATGAAAGACAGTAAATACTACAAGCATATGCTACGACATTTAAAGAAATATTTGCTTTTGCAACTTCTTGAAATATGTTCGTTGCCATTAGGTGCAGATTTCACTTTCTTGGAACACATCAAAACACAACAATACTTACAATCCACACTTCAGTTATACAAAATAAACTTAAAACCTAGAATTATGTTCAATTTACTAAATTTGATTGTATATACACTCGTACATCCTTAAACACAACACTTCACTCGTATATTACACTACAAAACAATGGAAAAGGTAGAAGTTGTTTCTTATCACGCTCTTTTTAATCGATATTCCTTACTTTAGAAAGAAGAAAAGACATTTTAGGAACTGTCAATTTTTGTGCAATTAAAGAATAACTTGTGAAATAGGCCCTACTTTTTTGCATAATGTTCTTTCGATTAGCTTCAAAGCGGCTCACTAACATATCGAGCCCTTGTAAGAAGAAATGAAAGTATGCTGAAATTGTGCTCCAATAGGTTATTTTTTGGGGTTATTTTCTGTGGCGATTAAAACGCAATTACTGTAGCTTTCTTTACTCCACGGGAAGACAACCAATACGTATTCACGCAACAGCAAGTATTATATGGCAGCATTTTTCCTATTAATCAGTAACACATACAAAATCGTTTTATTTCCAAATGAAACTATATACATTAATTGGTTACTTAAAAAAAGTGCGGGGGCAACTGCCCCCCTTTGCCCCCCCTAATCGCCGCCCATGGTCTACAGAGTCTTGAACTTCGTTGAATCTCTGTACTATCTTGCCCATTTCTTCATCATAACGCTCGAACCTAACTGTAATTTGCTGATTCATTTGACTTAATTGTTGTTGTATTTGGTCCCATTTGCCATCGTTACATTGCTGCAATTGCTCTAACTTTTCATCAAAATGTTGAGCTTGTAGATTCATCTTTTTATTTAACTGTTCAAACTGTTGAGCTTGATCCTTAATGTGTTGATTCATCTTTTGGTCTAATTTCTCAAACTGTTCATCACTTCGTCGAGCTTGTTCCTTAATTTGTTCCGATATTTCCTTTAAAACATCCATCATGTTTTCTGGAAAACTCATATCAGTATGTATATTTTGGTTATCCGCATCACTCATGATATTTATATTTCTATATATTCTCTTGTCACTTCTTAAGATAGTACAATTAATACCAGGTTCAATGTTGCTCGATTTTACTTTACTTCTAAACGATACAACAAACTCCCGTCGTTTTGGCACCAATTTATAACGGTTCTTTTTATAATAATTAATTATTGAGCCATTAAAACGCAAATTCTGTTGAATAAATTCATTTATTTATCTCTGTTGTCTTGACAACGAAAATCCCAAAATCCTATTATTTAAAACACATAAAACATATGAATATCTTTTTATATCGATATTATTACTAACCAGGGTTGGCTGGTTTAAACCAAGGTGGTTTAAACCATGGTTTAAACCAAGGTTTAAACCAGCTGGTTTTTTCAAAAAAACCAACTGGTTTAAACCAAAAAACAAAAAATGTTCGTAAAAGTGTAAGTGTTTGTAAAATCTTGATGAACACACATTTGTGGGTTATCACGTTTCACTCCCGTATATTATTCGTATTATATCCAGACCTAAATTCCCCATTCATTACTCAAAAAGATTATACTACAAAAGCAACTTTTTTATATATATAAGTTTATAAATGTTTATTTTGTGATTTTTTGTAGTTATTATTGTTATGTAATTGCAGTCGAAGAAAAATTCTAAATATTGTTTCGTTTCAATGTTTACTATTGATAAAATACATCGAAAATGCCGTACTTTTTGTGTGTGTGTGGGGGGGGGGGGGGTCATACAGACCTCACGAGAGGCCTTTAGTGAAATAAGTATCTTTGGTATCTATTTATGTATAAATGAGTCTGAGCCAAAGTGGACTCAAATAATTCGTATCTTTATTCACTTTTCTTATTGATATGCAGATTAAGTCGGTGTATTTCTTTAATTTGGACCAATAAAAGTCGTTATTAACTAGCTTGAACTAAATTAGTTCTTCTGTACTCCGTACTACTTTGAAATTGTTCATATGTAATTCTGTGTAATGGTTTCACTTGTGCAACTGTTTATCTTTTTGTCCTTCTGAAATGACTTGACAGTTATATTAAGAAGCATGTAAAGATCAGTACAACGTTTTTTAATCAGGATTCCTTCGTGAGTGAGTCGGCAGACGTATCGCATTTGTGGCCAATTAGTCCTGGTTCCGAGTTCAAATGGAGGACAATTTCTCTCGGATGTAACTCGAGAAGCGGTTTTTATTCCGCTTTAAGCTTATGTGGCCCCTTCCAGCATAACTCGGTTGTCGCATAATAACATCAAGGCGAAACAAACTTATTTCTGTCCATATATGATATGAATATATAGAGCAAATTATTTAAACCATAAAAACCTGGTTTAAACCAAAAAAACCTGGTTTAAACCAAAAAAACCGGTTTATTTGGTTTTTTTAATAAAAACCATGGTTTTTGCCAACCCTGTTACTAACATATTTCTTTTTCTTTTTCTTCTTCGAATTACATAATCAGCCTAGTACATAATTTAAAATATCTTACGCCCCAAAATTACAATAAAATAAGGATTTACAAGTAGTAAAAATATACATGTTGTAAAGCGACCATGACCTGGATGATGTGACCATTTTTTATACTCGTATAGGTATTTAACGAACCCCACAACAAAACTTAGGGGACATAAAACTTCGCACGTGAGATGGGCTAACACCTGCATTACAAGTATATTGCTAGAAAGTAAAAACACCGGAAAAGCTATTTTTGTAACAACAATTAAAATCACATAAACTACTAGTTTTCCTTTAATATATGCCTAGTTCTAAACTAAATCCAGCTTGCTGAATACCATTTTAAAGCTTATTAAATTCTGTTTCTTTTTGTCTTACTAAAATATTGAATTATTAGCCGTTTTAGAGAAAATTACGAAAATATAATGAAAGTTTATCTTTAATTCTACTCTTTCCGAATTTCCGGGAAAGTAACGAAAATTTTGCGGAAAGTGCAAGAATACAAACTTGTAGAGCATAATTTCCTCTTCCAAAGGAAAAAAGATAATCAAAATAGGTCCATAAATGGCCGAGTTATGAGTGTTTAAAGAAGGTCATTATCCGCCGTCTTGAATCCCGTATGGCGAATGAAGACCATGAACCAGATCACGTGACCGTAGTCAAAATCAAGGCATATAAAACTGCACATGTGACATGGGCTAGCTAGCGCCTAGACTATATATGATTATGTGGAGTTCAGTACGTGCCTCTCTGCCACAAATGCTCCGACTGAAATGATAATTTGTATAATGAGTAATCTATGGACTGATGAGAAATTTCAATTAAAAATTAAAACTCTTAAACATCTAATATTCAAATGTTACTTAATTCCATAACATGACTTTGCAAAACAGCAAGTTACTGTACATTAGGGTGGAGTGAAAAATTGAAGTTTGCACATCGGTATTCTAATAGTGCGGAATTATTGCTCCTTAGTAAGTATTTTAAAAATCAATATTTATTTTCGTTGAAATTTATTATCTTTGGATGCCACCAGCATGGTTAACCCTTTCTTTCCGCAAAATTTTCCAACTTTTAGGTTGGCGAGCAAGGAGACTAGGGGAATGGTTGATATCCTGCCAAATAATTGTCTTAGAAACTTGAACTAAAAAGAATTGAAATGGAGAGTATGTGTTTTTATTCTGCCAAAGCATTTTACAATACGTAGAGTGAAAATATTTCAAATTTTCGTGCTACAAATACTGGCAGAAAGGGTGGAATAATACGACGTTTAGAAGAGTCTGTTCAGAAGCTTTTGCAGTGGTTGGTTTGTCTGCTGCACGTAAATGAGCTCCCTTTAAGACATTTGCTAGAATCAATTGATGGTAAGATAACAGGTCCTCATGCATTTTCTGGACAGATTGGAAGATCATTATTAAATTGTGAAAACCAATCAGTTGTGGAATAAGATATAATTGAGAACCATCTTTCAGCTTTCGAGAATTATAACGATCTCAGTGCGGATCAGAAATATTTGTATAAGATTCGCAGGGCTGTTTCAAATGGAC